>NW_006300363.1:966277-967704 GCF_000327345.1 Myotis davidii | reverse complement strand
GGGGGGACAAGGGCTTTCTGCACTGCTCAGTGGACACTGATCCACGGGGCCATGGAGGTTGGCAGGCAGTTAGCTCAACAGAGACGAATTTGGGGAGCCGGGCTGTGTTCCAGATCTGGGGGAGCAAGTCTATGTAATTTAGAGTCTGAGGATGAACTGTCTTTAGAAATAAAGGGTGTGTGACGACAGCGGGGTGGGGTCTGAAGCCAATGAGGTTGCCTTTGGTCCCTGCCCTGAGCAAGCCGGAGGCTGGCAGGGTCTTCGTGCTGGTCCTGGCTGTGGGGAGGGGCTGACGACCCTACATCCTCTGGGGCAGTGCTGTGGGCATCTGGCTGGCTGCTGGGCGAGTAGGTGAGGGTTTGCTTCGGCCCGAGGACGCAGCTTGCACCCCTCCCCTCCTGGCTGGAACAGGGGCTCACAGCAGGGGTACCCAAACCCACTTCCAGAACTGGAAGGCTCTTTCCAATCCCAGGAAACATGCAACCTACTATGCGCGCTGGGGGCGGGGAGTCATAGCTTTTACTCGTTGGGCCTTTTGATTTGTCCAATGAGGATAATGAGGTTGGGGCTCAGACAAACCTGGGCTCGAGTCCCAGTGCCACCGCCTCTGTCAGCATCACGCCTGTTTGTCCCTCTTCTGAGAGGGCCTGTCGCTCTCCTGCGCTCATGGTCACAGTCAGGTTCTCCGGGAAGTGGGCTCTGACATTGTAGAATCACCTGTGCCTTCCCAAGGGGAGGGCCTGGTTTGATTTGATTCTTAAAGGGATCTGGGACTCCAAAAGCTAAACCAGCGGTCGCCAACCGGTGGCCCGTGGACCACTGCTGGTCCATGAGATCCGAGAGGCTGCCGGCTGCTGAGCTAAACCATGGCTGGTGCTGTTGGGCCCCCTTCCCTGTCCCCAAATCACTTAACACACAGCTCTTCCAGAAACCCACCCCCTCCAGTCCCCTGGTCTCACCTGGGAGCTGGGAAGACGCAGCCACCCGCCCCAGACCCAGGAACAGGACCTGTGCGCTCCGGCCTCTCCTGGTGGCACCTGGGCGCATCAGAGTTGCCCGCCCTAGTCCTCGTGGGTCATCCCCATTCTCAAGCCCAGCTGCAATGAGCTGCATCTTCCCAGTCCTCATCTAGGCGCCTCCGAGAGCTCGGGCCTGCTTTTCTGGGCTAAGCGCAGATGGATCTGAGTCCACCTCAGGCTGTCTCAGGGGCCAGTTTCCTCATACAGTAGGCGAGGTGCTAATGGCCCCCTTCCGGGCTGCTGGGATGGGAAGGAGGTGAGGTGGCCTCATCACCGCAGGGTCTTAGGGTGCTTCCAGCGCACCTCACCCCCTGACCACCCTCACCCCCTGGCCACCTCACCCCCTGCACCACCCTCACCCCCCTGACCACCCTCACCCCCTGGCCACCTCACCCCCTGGCCACCTCA
>NW_006300363.1:959736-966126 GCF_000327345.1 Myotis davidii | reverse complement strand
CACCCTCACCCCCTGGCCACCTCATCCCCTGCACCACCCTCACCCCCTGCACCACCCTCACCCACTGCACCACCCTCAGCCCCTGACCACCCTCACCCACTGCACCACCCTCACCCCCTGCCACCTCACCCCCTGCACCACCCTCACCCCCTGCATTGTTACCAACCCGTCCTGTGGATTTTCCCCTCCCCCTCCTGCTCCTACACCTGGGCGCTGGCCCCTGCCTCCCCGGCCCCTGGTACAGAACCAGGGAGGCAGTGGGCAAAGGGTTGGCAGGCTGTTGGGCTGGGAAACAGAGACTTTCAACTAGAGCTGATCTTTGGCCACGAGCATCTTAATTTTTGAGTCTGTGACCTTTCAGGGGACCGTTCACAGACTTGAAGGAAATACTTGGAAGCTCTATGTGGACTCTCACCTGAGGTCACGGCTGGTGTCGTGGGCTCCAAATGGAAGGTTTGGGACAAAGGATCCTGGTCTATTCCCTCCTCACCCAGAACCTGTTGGGACCATAATCCTGGGTCAAAATGAAGGACATTGGCAATGACCCCAAAGAAAATGCTCTGGTCTATTTGAATCATTCGGCCAGATTGGGTTTGTTGTTGTTTTGGTGGATGGGTTTTTGTTTGCTGATTTACCTTTAGTAAGTAAGTTGGTCGTGCAGAGCCTCCCCAAATTACACAGGTGGTTCAAGAGTATTAACATTTCCTTCGCTATCGTCATTCCGCTTTAATCCAGATTTTCTAAAAGTCTGATAGGAGAGGGAGCCTCCTCTGTGTTCTGTGACTGTCCCAGGGAGTGGTAGCGTGCGCACACACACACACACACACACCACTGCCACACACACACACACCACTGCCACACACACTTATACACACCACTGCCACACACACTTATACACACCACGACCACTGCCACACACACACACACACAACACAGCCACACACATACACACACACACACACCAGCGACACACACACAAAAGGCATTGGATCGGTGTCTGAAATACTTCATTTTTTTAGGAACACCACTGCCACACACATACACACACACACACACCACTGCCACACACACACACACACACCACTGCCACACAGATACACACACACACACACCACTGCCACACACACAAAAGGCATTTTGGTAAATGCTGGCTGTTACCGGAATTATCCCGGGTAGTAGCTGCTTGCTTGGTAGTCTCTAAACCTGTTAAACAGGTAGAATTTGCACTGAACTTTAGGTCTGGTAGTTTAGGGAGAAGAGAGAGAGAGAGAGAGAGAGAGAGAGAGAGAGAGACAGGTGCTTTACAAAGGATCTGCCACAGAACAACAGTCCCCTGAACAGCGGGGCATCCTGCGCCATCGACAGTGCCCAGTTCTGAAAACACAGATCCCTGTGCTCAGTCCACACGGGCCTCTTGGCTCCCCAAATGCGCAGCTGCCCAGGGCCTTTGCACATGCTGCTCTCTCAGCTGGGCGCCACCCCCAACCCCCGCCCCAGCCTCCAGCCCTCCCTGAGGTGGCTTCCTTTTCAGCCTCAAGCCTTGGCAAATGTCAGAGGTCTTTCCTGGCCATCAGATCCACATGTGTCCTCACCTGGTCCTCCCAGCACCACAGAGCTCTCTTCACTCTTTCACTGCACACCCTAAGGTTAACACACGATCATTATTTCATCGTCCACGCATTCATCCAGGGGGCAGGGAGTGAATGTGCTTTTACTCACCACTGTGTATGTAACACCCAGCACAGCGGTTATCATCGAGTAGGTACTTAACATTTACAGAACTGAAGGAGAGAAGAAAAATGGTCTGTAGTAGCATTACCTAAGATTAAGAGGAGAGCCACTCCTGACACTTTCAGGTTAAAACACACAGCTCTGGCTGGTGTGGCTCAGTGGATAGAGCGTCGGCCTGCAGACGGAAGGGTCCCAGGTTGATTGCAGCCAAGGGCACATGCCTGGTTTGTGGGCTCGATCCCCAGTGGGGGTTGTGCAGGAGGCAGCCGATCAATGATCCTCTTTCATCATTGATGTTCCCATCTCTCTCTTCCTCTCCCTTCTTCTCTGAAATCAATAAAAATATATTTTAAAAACTCCACACACATGACCATATAGTATAGACTATCTTGTAATCTTCATTTTTTACTCAGTCACAGGTCGTTGGCCTATTTCCATACCAATCGATATTTTTCCAGGTTCTACAACATGACTTAAAGGTATGGCTGAACTCTCATCTGTTTAACTAATTACTATGGTTGGCTAGTTTCCAAAGTCTGCAATCATAAGTCACATCGTAATGAAATCTTTATAGCCAAACGCTCCCTCAGTCTTCATAGCTAGAGAGCCTTTCATTATTAGGACGAAGGTTTTTCAGGCGGAACTTCGGGGTCAAAGGCCCTCCTCAGAGCTGCGGCCACATCCTGCTGACGGTCGGAGGCAGCGGCTTTCCGTCTCCGGGTCCCCAGTGCCTTGCACATGGTTGACTCCCAAGCCTTGTCTGTGCCTCGATGTACCTCTCAGGCCTGGATATTCAGGGCTCTCCTGCCTGGGCCACGCCTGCCGTTCTGGTATGACTTCCACTTGTAAGCTGGGTGGCTTTGAGCAATGAATTTCCCTCAACCTGGGCTGTGTCTTTACAGGATGAGGATAGTCATGGGCAGCCTTCATGGTGCCCATGAGAGGGGCTGGGTGTGCACAGTCTCAGAAGGGAGTCTGGCCCGCGACAAGGGCTCATACATGTCAGCTGCTATCCTCGCCGCCGATCCCCACCATGTGGTCTTCATGCCTGACTTGGCTCAGCCCTTCTCCCTCCTTGCTCTCACCTGTCATTGCAAAGCCCAGCTCACCCCACGCTCCCCTTTCCTCTCCCCGAGGCTTCCCGCTCAGGACCCTCTCGGATGCTCATCGGATACTCACTGACCCAATTTTTTAAATTTTCGAAGAAGGCCTATGGCTCAGACATCTATGTACGAAAGCTTTGCAGAGACCAAGTCCCCCTGCGTGTCAGAGCCAGGTGACATTCATCCCGATGCCCTGTGACCACACCACCCTCCTTGACCCAACATCGGACTGCGCTCCATCCTCCCAAACTTGACTTTGGCCCGCACTGTGTGGTCGGGGGCCCCTGTTACGGAGCCTTTTATGCCGCGTGTATCTGACATGGTTCAAGGAGAGGATCAGGGGGTGACCCGATGGTCATGGAGCTGAGTGATCACTTTCTCTCCGACCCTCTCCCACGATCTCAACAAGAAAAAACGACATTAGCGATGTGTGGTGGTGTGATTAGGGTTGCTAGATTCAGCAAGTTAAACTACAGGATGCCTGGTTACATTTAAATCTCATAAACAATGAATAATTTTTAGTGTAAGTATGTCTCAGGCACTAGTCGGGCCATGCTCATTACTAGAAACATATCTGTGTATCTGAAATTCAAACTTAACTGGGTGCCTGGCATGTAATCTGACAACCCAGTCGTGGCGGAGGCTGTGAAGTCCCCACTCGACCTTCCTCCCTCTCTGCTTCGGACGTTCTTTCTTGTGCTGCAGAGATGGGAGAGCTGAACACTCCCCTTTCCAGACCGTCTAGATGCGAAGTGGGTCCCACCATTGAGGTTTGCTCCCTGGGGGGCAGGGGCGCCTTTCTTCGGCTCTTGTCTGGGGACCAAACAAATCACGGACACAGGGCTTCATGGCAGGCCACGTGGGCATCTGTTCTCAGCGCCCTGGGTGCCGAGGGGCGTGGAGCTGGGGCAGATGGCCAGACTCATGGGGGATCCAGCCACGAACTAGCTCCTGGGCACGCCGTGGCTGCGGCTGCTTCCTGATAACAGGGTCGTGTCTGTGACCCCGGACCCGTAAACACACCCAGGGCAGGGGAGCCCTGTAGGGCTCTGAAAGTCATGACCAAAGACTCAACCTATTCATTCGTGAACTCCTGAGATTTCTATCCACTGCATAGCCTGTGTTACCTCCGGTTCTGTTAAAATGTCGTATTAGTTCGGAGCTGCTGCCTCAAAGCACCACAGACGATAGGTTACAACAGGAATGTGTTGCCTCACAGCTCTGGCGACTGCAAATCCTAAATCGAGGTGGCTCAGGGAGTGCTCCCTCCGAACCCTGAAGGGGCAGGAGGACAGTCCTCCCACACAGTCCCTCCTCCCGCTGTCCTTGTCGGTGACCGCGCCCAAGTTCCCCTCGTCATATGGACACCCGGATATTGGGTTAGGCCCTCTGTTTCTAAATCAGGTCACATTTTGAGGCTCTGGGTGTTAGACTTGCCCATAACTTTTTGGAGGACACGGTTTCACCGTAACAAACACCTGGACGGGTGTCTGTCCCCGGCTGATAACACTGCGGCTCCTACCATTGTCTGTCCTCACGCAGAAGGGGCACACATCTGCCAAGAGAAAAACTCCAAGCATCACCTCAAAGAGAAACTTGATGGGATCCCGTCTAAGACCTGACTCCCTGCCCACCCCGCTCCACAGGCCCCAGCGGACTGAGCCAGCTGCTCCTGGGCACACTCCATCCAGGTTGCCCGAGTGTCTGCCCACCTGGTGATGAAGGGGGCTCTGAGCCTTTCTCTCTGGGCCCAGGGTAACGGTTGTCTCTCCGACCCTATCTTGGCCACCAGAGTATAAAACCCTGAACAGAGGTCCTTGGGAGAAAGTATGGGATTTCTGTCTCCAGAGAATGCCTGGCCGAGGGTATAGAGCCAACGACCCTCCCGTAGCTCTGAGACCTTCTGGCCCAGGTGAGCTGTTCGAACGCCTTCCTCCCTGCGATCCTGAGTTGGGCGCAGGCCTGTGAGGGAAATTCCGCCGTGTTTTCCCAGGGGCGAGGTTCCGCTGCCCAGTCTCGGGGGTCTTCTCTGCTCTGGCAGCGACTTCACTGGCAAACTGGCTCTCAGCTCCCACGCTCTGGCTCTGCCCGAGCGGGCAGTGGGCGCCCGGGTGTCAGTTTCCCCGAGGGCGAAGTCTTCTGTGGTAATCAATTGTTCTAAATGCTTCGTGAATCATTGTCAAGCCCTTGGCAGACTGAAGACAGCAAGAAGCAATTAGTCTTCTGATCAGCACGGCTTGTCAACATGAAAGGTTTGGGCAGAGCGTCCTCCAGATGACACCCACTTCTGGGCATGCCTGAGATGGCCACAGTCCTTTGTTCCCCCCCCCCTCTCCCGCCTGCAGCACAGAGACCCTCCCAGCCTCGGTGAGAGGGCAGGGCTGCCTCAGCCACCTGCTTCCCATCCGCCAGAGGCCCATTACCCAGCCCGAGGGCTAGCCGGCCCCCAGAGTGAGGGTCCGAGCGATGGTGTGTAAATGAACTACGTGGAAGAGTGGATTATGATAGTAAAAGGTTGCCTTGTAACGTGTTTGGCACAGGCAGCTTACAGAGTTCTTTCCCTTTAATTATTTTCCTGAGCACAAAAGTAAATAGGCATGATAAAAAATTTGAAAAATACATGGAATTACACAAAAGACAAAAAAAAACCAATAACAAAACACACTCACCTATCACCCCACTGCCCAAAGGTACCAACTGACACTATTTGGGTGTATTTCCCTCCAGTGCAGAGCATGCTCTCTTGCTCAGTAAGGTGGTCTGAGCATCTCAGAATTTTTAGCAGGAAGTCTGACCTCCGGGAAGACATTCACTGTCTCGCGCAGACCTTGCGGCCATTCCTGCCCACTGCCCTGTCCCTGTGCAGACTGCCTTGGTTTCTCCCCCGGCACCTCCTTTCCCACAAGAGGCCTAGCACAGCTTCTGTGACTTGCAGGCCCAGGATCGGCTCCGGCCTCCCCAGGATCGGCTCCGGCCTCCCCAGGATCGGCTCCGGCCTCCCCAGGAACTGTGGAATATGCTTCCCGACTGGAAAGAACGGCTGGGAAGGAATGCCCTGCCCCGACTCCGAGTGTTGGGAGGTCCTTGATCACACCCGCTTGGTGCGTCTGCCGCTTGCCTGCCCCGTTGATCCTCACCTGCCACCTCTGTACATCTGATGAGGTCTTGTTTCCTGTCCTGGTTTCTCTCTGCCCTTTTGCCCCCAGCGCACAGTGTCTCCCAGCCCGCCTTCCAGGAATCTCCGCAAACCACACCCGTGGGATTTGTGCCTGCAGTGGTCACCTGGCCCAGCACCCATGCTTTTGTTTCCAGATTGTAGCCCTTTGGTTTTCCTTCGGGGAACACCCCTCAACTACAAAACTGGCACATGATCTGGCCAATTAATATATTCCATTCCCCGTGATTGGCTCAGGGGTGAACATGTGACGTAAGCTGGTCCAAGGAGAGTCAGCCCGGGGACTTGTGCTAGGAATTCTGAGAATTCCCAGGGTCCCAGGGATTGATCAGGAGAATAGGGGCTGGAGATCCCAGTAGAGGGAATCACTTTGGCCAAGAC
>NW_006300363.1:956820-959641 GCF_000327345.1 Myotis davidii | reverse complement strand
AGACTGAAGGGTCCCAGGTTCGATTCCGGTCAAGGGCACATGCCTGGGTTGCAGGCTCGATCCCCAGTAGGGGGTGTGCAGGAGGCAGCCGATCAATGATTCTCATCTTGGATGTATCTATCTCTCTCTTCATCTCCCTTCCTCTCTGAAATCAATAAAAATATATTTAAAAAGTGGAGCCTGTGGTGAAGGTAACTTAGGCTCTTCCAGGTTGGGGGCTGTACCCCAATGAGGGTGGGAGCTGACTGCCCTGGGAGAGGCTAACTCTGGGGGAGCCATGGGAGGGGAAGAATGAGAGACAGGCACCCCTAAGCAGCCCTGCCCCTCCTGCCCACTCCCCCTTCCCTTTCTCTCCCTTCTCTCCTCTGCCCCACCTCCTCCCCACCTTCCACCCCCTCATCTCATTCAGTGTCTTCCTGCACTTTCTCATCCCTCTTTCTTTCCTTCTTCCTTCTTCCTCCTACCCCTCTTCCTCTCTTTTCTCTCCCTGCCCCTCCCCATATCCCACCCTCTCTCTCTCCTCTTCTCTCCCAGCAAATTAGGGGCATAATCACGCTGGGATTGAGGCCGCTCTGGTCCCTGTCTTCCAGCAGCCAGGATCTCTCCCAGGCTTATTTTGAGGGAGAGATGCCCCTCCCCCCAAAGGGGCCCTAGCGGCTGGGATGTCCCCCCTCCCTCAACCCCCTGGAAGGGAGGTCCTGAGATCGGAGAGCCAGGGGCTCAGGGAAACTGCCAGAACATCAGGGAAGTGAGAACTGAGCTGACTCTCTTATTATTTCTCTCCCCTGGGGGCCACGAGCAAAGACTTCTGGGCTCAGAGCCTTTAGGGATCCTCACTCCCTTGGCAACCCAGCACTCCCGTCCAACCTGGAGTGTTTAATTACCAAGGAAAAGAATGATTTTTTTTTCCCCGAGAATCCATTTAATTATTTGATTGCACAGTAACCAAAGAGTGTGAGAGGCCTGTAGCCAGAAGGGACTTCAAAGCAGTACCTTGATGTTGCTGAGTGGGGCATTAATGGGTTCTGAAGGCAGGAGATTGCTAAAGAGGGGAAAGTATTCAAAGCGCCTCTGGATCCTGCCAGCAATCTCGAAAAATGCATAAACACTGGACTGCTCCGCCGGAGAGGGAAGGCGAGTTCAAAGGGACTGGGAGAGTTTTCATGTAAAGTTTAGAGTTTAAGGCGTGACTGTTGGCTATGGAGCCCGAGCGTTTGAACTCTTGTTTATTAAAAACAGTTTCCCAGCCATTCAGCGGGTTCCCAAAGACAACAGAGAAACGCAGGCTTTCAGTGGGAAGATTTAAAGGCTCCATTGATTCCTACCTAGGGTTTCACCCCCTCTGTGCCTTCATGCTTTCTTTCTTTTTTCTTTTTTTTTTTTCACTTTCCTTTATTTTTTTGATCAATTTTTTAAATCCCACCATCAGAGGGAGATGGCAGCGAGAGGTCTCCTCCCTCCGTTCGCTCAGGAGAGCAGAATGTCCTGCCCCCTGTTCTGTTGGGGGGTGGGGGGCTGGGGGCTCGGCTGATGTGTCCCCGCCCCAGGTCCCGTGGGAGCCCCAGGAGTCGAGGGTTCCAGGGAGGTGGCCTAGATTCAGGGCTGCTGCTCTCCACCTCTCCCTGCTCACCCTTGTTCCCCGGGGACTAGAGGGACCTGTCACCGGCACCTGCCTTCAGAAGGGGCTCAGAGAAGGCCTTCAGCTCCCCAGGTCTGATATCCAAGCCCGGAACATGCACCAGTCTCTCGTCGTGATCGCACGCTGTTCCTTACTGAGAATTTTAAATAATCATTAAATCTAAAAAAATTCTTGGGGAGCTCTCAAGCCATAGGACTCTCTATGGCTCCCACCTCCAAGGCCTCACTTTGCTGATGGTGAGCGTTGCTGAGGCTGACTGAGCTATACCTGGGGTAGCGGGTCGGTCTCACCGTTCCCCTGACAGGGGGAGTGGACTTTGCCTCATGGGCCAGGCTGGCACCCAGAAAGCTGGAGGCACCTCAGGGCAAAGCCACAACTAGCCAGAAACTCTGCTCTCCGGGGATCCCTTCCTTTCCCCTGCCCTGGACTCGCTCATTTGGAGAAGCAGCGAGGGCGCCAGAAGCCCCTCAGGATGCCTGGGCTCTGCCTGGGCACCCCTGGGGGCCCCCAGCACTTCTGTCCTCTGGGCTCCTGAGCCTTCAGAAAGCTGGTGGCACAGAAGCTGTGGAATGTAAGCAGGCTCCGCCCTGTCCACCTCTTCCCATGGATGGATATTCAGGGCAGTTCCAAGTGTCCTTATGACATAAGAGGGGGAAAAATCATAAATTCCAAACCACGACATCCATGTTCACACCCATGCGCATTCTCTTTTCGGTATGAATTTCATTTCTTTCTGAGTCAGAGGCAGTGGTGTGCTGGCAGACGGATAGCAACCAGCTCTCCAGGGAGCAAGCCCTGATTGGTAGCACTTGCCAATTTCCATGGTGTAAATGCTCCCATCATGGTTGGTTTCAAATGGAAACCCGAGATCAGGCTCAGAAAGGTGGTGGGAACTAACTAACTCCAGGACTGTGGATTTTCCAAGATGACCCCATAGAAGCTGCCTCCCCTTCGCAATGCCGCCGTTCCAAAGGACTGCGCCCCGGGTAGGAGGTTAGAGAGTCTTTTGGTTTTATTGAAGCATCAATGGATGTAGAGATATGAGCATAAGGAATGTGGGGACAGAGGCTAACATCTACCATACACTTCCTTTGTGTGTCTGTGTCCATATAAACACAGATGTGTGTATGTAATAAAGTTATATTAGAATACTGTTGATTGACAGGGGACTTCTTTGTTCTT
>NW_006300363.1:951430-956677 GCF_000327345.1 Myotis davidii | reverse complement strand
TCTAATTAGGAAACATGGATTCAATTTTGTGGGATGTGAGGGGTTTCCCAATGGCTGTATCTCAGGTCCCCTGCCTTCAGTACTGAGAGATTTGCTTGGGGTAATTTACAGTTAGAGCCATGCTCTTCTTAGTTACCTGATGGGGGGGAATGAAAAAAAAAATTCTTCCAGGTAGCATTGAGTCATTTTTTAAATATATTTTTTATTGAGAGAAAGGGAGAGGAAGGGAGCTATAGAAACATCAATGATGAGAGAGAATCATTAATCAGCTGCCTCTTGCACACCCCACACTAGGGATCAAGACCGCAACCCGGCATGTGCCCTAACTGGGAATCAAACCATGACCTCCTGGTTCAACCACTGAGCAGGGTTTTTAAAAATCAGTTTTATTGAGGTATAATTTGCATAAAATAAGATGCTCTCTTTTACCACAATCGAAACATAAAACATTTTTTCACCCCTGTGCTCTTTTGAAGGCCACACTGACTTTCCTACCCCTGAGAGTAGCAGCGAGCTGCTTGCTTTCAGTCACTGTAGCCTTGGTTAGGTCGGGTTTCTCAAGCTGGACACTGTGGACAGTGGGGGTCAGGTACTTCTTTGGGGCTGATCTGTGCATTGCAAGGTGTTGAGCCGCATCTCAGCCTGTACTCACTAGATGCCAGGAGCATGCGCCAACTTGTGACAAACCTAAAATGTTTTCAGATATTTCCTAATGTCCCCTGGGGCCAAAATCATCCACAGTTGAAGAATTCCAGGATCTATGTATATAAAAGGCTAATATGTAAAGTGTCCCCTCGAGAGTTCGACCGGGAGACCGAGAGTTCAATCGCTCACTATGATGTGCACTGACCACCAGGGGGCGGTGCAGAATGAAGGAAGGCCCCTGCTAGTAGCAGGGGAAGGAAGGCCCCAATCCGCCCTGATCGCCGGCCAGGCCTAGGGACCCTACCCGTGCACGAATTTCATGCACCGGGCCTCTAGTTTCATATAAATGAATTGTACAGTATATACTCTTTTGTGTTTGGTTTCTTTTGTTTAGTAGTTTTGAGGATTCATCCCTGTTGTCCTGTGTCTAAATAGCTTGTTCCTTTTCATGGCTGAGTCTTAGTCCATTGTATGGATGTACCATGACTTAGTTATCCATTCACCTGTTGGTGGACCTGGGGGTTGTTTTTAACTTTGGAACATTATGAATGTCTGTTATACACACCCATTTACAGCTCTGCATGGACATATGTTTTCACTTCTCTTAGAGTGAAATCATCGGAATGTATGTAAGTATATTTTTAACTTCATAGGTAACTGCCAAACTGTTTTCCAAAGTGGTTTTAATCATTTTATATTTCCACTAACAATGTATGACAATGCATGAGAGTTCCTGTTGTCCCACATCCTCTCTAACATCTGATCTGATAAATCATTTTAATTCCAAACCTTCTAGTCCTGTGTAGTGTATCTCATTGCATTTCTTTAACAACTAATGACACGGATCACCTTTTTTTGTGTGCTTATTGGCCATTGACAGATCTTGTTTTGGGAAATATCTGATCACATCTTTGACCTCTTTTAAAAACTGAATCATTTTTCTTATTATTGAGTTATAAGAGGCCGTCGTAGATTCTGGATACACGTTTTCAGATGTTTGTATTGCAAGTGTTTTCTACCCATCTGTGATTTTCTTTTTTAATTCTTTAATGATGTCTTTGAACATCAGATACTTTTGGATTTGATGAAGTCCAATTTATTCATTTTTTTTGATAGTACATTTTGTGTCTTTTCTAAAAAGCATTTGTCTACACCAAGGTCAAAAATTTTTTTCTATTTTCCTCCAAAATATTTTTATGATTTTAACTTTTGTAATGTTTAGCTCTGTGATTGATGTTGACTTGTTGTCCATGGTGTGAGTTAAGTTTCATTCCCTCCTCCCTCCACCCCCCAATATGGATATCCAGTTTCTCTAGTACCATATTTTGAAAAGTCTATTCTTTCCCTGCTGAGTCATTTCAGTGCCCTCATTACAAATAAACTGGCCAAATACGTGTGTGTGTATTTCTGGACTTTCTAGTCTATCCCAGTGATAAATATGTCTGTTTTTATGACAATACCACACTGTCTTGATTACTGTAGCTTTAGAGTAGGTCTTGAAATCTGATAATGTAACTCTTCCCAATTTATTCTTTAATTTTTTCTGGCTAGTTTAGGTCCTTTGTATTTATACACAAAGTTTACATTCAGCTTATCAATTTCTACCAAACACTCACCATCACCACCACCACCCACAACTCTGGGATATTGATTGGGACTGAGTTAAATCCATAGATAAATTTGGGTAAAACTAACATCTTAATGACACTGAGTCTCTCAACCCATGAACACAGCATATCTTACCATTTTTTAGGTGTTTTCAATTTGTCTCAGTAATGTTTTATCATTTCAGTGTACATATTTTAGATATATTTTGTTAATTTTATTCTTAAGTATTTCATGGGGTTGTTATACATGTTATTTTTTTAAAGGGGAGAATGATGATTTTTATTTTTTTAAATATATTTTATTGATTTTTTTTACAGAGAGGAAGGGAGAGGGATAGAGTTAGAAACATCGATCAGCTGCCTCCTGCACTCCCACCTGGGGATGTGCCCGCAACCAAGGTACATACTCTTGACTGGAATTGAACCTGGGACCCTTCAGTCCGCAGGCTGACGCTCTATCCACTGAGCCAAACCAGTTAGGGCTATACATGTTATTTTAAATGTTATTTTCCAGTTGCTCTTTGCTAGTGTATAGACATAGATTTGATTTATTAATTTTGATCTTGTATTCCATGCCCCTGCTGAATTCACTTATTTCTATCACCTTTTTAAAGAAATATGCTTTTATTGATTTTCAGAGAGAGGAAGGGAGAGGGAGAGAGAGATAAAAACATCAGTGATGAGAGAGAATCATTGATTGGCTGCCTCCTGCATTCCCACCCACTGGGGATCAAGCCCTCAACACAGGCATGTGCTCTGACCGGGAATCAAACCTTGACCTCCTGGTTCAGGAGCTGATGCTCAACCAGTGAGCCACACAGGCCAGGCTCTATCACCTTTTAAAAAAGAGTTTCATAAAAATTTTCTATATACACAATCACGTTATGCACTGACTAGAACCAGATATAAAATGCTAAATAAAGATTATGAGTTCAGATATGCTTGCTCATTTCCAGTCTTAAGTGTTCAGTCGTTTACCATTAAGTGTGATGCCAGTGGAAAGTTTGATACTCTCTCTGTATCAGGTTAAAGGTGTTCCCTTCTAGTATTGCTATTTCTTTGGAGTTTTTTTCATGAATGCACGTTTCATTTGCTCAAACACTTTTGCTACACCTATTGATTTGAGTGTATGGTTTTTCTCCTTTATTGTGTTAGTGTCATGATTTACATGGGTTGATTTTTAAATGTGAAACCATCCTAGTATTCCTGGGATGACCCCCACTCAGTTATGATTTATTAGATGTTTTAATTATTGCTGGATTTGAATTGCTAATATTTTATTAAGCAATTTTATATCCATATCCCATGAGAATTATTGGTCTGTAGTTTTTTTATAATCTCTGTCTGGTTTTGGCATCAGGTCATGGCTGGCCTCATAGGATGAGCTGAGAAGTGGTCCCTGTTTTCTGAAAGAATTCGTGAAAGATTGGCATATTCCTTCCTTAAATGTTTGATTGAATTTACCAGTGCAGCCATTGAGGGTGGGGGGATGGGGGGTGGAGTTTTTAAATTCAATTTCTTTAATAGCTTAGGGCTGTTTCAAATTTTCTATTTCTTCTTGGGTCAGTTTTGCTAAACAATTTTTAATTTATCTAATTTGTTAAATTTATCAACAAAAAGTTGCTCATGCAATTTATGATCCTTTCATTATAGTTAGGATTTGTAATTATGTCCCTCTTTCATTCCTTACTAGAGGCCCAGTGCATGAAATTCGTGCACAGGTAGGGTCCCTAGCAGCTGCCTGCTGCCAGTTGGGGGCTTCCTTCGTTCTGCACTGCCCCCTGGTGGTCAACACACGTCATAGTCAGTGATGAACTCCCGGTCAGTCAAACTCCTGAGGGGATACTTTGCATGTTAGGCTTTTATATAGATAGGTAATGATAATTTGTGTGTTTCTTTTTTCCTTGATTAACTAGCTAGAGGTTTACAATTTTATTGTTATGTTCTAAGAATTAACTTTTGGTTTCATTGACTTTTTCTACTGTAAGTCTATTTTCTATTTCTTTGATTTCTGCTCTTATTTTTAATATTTCCTTCCTTCTGCACAATTTTCTCTCCTTTGACTAGTTTCTTAGACTGGAAGTTTAAATAGCTGATATTAGATCTGTCTTCTCTTATAAGCATTTAAAGATATACGTTTGCATCTAAGCACTGTGTTAGGTACAGCCTCAAATATTTATATGTTGTGTTTTTATTATCCTTCAGTTCAAAATATTTTCTAACTTCTTCTGACTTCTTCTTTGATCCATGTGCTATTAGAAGTATGCTGTTTAGTCTCCCAATATTTCAGAATTTTCCAGATATTTATTTATTTGATCTTTTATTTAATTCTGTTGTTGTAAGCAAATATGTTTACATGTGCTGATGGCTGTCTTATGGTATAATAAATGGTCTCTCTTGAGGAACACTACATGTGCATTTGAAAATAAGATGCATTCTACTAACACTGGATAGTGCTCTATTAATGTCAATTAAGTTGATTTGTTCAAAGTGCTCTAATTAGAGTGTTCAAGTGCTCTAATCTTTACTGTTTTCTATTTGCTCTATCAATTCTGAGAAAAGAGATTTAAAGTCTCTAAGTATAATCATGGACTTCTTTTATTTCTTTTTTAATTTTATCATTCTATGCTTATGTATGTTGAATTTCTGGTGTTTTTAATAAAACATATTTTTATTGATTTCAGAGAGTAAGGGAGAGGGGGAGATAGAAAAACATCAATGATGAGAGAGAATCATTAATCGGCTGCCTCCTGCATGCCCCACACTGGGGACTGAGCCTGCCACACGGGCATGTGCCCTGACCAGGAATTGAACCATCACCTCCTGGTTCATAGGCTGATGCTCAACCACTTTGAGCTGTCATCAGAAGGAAGAAGTCTGTTGCTTCAATACGTTTGGAAATTACTAATCTAATATAAACCTCTCATTTCATGGAAGAGAAACTGTGGCCCAGAAAGATGAAGAGACTTGCTTAAAGGCACACACACTTGGGGAA
>NW_006300363.1:945693-950826 GCF_000327345.1 Myotis davidii | reverse complement strand
ACCACACAGCGCCAGGCTCCCAGGCCCACGGCCACCATGAGCTCTAGAGAAGGGGAGCAGGAGTGGGAGAAGGAGAAGAGCATGCTTCGAGCACTATGTGCCCGGCCTACATGTACACATACAACTTCGCTTTCACCCGACAGCCGCACGGCGCTGGGAGGGGCTCTCTCCCCGGCTGCCGGCATGTGGGCGGGAGGAGCAGACATTTCCACGGGCACATCCGGGCAGGGGGCATGATCAGACAGACCCTCTCCAGTGGGAGGACTGGCGCATGAGCAGGAGCTGAGGATTCTGAAAGAGCAAGTGAAGTGGGAGATGGCGGGTTGGGGAGGTTGATGCTGAAGAGACCAGCACGTGCCCAAAGGCTAAGGCAGAGGATCCCGTTATGAGCGGCCATTCTAACTGCACAGTGAGCGGGGGCCGAGATTGGCAGTGTCCCAAACGAAGGCTCATGGGGCTCAACTTTCTTTTTTTTCTTAGATTTTTACAGAGAGGAAGGGAGAGGGATAGAGAGTTAGAAACATCAATGAGAGAGAAACATCGATCAGCTGCCTCCTGCACACCCTCTACTGGGGATGTGCCCGCAACCCAGGTACATGTCCTTGACCAGAATCAACCCTGGGACCCTTCAGTCCGCAGGCCGACGCTCTATCCACTGAGCCAAACTGGTCAGGACAATCAACTTTTTCTTGGCTGACACTCAACATTTTCGGCCATTGAGGCTGGAGAGAGTGAAAAAGGTGAATGAAGCGAAATGCCACTCTTCACCCTTCACTTCATTCCCATGACCCAAGTTCAAGTTCACCGTCTATCCTCCCAACCATGCCCCCCTCCTCCCAAAACAAGTGGGTTCAGGACCAGCAGACAGGCTAAGTTTCTGTCTGCTTGAAAGAGCATCCCCAAGGAACCAAGTTTGGGAACAAGAGGCTTGGGAGACCTCGGCATTGCTAGCAGAATGGTTTCCACTAACGCGTCAAACTGCGGAGGGTTTCCCTCCAGTGAAGGGGGGTGCGGATGGGGGGCTGAGGTTCCCTGGCCCGGATCCGAACACAGTGCAGGCTCCTCGCACTGCCCAGCCCTCTCTCGGGGGTCGGAACAGGGTGTGGGCAGGAGGGAGCAGAGAGCGGCCTTTGGGGGCCTTCAGCCCTCAGCCCTGCTCCCAAGCTCCTTCCAGATGGGGCAGCGCGGACTCTCACTCTGGATCGCAGTAGCCCAAGGCCAGAGAGCTGAGCAGCCTCTTATTAAACCTCAAAGAGTTCTTTGTTCTGTAGCTGGGGACGGAGGATCCAGGGCAGCGTCTCTTGGCTGGTTGCTTGGAGGTTGCTGGGAGAATCCCTCCGTGAGAGAAAGAGAGGTTTGGACCAAGATCACAAGGAGAAGCCAGTTCTCTTCTGCTTTCTGTTCCTGGCCTGGAGAGAGGCTGTGGCCACTGCCTTTTATTTTTTTTTATTTATTTTTTGAGAAAAAACAGAGCTTCGAGCTTGCCTTTGGTGCCCACCGCACAGCAGCCCTGGTTGGTACTGGGGCCGAGAGCTGCACCCAGGGATTCGGACATGGTTGGGGCGAGGTGGGACACCCCCCAGGGGATTCCCCTGTGTCACCAAGGCTGGGGGCCACCTTTCCTGCTGGTCATGGAGGGGTGGACAGCTCTTTGCACCCTAGCAGAGTGGGACGGGCTGTGCAACCTCGTTGGGAGATCAAAAGTCTACATAGGAGGCCCTTGATAAATGAGTCCCTTGACCGCTCTGGCCCGGAGCAATTTTTCTTTTCTGTAATCAGTACCAGCTAGCGCAGGGCGGGAGTGTGGAGGATGCAAGTAGAAATAAAGCATCACCCTGTCTCTGAGCTGCTGACGGTTTTCTCTCCACCTAATCACCCTGATTAGGACGTTGGAGGCCCGGGCCCTCCAGCAAAGCTTTCCCTGACCAGCCTGACCCCTCCCTTTCCCACCTTGCCCACCCGGTTCTCTCTGCCTTTGGCATGGACAAAGCTTACCTCGGAGCGTCCATTCATCAGCCCACCTAGAGTCATCGGCCTCTTCAGGGCCGGGCGGGCGGGCGGCCTTGAGTCGCCTGGGAACCCCCAGCCCAGAGCCTTTCACGGGTGAGGTGCTCCTGACTGAGCCGATTCTCTGAGACTAATTCTCCTTACGTGGTTCTCCTGGAGCCCTTTAAGCTCCAGTTTTCTCACCTGTAAAATGGGGATCCTATTCACAGTGAAGAGTGGTTGGGGTGGTTAAATAAAGGAATGGAGCCCCTCTTCTGTGCCCGGCCATGTTCTAAGTGCTTCGGTTGTATTAACCCAGTGGGTCCTCGTAGAACCCGATGGGACAGGCCTGGTGATAATCCCCCATGTGACAGCGGGAACCCTTTCTTCCTTCTTCCTTCTGTGCCCTGGAGGACCGCTGACACCGGCTACTAAAGGTCAGGGTTGTGGTGGGGTGGGGGGCGACGCTATAGATGCAGGGTCAGGCATCCCTGCTCTCAAAACGGGGCATCCCTCTCCTCCCTCTCACGTCGCCCCATTTCCTAAGCCTCCGCCTCGTTCCTGCCTGTCTGGCTTAAGCCCACGGGGTCTTGGTTTTTTTGTGTCTTTTGTGGGGTTTTTTTGTTGTTGTTTTTTCGGTCCAAGCAGGTGCATCAGGCATTTCTAAGTGTTTTCTTCATCATCTCACCTCCAGGACAAATAACACCCCCACCTGGAGGCGGAGGCAGCTGCAGCCGAGTTGGGTTTGAAAACCATTGTTTTCTCTCTACGAAGCATGAAAGGCCCTTCACACGGAAGGTGACGCCTTAGGACTTGGACCCCGAGGAGGCCCCGAAGCTGCCTCCTCCTGCCCACCCTCTCTGCCTGCTCTCTCCCGTTCAGGAATGGAGAGAGTGTGGCTTGGGGGACCCTGGCCATGCAGGGGGAACAGGCCCCAGAGGGCTCACACCTGGCTCCCATAAGAGGGCCACGCCTGGTGTGCTCAGCGGAGAAGAGGCGCAGGTGGCACAAGTCAGAAACGCAGGGAAGACTCCAGAGGAGTCAGAGTTGTGGGACAAGGCCGCGGGCAGAGACCTGGGCCAACCCTGGCGGCGTGTGTGCAGGAACCGGAGACCCTCGGGGACCACCAGGAGTTTTTGCTGGCGCCCGGGACCCCGGGAGCAGAGATGAGAGGGGGCCGGGCCAGGCTGGGTTTTCACGGCGAGGCCCGAAAGCTGTCACTCAGCGGCGAACACACCAGAGGAGGCTGCAGCCAGCATCAAAACAGGAGTGGGAAAGAGGAGCGCACTGCAAGGCGCACGGTGAGCGGGTTCTGTGAGGTCTGATGGGAGCTTTCGCCGCGTGGATGCGGCGGGTGTCGCCGGGCCTCCAGGCAAACGCGTTCCCGACGGAGGGTCGGCGGCAGTCGCAGGCACGCTGCTGCGGGTCATCTGTGGGTCACGGCCCCCGGAGGAGGGCCCAGGGAATGTTCTAGCAGCTTCCCTCTGGTGCCTGTTCTGCCTGGGTGCCGGGGAGGGGAGGGCCGGCGCCTCCGCACCTGTGGGCTGCTGGCATTTCCTGAGGCTGCCGGTTCTTTGAAGGCTTAACTGCAACGTGCTGTGCAGCAGCTCTTGCTGAGTGCAAAGCATTTTTGAGGAAGAGGGGGTGGGTGTGTGCACTCTCTGCTTAATTAAAACAGGGAGAGGTTGACATGAGGGACCTTTCGTGGTTTTTGATCTCTCTCTCGGCCTGCTTTCGAACTTGAGGGGGGAAGAAAGCCCTTCCCTGAGCTTTCTTCTTCAACCTCTTCCATCTTCCCCAGACCCGGCAGGTGCCAGTGGGCGGTCCCTCCTCCCCAAGCCCCCTCCTCCTCCATCCCGAAGGTCTGAACTGTGGGTGCGGGTTTCTCCACGCGGTGTTGTTTGATGGGCGGATGAACCATCCACCCTGTGAAGTGACTTCAGTCGTGACCGTCGAAGGGGTTTTTTTAAAATGTCTCTGGTTTTCCTACAAAACAACAGGGAAATGTTTCACTGCAAATTTGGAAAAACCCTGTGTTACTAGGCCACAGGGGAAGAAACGTCGGTGTTGGGGCAAGTGGGCTCAAGTTCAAGTCCTGCCCAGTCACTTACTAGGTGTGGCCTTGGGAAAGTTAACTTCTCTGGGGGTCTCTTTCTTCATCTCTGCAGTAGGTTGCTGTGGGGATGTAGGGGTCGAAGCGTGCAAAGGGCGGAGCTCAGTGCTTGCTGGGATAGCTCCGTTGTGCTCAAGCAGACTGTGGTGTGACTGTAGTTACCAGGGCTTGTGCCTCTCAAACTCTAGTGTCTTTCCGGAAGCATAGAAAGTCAGAGCCACGCAGTAGCTCGCCCACCCAACCCGTTTATTTCCCCTGCGGGGAAACTGAGGTCTGGAGACATTAAGCAACCTGCCAGAATCATGGGACGAACAGATCAAATAGATTAACCTGGATTGAGGCCTCTTTGTTGAGTTTATAACCAGTCTCTTTGGAAGGTGGCTTTTAAAATCTCAGAAGAGTGTATCCTGCCCCCGCCCTTACCCCTCAGGAGCAAACTCCTAAAAGCACCAGTCGTGCGGGGTCAGCAGGCCAGCTGGTAACTGTGGCCTAGTTTGGAGCAGAGGCAGACAGTTCACAAAACCCTTTCATTTGGACACTCATCGCTCGTTCTAGTAAACCCGAGGCAGGCAGGACAGCCAGGGTCAACACCCTCTCCCTTTTCAGAAAGGGAAACTGAGGCTCGGAAGGTTGAATGTCCAGCCCTAGCCGGTTTGGCTCAGCAGATAGAGGGGCGTCCTGCAGACTGAAGGGTCCCGGGTTTGCTTCTGGTCAAGGGCCCATCCCCAGGTTGCGGGCTCGATCCCCAGTAGGAGGCGTGCAGGAGGCAGCAGAACAATGATTCTCGCTCATCACTGATGTCTCCATCTCTCTCTCCCTCTCCCTTCCTCTCTGAAATCAATAAAAATGTATTAAAAATAATAATAAAGGTTAAATGTCCAGTGCGAGTTCATGCAGCTATAAATGGTGCTTATGTGGGCCTCACTCCCGTGCCTCCATCTGGTCACTGCTGAAGGAGCAGATGCCGTACCCCCAGGGACACAGCAGCCTTAGTCACACCTTTAAGTTGAGGGCGACCATGGTTCAGAGCAGGA
>NW_006300363.1:941790-945629 GCF_000327345.1 Myotis davidii | reverse complement strand
GAGTGAGTAAGTCCTCCCTTACCGCCATTGATAGGTTCTTGGCCCTGCGGCGAAATGATGTGTAATAAAGCAAATCTCACCGCAGACTAGTCGATAGAAACAGGAATTCACTTCCCCTGGCATCTCGTCAGGGCTTGTGTCTCTCAAACTCTGGTGCAGCCGTGGGTGAGGCCACATTAGTAACAAAGAAACAGAATTTCCGGAGGATGAGGCCCAGAAATCAGGATTTTAAAAAGATTCCCAGGTGATTCTAATGTGCAGCCAAGGTTGAGAACCACTGGTCTGGAGGCTCACTTTGGCTCACAGGCCCTCCTGCACTCCTCGGCGTGGGGGCCCTTCTTTCGCCATCAAAGTGCATCACTGCCGTCTGCATCCCTCACGAAGAGCTCTGTGACTCGGTCAGGCCCACCCAGGTATTCCCAGATAATCTCTCCATCTCTGAATTCTTAATTTAATCACATCCGCAAAATCCGTTTGGCCATGTAGGGAAACATTCTCAGGTTTGAGAGATTAGGACATGAATATAGTTAGAGGGCCATTATCCAGTTTATCTCACTAACAAATCCTGAGACACCCTTGCCTTAGATGCGTAGGACCTCTTTTTAGATGCTGATAACTATCCCTCATGTCCAAGACAATCCTGGTCAGATAGCTCGATGGTGTGCAAATAGTTTACAACTCGCTTTTGGAACTGGAGAAAAAAAACCCACAAAACACCTGCTGGGTAGCATTTGCCAATTTCTCTGGTGTAAATACTCCCACTCGGCTTTTAAGCTACAGCATGACTCACTGAGCATGACCTAGGGAAGAAACGCTACCATCTGCTCCAGCACAACTCTGGGCCACTCTTTTTCAGAAGTACCCTGATAACACATCCTGCTGGTGTTGTTTTGTTTTGCTTTAATTTTGTAACATTCCACTGGCTTCATTGCCAAGGCAAACACCCCACAGAGCAGAGATGCTGTCTGAGTTTCTGGGGCTTTCCCTTCCCTGCCGCCGCCGCCTCCACTATCTGCCAACGGTTTGACCAATGCACAAGATCTTAATTGGAGCACAGTGATTTCTCTTGGGGATACTGAGGGTTTTTTGCTTAACCTTTTATTTTAAAATAATTATAGATTCCGAGGAAATTGGGGAGGGGAAAAAAAACCACACTACGGGGGCTCTGTGTATCCTTCACGCAGTTTTCCCCAAAGACAGCATCTTGCATAATTCTAGGACAATACCAAAATCAGGGCACTGACATTGGTACAATTCATAAAGCTTATGCAGTTTCCACCAGTTTTACATGCCCTCGTGTGTGTATGCTAGCTCTAGGCAATGTATCACGTGTGTAGATCACGTGACCTTCCCCATGATCAAGGACTGTTCCATCACCCTTTCCCCCATCCCTCCACTCCTGGCAACTCCTGCCCTGTTCTCCGTCTCTATAACTGTGTTAGAGCAAGAACGGCATGTAAATCGCATCAAGCAGTGTCACCTTTTGAGATTGGGGTTCTGACTCCACATCATTCCCTTGAGATCCATCCAAGTCGTTATGCATAGCCATAGTTCACCCCCTTTTTAATACCATGGCACGGAGGCACCACAGGTTAACCACTTACCCCCTGAGGGGCATTTGGGTTGTTTCCGGTTTAGGACTGTCACAGGTAAATCTGCTATGAGCATCCGTGTATAGGTTTTGGGGTGTTTCATTTCTCCGGGATGAATGCCCCGGGGTACAACGGCGGGGCCGGATGTTTGTGTGGTAATAGTGATAAATGCCTTTGGAACCTTAGGGCGCGAATTCCTAAAGCAAGGAGGTCAGGCCAGCAGGGAAGACATTTCTGACCACTGGATTCTGCTGGAACTCCTCAGCTTACATCGCGTACTGTAGACTTTGTGAAGGAGGTAGGAGGTGCCTAGACGGTTCTAGAACCAGGTCTTGGGAATTGCTATTGGAGACCTTAAAACCCAGAGGACCTCACAAATGAGAGACCAGGGGCAGCTTCAGGAGAATGGAGAAAGGCCATTTCTTCACCCTCTCTCTCACCCCGTCCCCTCCCCTGCCTGCTCTCCCATTCCTCCGTTCATGGGCATGATTCCCGCCCTCCTCTGAGAAGGCCCCGCTGCCCAAGGCACCTGGTGGGCGCGGACTCCTTGCCTCTGGTCCTGCCTTGGAGCAGCATCCTCACCGTCCCCCCCGGAAGCCTCGCAGCTTTCCCAGCCATCCCTGTCTCTCCTCGCCTTGATCTTGCACTGGAAATAGTAAACGACTTTCAAACATCCTTTTAGCCACAGATCTCTTTGTTCAAAGGAAATTGTACCCTGGAAAATACACAAATAAAACCGATAAAGGCAGAGCCCTCAGATTAAAGTTAGAGCGTGGGGGGAGGGAGGGTGTGAAGGGAGCCTGGAGCCCTCCCCGCTGGGGCCTCCTCCCTCAGACACGCTCCTGTCTCCCCTCCCACTCCCACCTCCTCTGGGGCTTCAAAACTCCTGGCCCCGAGGGCAAAATCTTTTTCAGGGTTCTCGAGACTCCCCTCTTCTGTCTCTCTGGCTCAGACAACTGTGCGTTGCCCATTGAGCTTTTGTCTCGTTCATGATAAGCCTCATCCCTCCATCCCCTCAACTGCAGGCCCAGCATCTTGCGTTGCTGGGCGACAGGGAATAAACAGCAAATCCGTCACAAGGGGCCTCAGTCTATCTCCGTCTGGAACAAGGCGCTTTGCCGTTGGTGTTCAGGACGGTCTATATGCCTCTTGTTTCATAGTCACACACGCCTGAGGGTGCCCGCTGGGGGGGAGCCCTGAGCAGGTTTGGGATCGCGAGTGGGAACACGTGAGTCAGGTGTGGTTCTCGCTCCAGAGGGGACAGGAGATGGACAAGGGGTGAAGCAGGGTCGGGGGATACCATGATCAATGGTGGAGCGCCCCTGCCCAAGTCCACGGCCCCGTCTCATCTTCCCAGCCAGGTTCTCCGTTCCCGATGGCAGATGCTCCAGCTCTCACTTCTCCCGGCCTTCGCAGCCTGCGCAGCCGCTAACATAAAACCGTGTCCCTAATAACAACAGCAGCTAGCGTTTACGCAGTGCCCGCTCTGTGAGGAGCAGTTGACATTCATTCCTGAACTTCACGACAAACAAATGAGGGAGGAGTGATCACGAACCCATTTTTCAGATGAGAAAACTGAGGCTCAGCACTGTGAAACAGCCTAACTAAGGTCACACAGTACTGAGTGGCAGTTGGGACTTAAGTCTCCGGGTGTTTGACCCTAGAACTCACATGTAACCACTGCTGCTGGTTTGGGCTCGTTTTATTGGCGGCCAGGTTACTGGGCGAAGGGAAATGGCCACCCCTCACTCTGCGCGAGCACGGGCCTCCCACCCCGGCCACCCTCAGGAGAGGGTGCACACCCAGTGGGCATTCTCAGCAGCTGCTACGAGACTAAGAACACGTGTTCCCGCTCAGGGGCGAGCCCAGGATTTACGTCTTTCCCACGATCAATCAACAGGAGGTTGTTTTGTCATGTGGCTGGGAGTTCCCACACAATCATCTCCATCCTCATTAGCCTGATGATTATTTATTATTTCTTACAATTGTGGGGAGCCCAGCCCGGCTCACGGACAGCCAGGGGAAAGGAGGCTCAAAGGAGGTGACTCAAGAGGGAAGAAATGGGAGGAGGCGGGTCAACGCTCGCCCAGGAGCCCCGAAGCCAGGGGCAGACCCAGGTCTGTGGAGGGCCTGGCTGTGTGCGGGTGACCGGGAGAGAGCCACAGCCTTTCCAAGGGGAAGAGGCAGGCCATAAACAATAGACCAAATCAGCGAGTAATTAATTATACAGTGTGTTAGAAAGCGCCA
>NW_006300363.1:933683-941740 GCF_000327345.1 Myotis davidii | reverse complement strand
TCTTCATGTGGGTGACTGGGTTGAATGAGGTGGTCATCAAACAAACAAACAGAAACAGACTCACAGACAGAGAGCAGACTGATGGTGGCTAGGGGGGAGGGAGTTGGGGACTGGGTGACAAAGGTGAAGGGATTTAGAAGTACAAATTGGTAGTTGCAGAATATAAAATGCAGCTGGGGGAATATGGCCAATAATATTGTCCTTCATGTGGGTGACTGGGTTGAATGAGGTGGTCATCAAACAAACAAACAGAAACAGACTCACAGACAGAGAGCAGACTGATGGTGGCTAGGGGGGAGGGAGTTGGGGACTGGGTGACAAAGGTGAAGGGATTTAGAAGTACAAATTGGTAGTTGCAGAATATAAAATGCAGCTGGGGGAATATGGCCAATAATATTGTCATACCTATGTATGGTGCCAGGTGAGTACCAGAAATCTAGGGGGACACTTGGTAAAGCATATGACTGTCTAGCCCAGTGGTCGGCAAACTGCGCCTCGCAAGCCACACGCGGCTCTTTGGCCCCCTCAGTGTGGCTCTTCCACAAAATACTTCTGTGCATGGGCCACAAAGTTTCATCGCACTGTACGTGTGCGCCCGCACATGGTATTTTGTGGAAGAGCCACACTCAAGGGGCCAAAGAGCCGCATGTGGCTCGCGAGCCACAGTTTGCCAACCAGGGGTCTAGCCACTATGCCGTACACGTGAGACTAATACATAATAGTGTTGAATGTGCAAAAAGAAATGTATGAAGTTCAATTAAACGCATGAAAAAAGGTTGTGATAAGAAAAAAGAGAAGCCTCATGGGAAGGTGTCATCCATATAAAACGATGGTGGTGAGGGAGTTGACCATATGAGTATCCGGGGGAAGAACATTCTAGAAGGAGGGAATGGCCAGGGCAAAGGCCTGGGGGACTGCTTCTTCCTGGTGGAATAGAAGCTGCCTGAGAGCAGGCCTGGCTTTCTTCCCGGAGTGGCCCTTGAGCCTGGCTGTGGTGCCTGGGGGACCAGGTGGGCGCTGGCGTGTTTGCGGAGGGAATGGACCCGAGTCTCCTGGTGGCCGAGACAGGAATGCAGTGTGGAGGGGCATGTAGCAGTCCCTGGCGCGGTCCCCAGCTCCGTCCTCCCATGGAGAGCTGCCCTGAGCTCCAGGAGCCATTTCTCCTCCAGCTCAGATCGTGTTTTATCCCCTCCGTCCCCTTTGCCTTCCAGTTGGTGGGGTCCCTCCCAGCCGCCCACTCTCACAATTCCTGGGCCTCTGTGTTGCCTCCCTCTAACTCAGAGCCCTTATCACACCCCCTTTGTGTGGGAGCCAACCTAAACATATTTGGGGACTGTTGGGCTTTTTTTATATTTCCTTATGAGTCAGTCTCTCCAGCTTTTTAATCATTTCTCCCCCGTGAATGGTTGGCAGGGAGCAGGGGCCTGGTTCTCAGCTAAGAGACACAATTACCTTCAGCTCACGGGCTCAGGCTGGGCCAGGTGGCCTCCCCCTCCATTCCCGGAGGTGGGTAAACTGAGGCAGATAGCTGAACAAACTGGCCAAGCAATTTATAGCCAGATTCAGAAGGTCACCTCCCTAGGGATAACATTTAGGCCTCAGTTGTTTCAGCTCCCAGCCCGTCGGGCTGGGGACCACCTGCTGGGTCGGCACGGTGCCTGCCTCTCCAGGCTTGTGCAGCTTCTCTTGAGGGGGCACCTGGTCACTTAATGAGAAGGCAAAACCAGTCTCAGACGTTAGAGAGGCCAGGGGAGTGGGCGCAACAGAAAACCAGCCACACAGAAATGTTTGGTGAGCACCTACTATGTGCCAGGCCTCGGCAGAGTGCTGGGAGTCAAAGGCCCAACAGACAAACATGTGACCAAATCATTATGATGATAATGTTCAAAGGCCCTTTGAAAGATGTTCTTGGCTTGGGCACCCAAGGCGGGGACAGTCCCATCTCCCTTGGAGACAAGAGGGCGGGGGAAGGCTTCTGAGGCATTTGGGGGTGGAGTTAAGAGCAAAGAATTTAGAGACAGATCAGGTTATCCTCCACGCGGGCCTCCCCATGTGGACTGTGTCTATAGCGTGCTGCCCGGGGTCCGGGGATGAGTGTCCCAGAGACAGAGCCAGGGCAAAGCTGCATCACCTTTCTGACCTAGACTCGGATATCACACGGGTCGCTTCTGCCACATTCTAGTAGTGGAGGGAGTCCCAAAGGCTCACACCGCAGGCAGGGGACCCAGACTCTGTCTCTTGACAGAGTAGCAAGGTTTCTGGAGAGCGTGAGTGGGACGGGGATATTGTAACCATTCTGCAAAATACAACGGACCCCATTTGTTGTGCCTTCGAAAGGGCCTGGACTTGTGAATGGGAAGGTGGTTCTCTCTCTGGTCTCTTGCGCCACTTTCCTTGGACATTTATTCCATTCCCTTCTCTCTCTGTAGACCAGTCATATCTGTTCTTTAGTTCTGATGGCAGCTCCTGACAACCTCCACGCTTATGAGTGTTTGTATTAGGGTTTAAAATTTTTTTTTTTATTGATTTCAGAGAGGAAGGAAGAGGGAGAGAGAAAAACATCAATGATCAGAGAGAATCGTTGATTGGCTGCCTCCTGCACGCCCCACACTGGGGATCAAGCCCGCACCTGGGCATGTGCCCTGACCAGAATCAAACCGTGGTCTCCTGGTTCATAGGTCAATGCTCACCCCCTGAGCCACGCCAGCCAGGCTGTGTTATGGTTTTTGCTGAGATAGACTCTCCTCTGGTTTATAGTTCTCAGGAGAGGAAGCCTCATTGGCCCAATCAGATTAGGTGTCTATTCCTGGCTCAATCAGCCTGGCCAAGGTCATGGCCATGAAGCGGAAATAAGGCACGTTAAAAGCATTTGTGTGCTTATAACAAATGGGCAGATGTTTTGATGAATGTCTACCACAGGGCCTTGTAGCAACCACCTGTGAACAGGACATGGCAGCAGACGCTTTGGATAGTGTATCGACCTTCCCAGGACAACAGGGAGGGAGTAGTTTGCTGTGGTTGGAGCAGGAATAGAGGTTTTATGTGCAAAGCTTATGTGGTTATTTTCTGCCCTTAGGAAATTGTGGGAAGAAATGAGCTGAATTAAAATAAAATAATCTTTGACTAGAATTTGATGGATCTGGGCGAGACCATCTGGTCTACCCTTTCCAATTCCAGTCAGGTAAAATAGTTACATTCCCAGATGTGAAGACAAGAGAACTATAATTAGCTTGTGACTGAGAAGAGGAACAGAAAACAAGTACTCTTGCTTCTTGATATAATTTTTTCCCCTATATGGACAACTCTCCTGGTATCTTCAACAGGCTAACAACATAATGCAAGAACAAGTACAACAGCTAAGAAAGGCTCTGTGTTTACTGCAAACAGGTTCTCTGATAATCTACCTAAGGAGATAGGGAGATATATATTATTATTACCTCTCAATTTATAGTTGAGATAACTTGTCCAAGGACACAGAACAGAAAAACTAAGTTTGAACCCAGTCTGGCTTCACAGTCTGAATGTTTAACCTTGAAACCATTGGTACTTTTCTAACACGAGGCAATTAGAATGACTCCCCTGTTCACCCTCTCTGCTGAGAGATCAGACTTGTTATTCTTCTGATATCATGTGACCCCTTCCAGTTAGCTGACTGGACCAGAGGAAAGCACCTGGTCCAAGAGCAGCCAATTCACTGGCTAGCTGGTAGCCTCTGGGAGGGTTTGCCCTGGAGCTTTCCCAGCAGGGATAATGATGACTAAATTATTAGATATCAGATTCTCTTCTTTAGAATTGGAACTGGAGATAGAGATATTGAGAATCAAGTAATTAGCAATGGGGATAAAATCACAATAGTAATCAAATCCTACGGAAGATAAAGATAACTTGGTTGCTTAATTGTCTTGGGTCAGGGTCCTCCTTTTATTTTCATTACAGTCAGTTTCTGGAAGGCTTGGGTTTGGGGCTGTTCTAGGGTTCTTGTGGGAATTCTCTTTCTCACTAAACCAAATTCCTTAAAGTAAGTCCCTCTTGTTGGAGACACCCCCAAGTGAGCCTGGGATCCTTGCCAGAGGACACATCCAAGGCAGTTAGGCTTCTGTTGTACAAACGAAACAACTTGATTGTCAGATGAGAATGAGATATTTGACTTGCCTGGTTTAGGGCGACAGGCTAAACGAGTTGATCCTCCTACTCTGTGATCCACTGAGGTGGGCTGGGCTGGGCATAGGCTGATTCTACAAGTGTATAAATATTCTCATCTGAATGAACTCCAACACCTGTGAGTACTTGATAAATTATAACCAGTTTGGCTATCTTGGTCAAGACTGTTTAGGTTCTATATGATAGAAACTCAATGCAAACAAACTTAAGTAGAACATACATACATACACACATAAATAAATAAATCTATTTCGGTCTGTCTGGTTCAGGCAGGGCAGTAGCTAGATCAGTGTTGCCCAATAGAACTTTCTATGATAATAGACCAGTTTTATAACTGTGCTATACCGTACAGTAGTAGCCACTGGCCACGTGTGAGTACTCGGAATGTAGCTGGTGTGACTGAGAAACTGAAACTAAATTTTATTTAGTTTCCATTCATTTATATTTCAATCGCTACGTGTGACTAGCGGCTACCCAACTAGACAGCCGCCTCACTGTCTTGGGGGTGCTCTGACCGGCTCTTCCTAGCACTGGGGTCCATACCCGCTCCAACCATCTTCATGGAGATTGGGAACTCTGACCCATCAGGGTCACGTCTGACTCTGTGAGCAAAGGCTATCTTCTCTGAACCACGTGAGGTGGATCCCTATTGGAAAGAGGATTTCTGCATCCAAAGAGGAAAGAGAGTGAAATGTGGGCTGCCAGAAACGCTCCCCATAGCTCACCCCAGTGTGCCGTGTGCCTGGCTGAAGGGGAGATGGGCGAGGTGACAACAATGAGCATTCACTCTACAAACATTCATTGAGGCCCTTGGTGCCGGGCACCACGTTAGCTGTGGGGACACGAACACAGAAGTCATGACACCAGTGAGAAAGAAAGACCCTGTCTCTTCCCAACCTGACAAGGGAAGTCGACTCCTGAAGATACAGTCACAAAACCGGGTGAAAAGTGCCCAAGTAAAGATGGCTGAACACTGTTATCAGGACAACTCATTTTGGTTCTGTTCACTGAGGAATGTTTATTGACTATTGTCCCACTTAATTTAGCAAAAAAGCAATGGTTTTCCGTAGCTTGCAAGCTGCTGATAGCAGAGATCTGACCTCTGTATATTTCCCCATCCTGAAGGGAGGATTAAGAAATTGCTTTAGCTCTGATTTTTTTTTTTTAAGTATGGTTTTTAAAAAATTGAAAAACAAAGTCCAGTCTGAGAGAGGGGCCGGAGTCTGGCTGCTGCATGAGTTGTCTAAAAATAGTGAGGCTGATTAATGAATGTCTAACACAGAGATCAAACCCAGAGGATGTAACAAGACAGCTAACATGTGCTTTTTGGCGACTGTCCTCCTTCAGAGAATTGCTCAAAACCAGGTTACCCAAGAGCTTGGCCGGCGCACCCGCCACTCCACTGAGCTGGAGAGGAGGCGCTTCTTGGCCTGCCTGCTGGTGGTTGGGGGTGGAGCTGGCCTCCAGTGCCCCTGGCCTTCCCTCCCTCTCCCAGCCCTCTCTGGTCAGTGCCCAGCAGCACCTGCCTCCTCCTACCAAGTCCTCTGGGAGTCGGGGCGGGGGGCACCCAGTGCCCAGTGATGCCTTCTACCAGGGAAGGAGCCGGCTCTGGGGTCTGTGGCCTTGGATTGTCCCCCACCCTCTCTGGGCTTTAGTTTCTCCATCCTCTGGAAACCTGCCCTGTGCTTGGTTAGCCTGGATCTCTGTGGCATGAGTGTCCATAGGCAGTGGGACGTCAGAATAATGGTTCTGCTCACTGCGGAATGTTCATTAACTGTTGTCCCACTTAATCCTCCCATCAAGCCTTTGGCCCTTAGTCGCTTCAGTACACAGGGTGGAGAACGGAGGCCTCGGAAGTTGACAGCTTCCCCAAGGCCACGGAGTTCGTAAATGGAGAACAGGATTGGAATCCAGAGTGCACGTGTCCAACCACTGCCCACACTGCTCTCCCGTGGCGCTGCAGATACCCTGCAGATAGACAGTGTCCGTGTGCCCATTGTACAGGGGGCGTGGGAGATGTCTCGCTGGTTGAGAGAAATCATTGGCCAGACACTGGCATCTGGAGCCTGGAGCCAGGTCTGGGCTCTGCATCCTGTGTGCTCTGTGACCTTGGAACTGTCACCCACCCTCTCTGGGCTTTAGCTTCTTCATCTGTGAAAAGTGGTACCCTCCTCATCCTGCCTAATGACAGCCCCGTGCTGCGCCTCTGCACCCCTTTCCCACGGAACCCTCCAGCAGCACTCTGGTGCAGAGGACACCTGGAACTCACCCCAGGTCACCCAGAGGGCTCCACGAGGTGATAGAGTCAGAATTTGAACCCAAGTTTGCTTGGTTCCAAAGCCCCTCAGTTTCTCTCTATTTACAATGTGTGGGGGAAACCAGGGGAAGGAGGCTGGATTCTAAATTCAGCCTCAGGGATTTCTTTGCAGGGGGAGGGGTAGGGTGTCAATCATGTCCCCTTGCAGTCCTGTCCCCCAATGAATACTAAGAGAAGGTCTTTATGAATGGAGGGCAGAGAGGGGAGGGATGACAGCAGACCACGGGCAGACAAATCGTGGCCACCAAGGCTGAGGTGCCCAGTGGGGCCTGCTGTCCCCATCCTCACCTCCTGGTTGGAGTTGGAGGGCTCAACCAGACTGTGCAGGCCTCCGGGCCCCCTGCAGCCCCGTGAGGTTTAAAGTTCCCCTTCCCTCTGGGTGATAGATGTTGATCGCTGGCCGGCGCCGACCCTGCACCCCCTGAAAATCTCTTTTGAAGCTCCTTCAACTACAGAGAGAATTCACTTTGTCTCTTGAGGACACTAAAACCTGGAACAAACAGTCTCGGATAATAAATACCTTTTTTTTCGGGGATCAAAAGCTCCCCAGGCTTTCAAAGCGAGCCAGGGCGCTTTGGCGGTCCTGCCCAGCCCGAATGCTGAAGGGCGCGGAGAAAGGGAGCTGGGAGGCTGGGCTCCGGGGTTTCCAGGCCCTTCCAGGAGGAAGCAAGTGTCCTGCTGAGCCGAGGGCCACAGAGAGGCCGAATTCCAGGCCCCGACCAGCAGTCCCAGCGGCTGGAAAGGGCCCCTTGCTCCCCCAGCGGCCATCCTCCAGGAGGCAGGCTGGCTCTGCCTGGTCGAAGGCGGCCTTTGGCATTGGTGGGCACACCTGGATGGCAGCGGTTGGCCTCCTGGGCAGTTCCCAGCTGGAGGCATCTCTGAAGGCTGAGCATCACCATGGCCACTGGCTGAGATGGGGGCTTCCCACCAAGGTGCACACCCCCTTCCTCCTGACAGCTCCGGGGACGTGCGGGGGAGGGGGGGTTCAAGGGCGGGGTGCTGTGGGCACCGGCAGACCTTCCCCTGCGCCCCGCATGCTTGGGCTTCACATCCAGCACATGTCTTTGTGTCGTTATTCCCCAAACTGCTGGACTCCACGTGGGGGGCGGGGGGCTGTGCATGGGGCGAAACCACTCTACCCAGAGCGCCCTTCCTGCGTCCACTTTGGAAATCACCCCTCGGCCGCCGTGTGGAGGGTGTAGCGTGAACTCTGGAGCCAGGCAGCCCCGGGTTTAAGTCTGTGATCCTCAAACAAATGGACTCTGGGTCGTGCAGGGTTACCGCAACCTCAGCGGCCAGATCAGCGGAATGGGCGTTCCGGTGGTCCCGCCTGCCGTGGGGTTGTGGCCGCGGGGACTCAGTGTGCAGGGGCGGGAGCGGGTGGCTGCATGCCGGGCGTCCCTGAAGGAGCAGCTGGATTCTTCTGGGGGTCCTGCGTTTGGCCAGGGAGCAAGGGGAGGCTCTGGCAGCTTCGGTTGTGTAACCCTCGTCCTCCTTTCTCAGCGTCCCCAGAATCAGTGTCCCTTTCTTCAATGAGAGAGCCCGTCGCTCTGGGCCTCACAGGGCAGCCGGCCCCCAG
>NW_006300363.1:904291-933665 GCF_000327345.1 Myotis davidii | reverse complement strand
CCCCCCTGGTGGACGAGGCCTCGTGTGACCTCTCACCTTTTGGCCTCTGGGTGAAGGACCATTAACCAAACGTCCTTCCCCAGTCTCTTGTGGGAGGGAAGCCTTTGTCCGGCTGTCCTCGGAACAGGAATCACGGGGAGTGACAGCTGCTAGGCCCAGGCTGCCCCTGAGCATCGCGCCGCCATCTTTGTTGGCCTAGTGTTGTAATTTATAACGTTCTCTCATGGGTGCGGTCTCACTGGGCGTTCAGAGAGGTTATGTGTCTTGCCCAAGGTCAGCCAGCTAGTGGCCAGGATAGGCCTGAGTCCTGGTCTTCTGACTTCCTAGCTCATCTCCGTCCATTTTATCGGGGGAGGCAGGATGGCTGGAGAGGGTTTGGAGGGAGAGTTTGGATTTGCCCCATTTCAGTCCCCACGTTCCTGACTTGACAGGGTTTGTAGATAAAGCTAAAGGGAGGAGAGCATTACCATTCTATATTTATTGTGCTCCTTCTCTTGCCAGACACTTTATATAAGTCATCACATCGGTTCCCGTTTAGTCCTCTTGGGACACCGTCGAGATGGGTGTTCTTACTGTTGACAGAGGAGGAAATGGGTGTCAGGAGATCCAGGTACATGCCCCAGGTCGCAGAGCTGCTGGGAGGGGAGCAGCGTGTGTACCTCAATCTCCCAGCACCCGTGTGCCCTGGACTGTACTGGGGTCACGCATGCAGAGCAACCCAGAACAGCCTGATGTGGCCCCGGAATCCCAGTTTTCCCAGCAGCGAGGCGGACACGGGGGTCCGGGGAGTTGAAGGTGGGACTGGGGAGAGCTCAGGCCTGGGAACCCAGCAGACTCCAGTCCTGGCTCTGGGGCTCCATATCTATGAGCCTTGAGCAAACCGTCAAACACCACCTGCCCCACAGGAGAACTGTTCCCTGGCCGCAGGGCTACTACTCATGTATAGAAACTGTGTTCAACAACAGTAGCCCCGTGACCCCCGGGGTATTGGAAGAGAAGGCAGAGTGAGCAGGGGTTTTCCCTGCTCTTCCCCGGCTCCTTTCCCTCCATGCTTCTTCCCCACCGTCCATGTGCTACAGCTGGAACAGACTACCCCTTGTCAGTGGCATGCTCTGCTGTGCTCGGCCAATAGCAAGGGTTGTTTTTCTGAGTCACAGACTTGCCACTACCTAGATGGGGGCATGGGGTCTGAGGAAGGGGTTCCCTTCTCCTGTCTATCAGCTGAACATGCAACCCCAAAGACTGGAAAGAGTCTAACAATGAAAGCTCGTGGATATGAGTGAATGCCTTAGGATGCCCAGCATCAGCACAGTCACAATTCAATCCAACTAGTATGTAATGGCCACTGGTTCCGAGCCAGAGGAGGGGCCCAGTTCTATCAGTTAGGATAGGGTTCCGCTGCACGTGGAGAGACCTCACGGACCAGTAGCTTGAACAGATGCCATCTATTTCCTCTCGGCATTGAAGTCCAGAGGCAGATGGTCCAGGCTTGACCTGGGGGCTCTGCTCTAGGGAGCCCTGATGGACTGAGGCCCCTTCCATCCATGGCTCCACCAAGCGTCTCATCCATCAGCAGCAGGAAGGTGGACGAGGTGAGGAAGAAAGGCAAAGAGTGCACCAGCATCTTCTCCATGACGATTTCTGGAAGCTACCCCGTGATCCTTATTGTCTAGATGCCACTGGCCAAGCTTGGTCACATGACTGCACTTAGCAGCAAGGGGAAGTGGGGTGGCCATATGCCCGGCTGGAAATGGGGGTCTCTGTGACTGTGGAAAAAGGTGGTCATTGGCAGTATCCTGCTCCGATGTGTTTAAGCTTTTATTATAGGTTGGGCACTATATTTTACCTGCTTTGTCTCAACAATTCGGCCACTGGATTCGTTTCATCCCCTCTATATAAATGAAAAGCACTGATTGTCAGAGAGATTAGGGAGCAAGTTCTAGATCAGCCAGGAAGGAAACTGTAGGGCTGGGCTTCAAGGAAAGGCCTGTCTGACTCTCAAACCTGCACTGCTACCTTTTCCATAGGCCAGTGGGGAGGACACCTTCTCTCCCCGCGTCATTTCTGAAATGATATCACTGCTGCTTGTGGCTTTCCAGAATGAAAGGACATGACCAATGTAGATTTCAGATGCTGTTATGGGTTGACTATGTCCCCCCAAATCCATATGTGGATGTCCCAACCCCCGGTACTTTAGAAGGTGACCTCATTTGGAAATAAGGTCCTGCAGATGTGACTAGTTACGGTGGGATGAGGTCATACCTCGTAGTCCTGTAAGGAAGATGGCCACGGGAAGACCCAGAGATACAGGGAGAACCCAGGTGAGGAGGAAGACCGAGGTCAGCAGAAGCCGAGAATGGCCAGGAAATCACCAGGGAGGGAGGGTCAGGGGACGGACTGCTCCCTCACCGCCCTCAGAAACAACCCATCACGCCAACACCTTGATCTTGGATTTCTGGTCTCCCAAACAATAAATGATTGGCATGTGGGAAGTTGCTATGGCAGCCCCAGCAAACGAACAGAGATGCGATGTTCCCTAACCCGCTTCATTACAGGCATTTTTTCAGGTATCTGTGACGATGTATCAGGTTCAGCAAGGGGATGCCTGGATTTTTCTTATAAAGAGACAGTGGCCCTTTTCTGCGGGCTGTTCCCAGGTGTAACCCAGAACCAGCAAGTTCAACGCAGCTTTTAGTGAATCCTCTCTAATGTCCCGGGCCCTGAGCTGGTGCACGGCCCGCTGAGAACAGACTAGACAGAGAAGAAATCAGGGTGCAGTACTCCACACAAAGGAAAGCCTAGGTCTTGGCGCCGGGCCTCTCTATTTTGAGCTCAGACATTCCTGGTCGCTGGCTCCCTCCCTGCCTTGGCATTGGGTAGGGCGAGAAGGACAGGCCCCAGTTCGCTCAGCTTCGCTGCCAGAGGAGATCCATGAGCCCAGTACTGTCTCGGCATTTGAGTTGCTTCATCTGTGGCTGCTTATCTCACTGGGCTAGAGCGCCGTGTGCTCATGAAGCCAGGGTCCCGACGTGCTAGGTGCTGGGCGCCCTGCACTCCTGGCCTGTGTGGCTGTTTTCCAGGCAAGTCTGTGCACCGCTGTGGCATTATTTGTGCGTTGTGTTTCAGATCTGTCCCATCACCCCAACTCCATTACATGGCCTTGAGTGGTGTGTGTGTGTGTGTGTGTGTGTCTGAATCAGCACCGTCTGTAAGGGAGGCGCTCGGCGCTCGGAGGTATCAGAGTTTAACTTTCAAAACAGTAAAAGCACGACTCCGACCAATACAGTGAGCCTGGGTCCAGGCCTGGACTAGGGTGAGGCAAAGGCAGCTCCCTAGCAGCGCCCCCTGCTGCCCCTCCGTCGCAGCCCTGCGTGGGCCCAAGAGGCAGTAATTCAGGAGCAAGGGGACCAGCAGGGTGGTGAGCGGGGTCACAGGAGGGCCTGAGCCCCCACAGTGCATGTCACCATGGAAAGCGAGCCTGCTGGAAAGGACTTGGCTGAGTTAGATTCAAGGCGGGTTAATGTCCAACCGTAACCTGCAGGGTTCTCTTTTCTACCAGACAGGAGTTCCTTACCTCTCCACGGAACAATCATCCTGGGCAAGTGTTCATTTCCTGTAGGTTAGCATCTAGCGACTGGGTCTTAATCAATAATAAAAAAGAACTCCAACGACTTCCTATGGAACAACCCTCTGGTGTGGCCCAGATCCAGCCCCCAGGGCCCAGCCCTGTCCCCCCCACCGCTGTGACAGCAGCCCTGCCCCTCGTGGGGAATTGCTTACCCTGGAATGGCCTCCCCCAAGGTCACATCCCCCAGCGACCACCCTGGATGGTCTGGAACAGGTGTTACAAAGCTGCCCGCTGGCCTCCAGCTGGGACAACACTGAAGGACCACCCCAGCTCGGAGCTTCCCCTGGGAAGGCTGAGGCCTCCGAGGCGACCTCACTGCAGGTGACTTTCTCCCTTGCCCAGGTCTTCCTTCCTCCGCACTTACAGGTGTATCTCCTAGGAGCACCTCCAGTGGATCTTCCACCTGCAACCCCCGGGCTCAGAGTCCACATCCACGTCCACGTCTGGGCTAGGACGGGAGGGCCTGTCAATCAATGCTCCAGGTGGCTCTGAAAGGGCATGAAGCCATCTTCTTGTCTTATTTCCAAGCTGTTGGGTACTCCTTTTTGAAAAAGAAAATACTTTTTTGTTGTTGATTTCGGAGAGGAAGGGAGAGGGAGAGAAAGATAGAAACATCAGTGATGAGAGAGAATCATTGATTGGCTGCCACACTGGGGATCGAGCTTCCTGGTTCATAGGTCAACGCTCAACCATTGAGCCACGCCAGTGGGGCTGGGTACTCCTTCTTCACAGAGTTAGTAGAAATCCGTGGAATAATCCGACAAGAGTGGATGGCAAAGGCTCAGTGGCAACCCTCCCCCACAGCTGGGAAAACAACTCGCTTCCCAGCAGCAGCTGCCAGGCCTCAGGAGAGAGGGGGAGAGAGGTGCTGGGAATTCACAGGCCTTGATCGCTGGCAAAGGTGAGGGATTTCACTGGTCAGCAGTTGGTGCCTAAGATCAAATGAGATTCTCCCCCTCGGGGTGAGGGGGGCGAGTGGGAGAAAGCGTGCTGACATTCTCAGGGGGGTTGTTTTTAGTTGAATGAAACAGGCTGATTGAAAACAAAAAGGCAGGGCCCGAGTGCCAAGCCAGCCGCCCCTCCACGCGAAGCCCACCGCCTGCGCCCGCAGCCAAGCCAGGCTCTCTGCGACTCCTGCCTCTGCCGCTTCCTTTCTGAGGCAAAAAGAAGGCTCTGGAAGGTTCAACTTAAAATAGACCTTTCATAAAAGATTCATTCCCGAACAAGAATGTCACGGAAGTGTGAGAAGTGCACTGGCTCCGATCTGAATTCCACTTGAAGTATTTGGTGGTAATTATTTTTAAAATTCTCCCACAAAAGGCATGTTTCAACTCCGGGAGAGCAAGAAAGATCAGTAGGGCCCAGGGCCAGGTAATGTCTTCATGGCTTGGGGGGTGGGGTGGGGGGTGAGAAGGGCGAGATTCAAGTTTTAGGTACTGATCTGAGGCATGGTGGAAAATAAGGATGAGTATTAAATAGATTTAGTAAAAGAAAGAAAGAAAGTCCAGAGCCACTGCAGAAAAATGCCTGAAAAGCAGAGGCTCAAACAAGATGCAAATTACCTGCAGGAAGAGCCTAATGAGCCATTACTAAGCACCCATCATGGTTAAGGGTGAGCGCAGCCATGGCAGTGAGAGAGGTATATTGTAGCATCACTGTGAGACTCGGGGTGGGGTGAGGGTAGTTCTGTAGAGGCGTCTGCATTTGGAACTGGCCTCTACGGGGACCCCCTCTTGGAACCAGCAGGTTTGCTTTCTATCAACTCCACGTTCACTGGCCAACAAATTCAAGTCCACAAAAGCAGCCCCCCCCCAACCCCCCGCCCCCAGCCTCTCCACCTTCCTTCAGTTTCTTCCCGATCATATTACCATGCTGACTGGCAGAGGGGTGGGGTGAGGTGGGTTTTGGAGGCTAGTACCCATTCTTAAACACACACACACAACACCCAGGCCCATATAGTTGTGTGTGTGTGTGTGTGTGTGTGTGTGTGTGTGTGGACACCTGCGGCACTGTTGGGCGTAATAACAATCCCTGTGAGTCCTGGGCCAGCCCTGTCGCAGGGGTCTTTCCCACGTGACCACATTAAATTTTCAGAACGACCTGTGAGATGAATGCCATGATTCTCCTCCCCCTCCCTCTGGGGACGCTGAAGCACAGAGGTTCACACATTTGTCCTGGCAGCGTCGCAATGGAGGTGTGAGCGAGGTGGCCAGGTGGGGCCGTGCCGGCCCAGAGCACGTGGCGTCCTTGCAGGGCGGTGTGCCTAACTGCCCCGGCGTGGGCGGTGTCGGAGCAGGGGCGTGCCCTTGCACTTACTCACTAAATACGCTCAGATGCTCACCCTGGCGGCAGTGTTCTCAGTTCACTAACAATCACAAACCCACCTCATCTTCACCTTTAGTGTAAACAGCCTTAGTGCAGGCACTCTTGATGCCGTAAATTGGGGTTCTCAGGAAGAGGAAATGTTGTCCCCAAGAGACAACTGGTAAGGTCTGGGGACATTTTGGGGTTGTCACAGCTGCGAGGGGAGGGGTGCTAGTGCCATCTGATGGGTGAGGTCAGGGATGAGGCTAAACATCCTACAGTGGACAGACAGGTCAGTCTCCCCACCACAGGGAATCATCCAGCCCCCAATGTCACTAATGCGGAGGTTGAGAAACTTTGCCGCGAGTAGTGGGGACGGTGGGGCCCTGGGAGGCATAACCTGCAAACCTTGGTCTCCATTCCCCGCCCGCCCCCTCCCTCCTGCCGTCCAAAATCAGTGGGTCCTCTGCTTGGCTTCGTGCTGCCTTTTCACCCCGGAGTCTTAGACCCATCTCCTAGTCCCAACATGGAGCAGCTTCGCTCCTCTGGCCACACCGCCCACCGGCTTTGTTCTGGTTTGTTACGACAGGGAACTGGGTTTTACAGTTATTGCCCTTGAAAGCCCCGTAAATGGCATTCGCAGCCATTAGCAGGCCTGGGGGTTGCCAGATCAGTAGGTTTGACTTCGCAGGATGACTAACGCGCCAATGCCCTCCAGGGTTCATCCAGCTGCTCAGTTGCCCAAGCCGCTGCCAGGCTGTTGGCCAAGGACAGAACCAGAGTTCAAAAAGGAGTGAGGTCATTCCCGGGGAACACCTCCGGGCTTGTGCGGGCTGGCTGCTCGCTGCAGGCCGGCACCTGCTCGGAGCGGAGCCGAGTGGGGTAACTTGGCAGCTCAGGGACCCCGGGCCCCATCCTTTACCTCGTTACGTGCTGCTATTATTAAGTCCGGGGGATTGGAAGCAGCTGGGGTGGAAGCCCGGACTTGGTTCTAGGGCCCCCGGGAGCTGAGCTGCCTTCTCTTGGGAGGGGTCCCACAGGTCACACCATCTCTCCCGGCTGCACGATAGGATTTTTCCAAAACCAGTTGTATCATCTGAAGGTCCCAGTGCAGAATGAAAGCCTGGGGGCCCTTGCTCAAAAGCTATGAAGAATTTCAAGACGGAGATAGCAAGAGCCGTCCACCACACACGGCGCCTCCAGGGGTGAGACCCTGTGTGACTGTACAAGTCGCGCACCCAGGAAGCTAGCCCTGCTCCCGGTCAGTTTTGTGGTCCATGACCAGATGACGGGTTTTCCTGGCCCAGTCCTGCTTTACTCTGTCATCCCAGTGGGATTCGGTACCCCTTTCCCACTCAACACTGCCCTGGTTTGGACAACAAATTACATGGTCACCTTAGCTTTATGTGGCCACCTTCTAGATCATCGTTCTCTCATCCTGTTTATGTTATTCATTGTCACCCAAAGCCTAGCCAATGGGTACTGTTACTTTTTGGACAAAGGGATACTAACCTTTTGTGTTGACCGGCTTGGCTTACTACCCACATGCTCATATGCTAGCCTCACTTCATCCTCACAACGGGATCTGTAGGTGGTCTTCTCGTGGATGCCAGCGTGGCCAATAGGTAGCAGATCTAAGATCTGAGCCAGGGTAGTTTGATTTCCAGTTAGGGTGACCAGTTGTCCTGGTTTGCCTGGGACTGAAGAGGTTCTTTGAATGTGGGGTTTCCAGTATTAAAACTGGGCCCAGCTGGTGTTGCTCGGTGGTTGAATGTTGACCTATGAGCCAGGAGGTCACAGTTCGATTCTGGGTCAGGGCACATGCCCGGGTTGTGGGCTCAATCCCCAGTGTGGGGTGTGCAGGAGGCAGCCAACCAATGATTCTCTGTCATCATTGATGTTTCTATCTCTCTCTCTCCCTTTCCCTTCCTCTCTGAAATCAATAAAAATATATTTAAAACAAACAAACAAACCTGGGAAGGTTCTGGGCACACCAGGACAAATTGGTCACCATATTCACAGTCCACCATACCGGGGAGCCTTCATGAATACTTTTTGATGACTAATTTTATATTAAATATCTTGTGACAATCCTTTCTGGGATTGGACTTCCCTTAATACCAGAGAATTTTTCCATAACTGGTGGTTGGCAAGATGCTCAAATCAAGAATAACTCCTAGATCACATTTGGTTGCAAATCCTCCTAGACTTTTGTATACACATGTACATTTTTAAACCCTGTTTCAGGTGATATAAATATATATATTTTTTCATTTAGAGCAGGGAACAGTAAAATTTTTTTCTGTAAAGGATCCAAATAATAAATATATTTTGCTATGCACATGACATGGTTTCTGTTGCAACTACTCAACTCTGCCATTGCTGTGTCTACGTTCCAATAAAACTTTATTTACAAAAACAGGCAGCAGGCCAGATTTGGCTCGCAATCCAGAACCAATCCTTGAATTGTGGCATAAAAATATTTACATGCCAACTCTTAAAAGATAGTTCTCTAAAGGGTAAGATCATGACAGTCAAGCAAATACAACACGGACATGTCGAAGATTTTATCCAACTCGTTCATTAATGAGGGAACCCCAGGAAGATGTTACAATCTGTTCAAAGGAGAACCTGAAACACAGACACATGTATCAGTGATTGGGCAAAAAAATTTGTTCATAGATGCAAATGGGTTAATATCTTTATGGCAATAAAGTGTTATATGTGGTTTAAAGCCTTGAGTCAGACAGATCTGGGCTTCGGGCCTGGCTCTGCCCACTGCTGCCTGTGCTACCCTGACAGGTCACTTCACCTCAGTGTTTCTCAGCGTTCTCATCCCCAAAGTGGAGATGATAATAGTGGTAGCTACGTCATCGGCTGTTGTTTGGACCACCTGAGATCACCCATGAAGCCCTTAGAGCAATGTCAGACCAGAGAGACCCTCAGTAAATGTTAGCTCTTGGTGTTACCACTCGAACATTCTTTTCCATTCCCAACCCTGATACCTAACAGTCCCACATTCTCTCTCCTCGGCCTCCTCTCCCTGAAAGCCTTCCAGGGGTTCTCCTCGCAGTCCCGGAGCTGGCTGTGCACTTCTCACACACTGCGTTTACCACAGGGCTTGGCCCATAGTTATTCCCTTCCGCCTTTACACGTGGCTTGAGTGGCACAGGATGCAGATAACAACATGGGCCCCAACTGGCTTTTGGCCTCTTCTGTCCCGGTGCAGCCCATTGGTGGACCTCTGGCCGCCTTCGCATCCAGCATGAGTGACAACATCTTTGACATCGGGTAGATTCATGTGGCTTGGGATGGGGCTGGGGGAGCAGATTGGATATTTGGGCATAATCACCTCTTAGCTGTGCAAGTCACCCAACCTCTCTGAGCTTTTCTCCTGTATCCCTAAAATGCCAAATAAGTACAGCTCCTAGAGATATCGGGAGTCAGATGCAAAAGTAAATGTAAGAGTGTGTTAATAACTGACAAGGCATCGGTTAAAATTTGGGGTATGAGATGGGGGCGAGGTAGGTCTCTTTCCAAGAGGACCTAACGAGAACCAAATGTTTCATGAGAAATGATAGATTAATATGTCTCTCTTCAAGCCAATGTTCACCTAAACCTTACTGAGGGGCGTTCTTGGTGAGAAGGACCAGATTGTGGATGCCCGTTGTGTCCCCAGTGCCTAGGACACTGCATGGCCAAAGTGGGTGTCGAGGTCCTTAGGTGGGTGACATATGGCATTGATACTTAGGGGCCAGGTAAGTTCTCCCCTATTTGTCATGAGGGGAGAGTATGGCAAAAGGGAGTCATATTCAAGGGACAGGACAGGGATGGGAAGAGGACACCCATTGGTTTTGATTTCCGGCTTCCATTGACCTCCTCCTAATGATGGGACCCTGCTTTTCCAGGGGAAACACTTGTCTCACTTCTCAATCTAGGGGGTGAAGTTGACGTTGCCACCTGTTTAGTAAACAGGTCAATCAGAACATCATATTCCTCTGGACACTATTGGGCATATGACCTGATGAAAGCCTGTGGGTCCCCGTGAGCCTTTAGCTGGGGTTTTCTGGTAGAGAGACTTCTCGCGAGAGAGATTTGTCGGACTCAAACCTGGGAGGCGAGAGACTTGTCATTTGCCATCGTGTCTCCACATGAAGCCGGAGAATAAAGCAAATATGGAGTAGGACAGAGGGACTGAGTCCCGATGACATCTTTGGAACTCCTGGATCAAACCATACCTGAAGCTAAATGCCTCTTAACTTTTTACTTATCTGAGCCTTTACGTTCCCTCTTTTGCTGAAGTCTGTGTAAATTGGGTTCTCTGTGATCTGAACCAGGAGGCCGAGTGTGTCCTGACCCACGGGCCAATGAGACTCTTGGAAGATCGTGGCCACAGGGGTGTGTATCTTCAATCCCCTTTATACCTTGCAGGCATTGCTAGTCTTTCTGGAAGAGTGACTCTGGCAGGGTCTGCGCAGATTCAGGCACCGATCGCCTCTAAGATGGTTTCAAGGGGAGGGTACGTCTAGGAGTCTGTCGGGAACTCTTTTGACCCTGAGGTCCCAGAAGTCTACAAAACAGCTCGAAGATAGTAACTTCACCCCTCCAATAATGCCGCAAAAAAATCTCATCTGGATATGGGTCAGCTGCCAGCGAAACCTTCAACACCGGCTTCACTTTGGTGTCAAATTGTAATTCTCCGCTTTCATCTTCCCCGGCCGTTCCTTCTGTTTTTCATTTCTCCTGATTTCTTTCTTGGGGCTTTTGATCTATTTTCTATTGTTATCGTTCAGGCATTTCATGCCCAAACTTTCCAAGTCCGTGTAATCCAACCATAACAACATCTGGGACCTGTGGCCGTGTATGCATGTCAGCTCCTCTCCATGCACCCGGCGGGCGCTGTGCTGGCTTCTTCCATACCTTTGTTCCCTAAAGCCGCTTCTCCTCCAAGCTCCGCCCCAGGACTTTCCAAGGAGCTTCCCAAGGTGGGCAGGATGGAGGAAGAGTAGAGGGGAATTCGCTTTGCTATCTGGTCTTACTTCTTTGCCATCACTGCGGTCTTCACACCCCCTTGCCTCTGGCGACTGGCTCCTTGGGTTCCTGCTTCCAGATCTGGGACTGTCCCTTCCAGGCCCCGTGGCCTGGGGCTGGGCATGTCAGACCTGGTGTAGATGACAGCTCTGTTCCTTATCGGCCGTTTAGTCGTGGACAAGTCGCCGAGCCTCTTAGAATCCCAGTTTCTCTGGAGCAAAAGAGGGGTGATGATTTTACAGTGGGGGGTGGGGGTGTTGTGAGGATCATATTCGATATAGTCATTTATATAAAACACCGGCACAATACAGTAATTGCTACGATTGTCAGGACACTTCACCAGACAAGCTTCTTGTGTTGTGCCATTTAGCCCCAGGACAACCCTACCAAGGAAGTATTATTATGCCCATTTTGCAGAGGAGAAAACTGAGGCTCAGGGAAGTTAATCCCAACATGTGCCCCTCTTCTCTTCCCCGTGCTGCACGGCACACAGCTGGGACTCCCGCCGTCACATCTAGCAGAGGAGCAGGCGGGACTGCTGGGTCGCTCTTTTCTCCCCACGGAGTTGCTGTGGCTTTTTGGACAAAGCTGTCACCCCCTGGTCCTAGGAAATAGCAGTTCACTGAGTCCCAAGACCACATTTCATACCTGTGATCATTGAAACTCCACACGAGGCAGAAACCAAATTCAAGTGAAAGCTGGACATGCACTTAGAGGACAGAAAGATCCAGAGGAAGGGATGGTATCTGCCCAGCGACTCTGAGCTCAGGGGGTGCTCCCAGGCCCTCTGAGAGGGGGCCCTCTGCGTCTCCGTCCTTTCTCCATCCCCTGGAGCTGGTGGCACAGTGACCCCGGCAGTGCCTGGGCTGCCCCATTGTTCCAGCAAAGCCCCAGGGAGGCCTCGCTGACCTCCTTGGATCCCGTGTCCGTCAGCAGGACAGTCAGTGCGGCCAGGCCTGGGTCATGAGTCCACCTTGGTGTGCGGGAGTGGAGTCATGTCCACCCACCACATTGACTCAGGCCGGGTGGGGACATGTGAGTGCAAAGGTCCTATCTTGTCATCTTCATGATTCTGTTTCCTGAACTTGGCTCCAAACTATGGTGCTACTACCCACTTCGGTCTCATCCCACGCAATACTATCTGTGATATTGCAATTTATCTTATCTATCTGTCTATCTGTCTGTCTATCTATCTATCTATCTATCTACCCATTCATCCATTTTATCTATCTTTCTAATATACTTGAAAATAAGTACGTAACTATGAAAATCCTTATTCATATACTACCTAAAGTAATCTCTCTTTCCACCAGTAGTTACATGAGACTTTGGGAAGCACTGATCTAACTTCATCTTTTTATAGCTGGGGACCTGGGCCTACCAAAGGGAAAGAATCTACACGGTGCCCCCCCCAAATGTATACACACTTAACAGCTACTTCTATTATATTTTGAAAATGAAATGTATTTTAATAAATACTGCCTTTATAATTATTCGAAGTGTCTATACATTTTGGGGGGGACACCAAAAAATATGAAGGCAAATTGAAAGTGACTGAGATGGGATGAGAAGCCTGATTCCAGTTCCTTTTTCTTTAACTCTTCAAAGCAAGGTGCGGTCACAGCTCTGCCCCTACCAGCTGTGTGTTCTTGGGCAAGTACTTAACTTCTCTGTGCCCCTGTGTTGCCATCTGTAAAATGGGAGCAGCGATAGTACTGACTTCAGAGAATTGAGTATCAAATGAATGAATATTTATGAGCCACTTAGGACCATGCTGGGTACATAGTAAGCATTTTCTATGTATATTGGTTAAGTAAGTAGGACTCGGCCTGAAGTCACGGTAAAGGTAACCTTGTAGCCCATAATCCAAATTCCCTGAGGGAGGAATTCAGATGGTTCATCATTACTTTTTTTAGGAACCTCATTTTCGCCGAGGGGTGTAGCCAAAAAGGCCATGGGTAAAACAGTTAGGGTGCCTATCACTTTACACAAAATTGACATCCATAAGAATTTCAGAAATGCTTTCTTCGTTTCTGATTAAGCTTCTAAGCCTCTCTGCAGCCCAGACAGTCCGGCACGTTAATTACACCAAACACAACTGGAGATGTTCTGAGGGCCTTCGTCCCAGGGACCCAGGAGGTGCGTCTTCTCTCTTAGAAGAAAAATTGTCCCGACTTTGTTGTGTGAGTTTGTCAGCACCCCTGCTCACACGGGTGCCATGTTAAAAGCAGGGACATTTTGGCTCAGCCATCGTGGCTCAGTGGTTGAGCATCGACCTATGAACCAGGAGGTCACGGTTCGCGTCCCGGTGGGGGCACATGTGTGGGGCGTGCAGGGGGCAGCCGATCAATGATTCTCTCTCATCATTGATGTGTCTATCTCTCTCTCTCTCTCTCCCTTCCTCTCTGAAATCAATAAAAACATGTTAAAAAAATAAAAAAGCGGGGACATTTTGGATGTGCCATGTGACCAGCGGTACCGGCGTGCCTTTCCCAGAGCTGCTTCCCTTCTAAATGGGGCAGCACTAGAAACGTGATGTTTCTGGTCCAGCTCCCACATGGGCACAGCAATGCCCCTTCATAGAGACGTGTCTTTAGGGGAAGCGGTCACCTGTGCAGAAGTTGGGTTGGATTTTACTTCCATTTAGCAAACATCCTCTTCCATCGCCCCTTCTCCCTAAGTCAGTGGTTCTCAAAGGTTGTGTGGCCGCTTTGCCCCCCCAGGGGACATTCAATGATGTCGGGAGAGGTTTTGGGACGTCACAATGGGGGGCTGCTACTGGCACGTAGTGGGTAGAGGCCAGGGATGTGCTAAACACCCTGCAATGCACAAGACAGGCCCACAGCAAAAAACGAGCTACCTCAAATGTCACCAGGGCCCAGGGTGAGGCATCCTCCCCGAAACCGACAGCAGCAAGAATAACAGCAACCAAATGCTGGGAACTGTGAGAAGAAGGAAACATTTAACCTTGCTCTTCAGTTTCTACAAGCCCCCAGGAGCTCAGGTGGCCTACTGGGGCACATAAGACCACCCAGACTATTTCAGTCTGTCTTTTTTTTTTTCTTTAATATGTACAACTTTTAAATATATATGTTGATTTCAGAGAGGAAGGAAGAGGGAGAGCGAGACAGAAACATCAATGATGATGATGAGAGAATCATTGACTGGCTGCTTCCTGCATGTCCCACACTGGGGATTGAGCCCACAACCCGGGCATGTGCCCTTGACCGGAATCGAACCTGGGACCATTCAGTCTACAGACCCACACTCTATCCATTGAGCCAAACCAGCTAGAGCGCTGGTAGAGATGATAGATAGATAGATAGATAGATAGATAGATAGATAGATAGATAGATAGATAGAGAAACATTGATTGATTGCCTTCTAGACATGCCCCAAGTAGGAACTGAACCCGTAACCAGGCACGTGCCCTGACTGGGGATCGAACCAGCAACCTTTGGGTGCACAAGACGATGCTCAACGAACTGGACCGCGGCAGCTGAGCTATTTCAGTCTCTTGAAGCAGATCTGTGCTAGTCTGTCCTGGATTAAGCGGATTTGATTTACCTTTGGGCTCAAAAGTATCAAGTGCATTTCTGAAGAGGTTGTTTGTAACAACAGCATCTTACTAATGCGCGCTGGCCTCCTCTCCGCGAGTTTCTCCGTGGGTGGGATCTGCCCAGACTCCTGTAGACACGGGGGACACCAGCCAAGGGAGGGAAGCCTGGGCGCCGTCATTGTGATTTGGAGCCACCCAGTTGCAAACTCCTTTGAGACCAGTGCCAACCTTGGCAGAAACCTACGTCCCCTGAACAAATGCTGTTGGGAAATCCAAAGGCAGCTGCTTGGAGGGGAAGTCCTAGGTGGTGGAGAGGGACAGTGGAGCCCTGGCTGGCTTCCCGCCTGCTGGGTTTTGATCAGCCAAAGCTCTGGTTCTCCATCCCTCCTGTGCGCAGCGAGATGAAAGCCACGGTCGGGCATCCTGAGAGTGAGGAGGTGGTGCTTACTCACAGGAGGGCACTGCGGAGAGCCCCGCCCCAGCCTGCAGCAAAGGGCCACATCTGGAATTGCTCGCTGGGGCCAAGATGGATGACTCCATCCCAACATCTGTGAGGGCTCATCTGAATGAGTCAATGGTCGGTCAACATTGGGTCCCATGGAGGGGTGACACTGTGCCCTTCGGTGTCATAGACAGGCCTGGGCCCCTGGAGGAGGGAAAAATGAGAGAAAGATGCCAAGAGAGAAGAAAGGGGTCGCACCATGCAGGATGGTGGAGCGGGCCCAGCTGAGGAGCAACCTGGCTGGGCACGTAGGTTGGCTCCAGAGGGGCCGTGGGCTCAGTGAGGCCACGCTCAATGGCCTGTGGGGTTTGTATCCCATCACTGGGAGCTCCCATGCATCTCTAATCCTCCACTTGCCCTCACCTGGATCCTGACCTGACTTCCTCTCCTTGGCTGGGAGCCTTGACTTGCTGTTTGGACCTCAGACAAGACCTATTTTTAGAAGAGGGTCAGAACCCAATCCCTGTCCTGGCGGCTCTCAGGGCCCAGAGCCCAGGGCTGCCTGCCTGTCTTTGGTTCTATCTCCAAGACGGGGAGGCTGTCAAGGGTTTTGCCAGCCGTCCCCGACACGGGACAGCCATGGCCCTGTCTGAGGAGCCGGCCGACTTCCAGAGTGCAGGACCCAAAGCAGCAGGAGCCCTCCCCCACAGGTCTGGGGCTGGAGCGTCACCAGCCCCTCCCTTTGTTAGGATGCTTCAAAGGGGCTTGCAAACATTTCCATCCAACGGCAAAGCATCAAAGGAGCCATGTCCGTAATCCCACTAATCAATCGTCTGCATTATTTACATTTCTCCAATGCCCCTTTCATTTTTCATCTGTAAAAATATATTTTTCATGTCGCGGTAATTGGGGAGCATATATATTTCACTCAGCATTATTTCCTGTATATTTTTCCAAGATCCTACCTAGTGCTCATGTTTATTAGTTTTGCAACTGCCCAATACACCATTGAGTTAATTACACTGAAATTGACTTCCCAAGTTCCAGTGTAACCTAACGTTTCTCTTGCTTTTCCATCCTTGCTCTTACAAAGAGGTCATAAACATCTGCACACAACTAGTCTCATTTGTGTTCTTATTTTGAATTATTTCCCTCGGGTAAGTTCCCGGGGTGGGATTACTCGGTTAAAGGAGATGAACATTTTTATGGCTCTTGATATATATGACCAAATTATTTTCCAAAACGGTTGTATCAGTTTTCATAGTCATAAGAAGTATATGAGTATGTTTTCATGGGGGGTAGGGGCGAGACTTAACATTTTCAAAATAGAGTTTATTCGTTGTTCTTTTTTCCTCCTTCTTCTTCTTCCTGCTGGTAACGGGGGATTTTAGACCTGTGGCAGCCTTCTGGCTAAGCTGAGTGTTTTTCATTTACAAACGCTATTTTAATATCGCCAGTGCACTCACAGGAGATTTATTTTATCCCTCTAGCCTGTTATTAGAAGATCCAAAAGCAGGCACTGGGGGGAGAGGGGAGGGGACTCATCTAAGAGATAATGGAACTGGAGTTGGTCAGGTTTGGTGATGGGGTGGGTGTGGGTGGGACCAATGGAGAAGACGAGACCCTCGGGTCTCCAGGTAGGATGCCTGGGTGGTGGTGCTGTGCACAAGGCTGGGACCAGAGGAGGAGCCACTGGGGTAGAAGCTGGCCATCCCAGGAACCCGGCTGTAGCTGTGGTGAAGGGGAAACACAACATAGAACATGGAGTGCGATCTGGAACGTTGTGGGTTCAAATCCCAACTCTACAGAAGTTGTGTGAACTCTGAAAATGACTTCACACGTTTGATTCTTAATTTCTTTATCTGAAAAAAGAAAAATGGAATGAAAGTAACCTCATGGGGTTGGTGTGAGGATTCGATGAGATGACGTCAGTAAAATGCTCAGCTCCGTGCCTGTTACTGAATTTAGCAAGAGCACAATGAGCGGTAGCTACCTCATGCTATTGTTATGAATGCAATGCACTCAGTAACACGATGGTTTACTGTTAATGCTTTCCCAAGATGCGAAGGACGCTGGGAGAGTGTGCTGGCTCTGTTTAAAATGCAAGCTATTATTTTCTGCTCTGTTAGAAATGATGCCTTCACCATTGATTCATCCTGCTGTAGGTAGACCAACCTAACTATGAGGGCAAGATGGCTTAAAAAAAAAAAAAAAGCAAAGTGTCATTTTCAAGGTCTGAATGAGGTCACACACGCTAGAATCATCTGCCAGTCCTGCCCCCCTCCCCCACCTCAGCTGATGGATCACTAGTACCTCTATTACTGGAAACTAGATTACCTCCTGCTAACCTAAAAATAAAAGGCCTTTTAAAGCAAGAGACAACAAGCATTTATTGGAGATCAAAGCATAGCTATTTGGAACACTGATTCAGGCAGAAGCCCAATGGTGTTCCGATTAGGACACAAAGGCAATGGGTATTTATGAGAAAGGGCGGGAACAATTGCATCAATAGAAGGAAGGCATTTTTATTGGTGCCGATAACATAACTTTCCTGAAGGCAGGGTGGGCAGCTGGTTGGAGTACGGGTGGGGAGAAAGGGGAGAAGGAAGGTGGTAAGACAGACCAGGGCTTACATTTTAACTCTGCCACTCACTGATCACGTGATTATGCACAATTACTAGTATATAGCCTCCCTGAGTCTCAGTTTCCTCATCTGTACAGTGGGGATAATAAAGAACTTTCTTTCACCCGGTTGTTATAAGACTTAAGTGTCATAGTGCACGTAGCACATAGCACAGCGCCTGACTTCTTAGTAGCCAAGCAAGTTGGAGCTGTTAACAATATTATTGCCACCTCCATTCAAAAGGTGCTGGAGAAGTGGGGATCAGTTAAGATAGGTTTCTAGTCTTTTTAAAATTAGTCCAACCTCCTTGTTGAATGAAGCAAATACTAAAACCATTGGGTATGTGTGGAACCCACTTCAAGTGACTGTAAAAAGTTGCATCCCAGTTGGTTGGAGCACTGTCCCATGTACCAAAGGGTGGCCGGTTCGATTCCCAGTCAGGGCACATACTTAGGTATCGGGTTCAATCCTTGGCCTGGGGTATGTCCAGGATCTCTCACATCAATGTTTCTCTCATGCTCTCTCTCCCTCTCCCCACTTCCCTCTTTAAAATCAGTAAAAATATATCCTTGGGTGAGACTTTTTTAAAAGTTGCATCTACTTTATTTTCATTTGCAATGACCAGTTTAGGATGAAAATAGTAGGCAAGACTTTTCAACGTCCTGCTCTTTAAATTGGCACGGACTTTGGAGGAAAGGGTTAGGACAGAGCCCTGGAGCATTCATGTAGAGATTATTTAATACAGATAGCCAATGCTTAATATAACGAAATACATGTATGCAGCCACTGACTGTATTTACAAGGACCACTCAGGTAGGTTTTCCCAAAGGTTTCTACCTGCGTTGCCACACCTGCCCTGAACAGCCTAGTCCAGGGGTGGGCAAACTTTTTGACTCGAGGGCCACAATGGGTTCTTAAACTGGACCGGAGGGCCGGAACAAAAGCATGGATGGAGTGTTTGTGTGAACTAATATAAATTCAAAGTAAACATCATTACATAAAAGGGTACAGTCTTTTTTTTCAATAGTTTTATTCATTTCAAACGGGCCGGATCCGGCCCGCGGGCCGTAGTTTGCCCACGGCTGGCCTAGTCCCTGGATAGTCAGGTGTCGGGCAAGGAGCCCCCACCTGAACTGGTGGGTGGAGGGAGGATGGAAATCCACTGGAATATCCAGGAAAACAGTCAGAGATTTGGTCAAAGCTACTAAGAAATGTGTGGTTCCCTACCTGCCGCTGTATTTCCCACTCCGTTTCCCCCCAGCTCTCTCCCTGGATCCCGGTAAGGACAGACCTGATGACCCTGGGCCCGGTGGATTTTCAGAGCAAAAGAACTCTCCTTTGAAGCTAGAATAGAGTTACCACCATCGGTTCCTCCTGTGGATGGGACTGGGACTGGGGGCTTGAAGGTTTTACCGAGGGAAAGCCACCAGCCGAGTGTGTGCAGCTGCTATAATGCTATTAACCATGTTCCCGATTAATCCCTCGGAATCTCAGGCATTTTCCCTCTGTCCTTGGCTCACAGGAAGGTGTGTGAACAGCTCCTGGCCCCTGACTTCCCAAATGAGCCCCACCCGCTCGGCCAGCGCTGCTATAATTTTATCGAAATGGGACCCATTCCCTTTGATCTCCTCTGGTTCTTAAATCCAGCAGTTGTGTGTTCGAACATCAATGGAAATGGGGTTTCAAGCTTCCTCTTTCATTATCTCGCTCAAAGATAAAAAAGAGCAAAAGGGAAAAATGTGTCCTGAGCTTTGTAGATGAGGCAATATTTTTACAGCCATTTCCTTATCTGATGTTGTCAGATCAACAAAGTTGTTGTTTAGAAATGTAGGTCCGCTTGCATCGCCCCATTTGAAAGGTGGCTTTTCTTCAAAATAAATCAAAATAGCACACATCTAACGCCACCCTCGCCTCCCTCTCCTGCAGACGCCGGAGACCTCCTGCTTCGCCCACCGCTGTGGGCGCGGGAAGGTGTCTGTGTGTTCTCAAACTCTGGAGGTCTCGAGGTGAGTCTGAGAGCTTTGAGGATCAAGGGTGAAGGTCAACCCTTCCAAGGAACTACCTTATTTTTTTCAAAAAGGAACTTTCTGTTCTTGGCAGTGTGGGGAGAAAAGACTTCTAGATTAGAATAATTAAATATCTGACCCACGGCTCCCCAAATGCCTGTGGCTTCATGGGCTTTGATGTGGGCAGCTTACTGTAGGATGGAAAAGTACAGCTTCTTCTCAAGGCCGCGAGCAGCTGGGAGTGAAGGAGGTGGACAGTGAGAAACTCCAGGGTCCCTGGCTAGAAAACAGACAGACAGGACCCCAGCCAGAGTATCTGGGCGGTGGGAATGTGAGCAAGCATGAATCTCGCAGACACACTCCTTCCCTTGGCTGATGTATGGCTCTCTCCGTCTAGCCTCCGCCAGCCTCCGCAGCCGTATCTCCACCCCGCTGCCTCTCACTCTGTCCAACCTCACCGGCCTCTTCCAATTCCTCCTCCTCGCTCTTCTCCCACTCACCACAAAGCCTTGGCATAGGCCAGGCCTGTTCTCTCCGCCTAGAATGCTTTCACCTCCTCTCTCTTTATATCTTTAACCCCTATGCATCCTTCAGTTCTCTGCCCAACTGTGTATTAGTTAGGGTAGACTGAGCTAAGCTGCAGTAACAAATAGCCCTGGAAAGTTCAATGGCTTAACACAATAAAAGTCTGCTTCCCACCGCTATTAAAGTCTGGTGTGGTCCATGGGCTCTCCCTTGAAGCATTCCCCCAAGGTCCTGGCATCTTCCCATTGTCTGGCTTTGCCATCTTGGAATTGGGGAAGTGAGAATGTAAAAGATTGCATGGGGGATGTTTGATGGCCAGGCCTAGAAATGGCTTACCTCATTTTTGTCTTTATACCATTGGAAGGGACCTGTCACATCCTGCCTGGAACATAGCAGGTATTATATTATAATATGTATGTTACAGTTTGCATTCAGTATTATTTTGTATTTGTTTCAGGTGTATAGCACAGTGGTTAGACAGAGTTCTAGTTTATCAAGTGATCCCCCAATAAGTATAGTACCCACCTGGAACCACACGTAGTTATTACAACATTATTGGCTATATTCCCTATGCTGTACTCAATTAATATTGAATGAAGTATTTAGTCCATCAATAAAGTTCCAAAGATACCCAGCCAGCATGGCTCAGTGGTTGAGCATCAACCTATGGACCATGAGGTGGCAGTTCAATTCCTGGTGTGGGGTGTGCAGGAGGCAGCCTATCAATGATTCTCTTTCATCATTGATGTTTCTATCTCTCTGTCCCTCTCCCTTCCTCTCTGAGGTCAATAAAAATACATTAAAAAAAAATAAAATAAAGTTCCAAAGCCTCCAAACGTAGATACGTCCTTGGGCCATTCCAAAACAGGAGAGGACGGGGAAAACGTCTCTCTCTTTGGTGTGGGGCTTGCACTATAAGGGGAAGCGTGCATTTTGGATGGCAGGGTTGCTGTGTTTGCCATATTGGTCAATATTCGTAACTACAAACCACAACACTCACTTGGGTGTGTTTAAACAGAAAAGGAATTGACTAAAGGGTCTTCATAAAAACCAGAGAGGTCCAGAGAGCTGGCTCCAGAGGGTCTGCGACTTGAAACAAGGCCCAAATTTGACCCGCAGCCCTGCTCCAGGGGGAGCCTGGCCCCTGCTCAGAACAGCGCCAAGCGGCGCCGAGGACCCACTGCAGCTGCAGCCTCTGCCACTGGACGCCAGATGCTCCCTCCGCCACACTTGGCTGAGTGGGCTCTATGCCGTGCCTGCTTCTTCTGCAGTCACTCCCGCATCCACGTCCCACTGAGGCCTTTGTCATCGGCTGAGTCTGGGTCACATGACCATGCCCGTGCTGCTAGGAAGGATGGGAAAGAATGTCCCTGGCTTCTATCTTGGGGAAATGCAAACCACTAAGAGGAAATAACCCAAATGTAGGGCGTGTGCTCAAAAGTGTTCTGTGGTCGCCTGGCTGGTGTGGCTCAGCAGTGGAGTGTCGACTTATGAACCAGGATGTCATGGTTCGATTCCCAGTCAGGGCACATGCCCACGTTGTAGGCTTGATCCCAGTGTGGGGCGTGCAGGAGGCAGCTGATCAATGAGTCTCTCTCATCATTGATGTTTCTCTCTCTCTCTCCCTCTCCCTTCCTCTCTCAAATCAATTAAAAAATATTTATATATACAAGAATTTGGTGGCTGAAATAAGGCTACTGTCCACACAGGGAGCTTCAGGCTTGTGAGGAGCCTGGGGTGGGTTTGGGATGATGTTAGAAGGCACGAAAGATCTAAGCAGAGACTCTTAGACTCGAGTAGACTAAGGGCATAGGCCATGATTTTTTTGTCATTGTTCTTTTTCAAAGTTTGTTGAACAACATAGGACCACAGAGCTAACGGTTATAAAAATACACTTTTTCAAAATTCAGCTCTAAATATAAATTGTTTCAACCCTTCACATTATTTTTTTTTCCACCAATTTGCTTTGTTTTTTCCTGTAGAACTTTTTTAAAAATTAGATAGCAATAAATGCTCTGAGGAGCAGATGGTGGGGCTGCGGGGAGAGAGGGTGCAGGAGAGCTCCAGCCCACCCCTGCCTTCCGGGCTTGGATCTCAGCTGCTTTTGCAGACTTAGGCCTCCTGTTTCCAGCAGGCAAGGCAGTGAATGGTCTGAACTGTGCCCGTTGGCCATCGGGGGGTGCTGGGAACTGGGGACCCAGCCACACAAAGCTTCCCCTCCGTCCCTCCTGGCAGGACACCCTGCCCAGGAAGGCCACGAGTGCGGCTGCTGTCCGGCCTGGGCACCTTCCGAAGGATGCTCAGTGAGGTGGGGGTGGTGGGGGGGCTACTGATGGCATTGCATTGACCAAGCCCGGGCAGCCACCCCAACCCGTAGAAGACAGAGTATTTTGTTGAGCAGGCCCGGAGCTGGGTGTAACTGAGGGGAGGGAGCCTCACAGACTGGGTCTTGAATCTGGCCACAGGCTGCCGTAGCAAAGTTATCCTTCAGGCAAGACCCATGTGAGAGGAAACAGATCCAGCTGGAAGGGGTTAAAGAAAGGTAGTGGGGTGGGGAATGACAGAGGCCATACAGCCCCAATGCCCTGAGAGAAGCCTCAAAAATCTGGAATGGTTACAGAAATGACACCCTAATACCTTTAACCTGCACAGTTAATATTTCCTTCATCACTTCTTGAAGTCTAGATAGCCGAGAAAATGATAAACCGACCTGGCTGGTGTGGCTCAGTTGGTTGAGCGTTGTCCCATGCACTGAGAAGTCGCCAGTTTGATTCCTGGGCAGAATACATGCCCAAGTGGTGGGTTCAATCCCCAGTCAGGGGTGTGCAGGAGGCAGCCGAATGATGTTTCTTTCTCCCCCCGCCCTCTAAAAGTCAATAAAAAACATATTTTTTAAAAAAGAAAACAATAAATCATGCTTACGCTGTAGCATGTAAAAATTCCCACCATGGCGGATTTCGCATGACTACCGTGAATATCACTGGAGCGTGGAATACAGCAGCGCACCTTACATTGTAGACTGCTTCCACCTCACAGCTTCTGCAGATGTAAGGAACCTCAAGTAATTAGGAGTGATGTGCTTTGAATTTTTCCTACCTTTGTTTTCAAATTAATTTATTTAATTATAAGTTTATGTTGTTTAATTTTAAATAATGGTTTTGTTTTACAACTGGCTTGCAAAATTCCCCAAAATGGAACAGCGGGCTCTGGCGGGGTGGTGCGGGCCAGTCTAAGCTGGGGTGCCCCTAGCGCTGAGCTGGAGGCCGGGCCCAGAGAAGGCTCAAACACGTGTTTGCCTAACGAACGCATGAATGCCTTCAGAATGACTTGTCTCCCTTCTCCGAGGGCCTGGGCCGGTCACTCGCCCTGCTCTGAGTCTCCATCTAAGGCAAGAGGCTATTAATGCCTACTTCATAGAGGTGCTGGGAGACTTAATTAAGGCTCCCTCAGTGCTTTGAAATCCACGGATGAAAGGCCCAGTGGGGAGAGCTTTATTATTATTCCATGTATCATCTTAAGAAGTGGATGGTGATGATACCCACCTGGTACTTTTCATCTTCAAAGTGTTCTCCAGACATTAGCCAATTAGACGTCACAGTTCCCTGCCCGGGGAGTGGGTGTCCTTTAGGGAGGACATCTTGGCCACCGGGGCGGGGGTCAGAGCCGGCGTCCAGCTCCTCCGGCTGCTACTGTCCACGCTGGCTGTGCTTTCGCCTCCCCAGCCCGTGGTCCTCTCGACTGTGATAGTGAGCTCTGCAGACACCCGTGACCTTGAAATCATTTTGCTCCTTTCACAATGTGCGTGATGCTACCTGGGGAAGGTAATCCGACCAATGATGATTTTTCCCCCCACATTTGAACTTCCCTGAAATCTGTGTGCACCTTACAACTGAGGAATCTCTTCATCCAGTTAGAAGTGGTGTTGTTTTTTTCTGACCGGCACATAAAATAACCGTGTTGTGCAATTGTTGTCTTATGTCAACCATTGTTGACATACGGTATTGCCCCTCATTCTAGAACTTACGGATTCCTTGCTAATTTTTTAGAAAAATCTTTTCTCCCCTGACTCCCATCACAGGAGTAATGTACTTTGTGGGGGAAAGTGCAGATAATTAAAATAAGGCAACGATAATCCTAAATCTCAATGTTTTGTGTGTGCCACTCCCAACGGAACTATTACAGAAATGACACATGTAAACCTGCTTTATGAACGTTCCCCCCCCCCCACTTCCTTAAGTCTAGTCAGTCAGGAGACCAATAAATGAAGGTGTGGTCTGTAGCATTTGTCAATTTCCTGGTGCGAATACTCAGAGATCAATGCCAACAGCGTCTCTATTTCCTTCCAGGCTTTCTTCTTTCATATCGGGAACATTTCCCTCCTCTGGTTGTAAAAGGGACTTGTGCCTACCGTAGAAAGATCAGAAAACACAAAACCCAGTGTAATAGAAATAAAGTACCTATCATCCCCCTGCCCAGAATGACTACTGTTACAAGTGTAACAACTATTATATTCCTACGTGACATCAGTAAGCTATGTTAATTATAAAAAGTAGACCAAAAGGAAAATGTACGCTTACCTTTTAAATCAATTTCCTGCTATCATATATTTATGTTTGCCTTTATTTCTGTCTGGAAATACCTATACTTACATTTATAACCATATACACACAAAATTGAAAACCAATAGTCTTTCCTGATTTTTCAGTGTAACTTGCATGCTGTTCGGCAGTCGTCGCCAGCGTTAGTCACCAGGGGACCGGGGGATGCCATCCTCAGGGACATGCCCCGCCTAGTTTGCGAGGGCCGATGTCACAAAGCACCACAGACGGGGTGGCTTCAACCACAGAAGTTTGTTTGCTCACAGTGCTGGAGGGAGGCTGGAAGTCTGAGGTCAAGGCCAGCTGCTCCGTTGCTTCTGAGGGCCACGAGAGAAGGATCGGTTCCAGGCCGCTCTCCTTGGTGCGTCGATGGCCATCTGCTTCCCGTGCCTTCACATTGTCTACCCTCTGTTCACGTCGGTATCCAAATTTCCTCTTGTTACACTACAATGGACCAAACAATTTCATTGTGTTTTGTACCAGAACTTATTTAATATGCATACATGAAGCAAACACTTCTTGGTCATGGTCTGACTTTTGGGTAGATGAGAAACGTCTTGTGGGCCGAGCTTTTTATTCTGCGTTCATAGCCAGTGGCTGCTGGGGCCCACGTGAGACGAGGAATCACTTGACATTTGAATGGAGAACATCAAAATCTCCAAATATGTGACTTCAGCCATAAGAGTTAGTTCCCTAATTGCAAGTCTTTTTATTTTTTAATATATTTTTATTTATTTCAGAGAAGAAGAGAGAGAGAGGTAGAAACATCAGTAATGAAAGAGAATCATTGATCGGCTGCCTCCTGCACGCCCCTTCCTGGGGGTCGAGCCCGCAACCCAGGCATGTGCCCTGGACTAGAATCGAACCTGGGACCCTTGAGTCCACAGGTCGCCGCTCTATCCACTGAGCCAAAACAGCTAGGGCCCTAATTACATGCATTTTAGGAATAGCTGCACTGCTACCTTACCACCAGTTGCTTCGAATAAATAACAATTCCTTTCCAAGTTCTAAATGGAGATATAGAGTGAGTCAGAGAGCTGGAGACAATTAGTGATAAAAGCCGGATTAAAATGAGTGGCTAAGGTCTATGACCACAGTGGGCTTCCTAATCTAACAGCTCCTCCATGAGAGTAAATCTTTTCAGCTGTGTGGGCCCTGTGGCCTCTGTCCCAGCTACTCAGTTCTGCCGTGGTACTTGGAATACAGCCATAAACAGTATGTAAACAAATGCATGAGGTTGTGTCCCAATAAAACTTTATTTACACAGACACACAGCAGGCCAGGTTTGGCCCATGGGCTGGAGTTTTCCATCCTGGGCTTGGGCACTGAGTGGATCTTCCCTGAGTGCAATCAACTGGAAAATAGAACAGACCCTGGTGGCAAGGCAGGGTTCTGGTCCCAGCTCTGCCGCTGACCAGCTGTGTTGCTTTGGGTAAATTACTGACCGTCTCTGGAAGAGTTCCTGTCCCTCCCTTCTGCAAAATTATGGGATGGATCCCATCAGAGGTTGCAAACCAGCACTCCGGGGTTGCGTCTGGCCCGCAGATGTGTGTTATTTGGCCCGTGTAGAATCCAAAATATTTTGAATTTGTTTCCAACATTTCAGATAGGGAGATTTCATATGAAAATCCAGATTTTTGGCTTCTCTTGAAATATCAGAAACTCTGGCACCCCTGGGCCCATATCCTCTCATGGCCGTCCTTTCCCAGGGCTGAGAGCAAGGCCTGGTTGCTCTGGCGGGATGTGCACCGTGGGAACACTGCAGCCTCCCACCAGCTCACCAACACCCTTGACGTTGTTGCCTGGCACCCAAGCATTTTGCTTCATGGCCCCAGCAGGAGACCTCTGGTGTCTTCAAGCTTACTAGTCTAGTCTTTGCTGATTAGTCCAGACCATGATGTCATTTTGTGCCTTCCCCAGAGTCCCTGGTTTCTGGTTTGAAATCCACCCAGTATGGGGGGAGATGGCACTCCCCTGGGATAGACAAATTAGCACCTCCCAGTCCCTGGCCCCGTGATTGGTTCAGGGCTGGGTGCGTGGGTTCCATCAGTGCGTCAGCGTGATTCTCAGGCTTGGCCCGGATGCTGGACAGAGCGGGCCCTCCCTCTGGGGCCGCAGGGGTTGAATGGGAGGCTTTTGTCTACATTTGAATTTTTCTCACTCTGGGGAAACCTACCCGTCCCCGGTGAGTCCTGTCTTAGTCAGTTCGGGCTGCTATCACAAGTCACCATAGACAGGATGACATAAACAACGGAAATTCATTCCTCACAGCCCTGGCGGCTGAAGAGCCGAGATCAGGTTCAGGGGGCATCCTCTTTGGCGTTGCTGACAGCTGACTTCTTGTCTTGTCCCCGCGTAATGGTAAGGGGGCTGGAGCGCTTTCTGGGGCCCCAACAGCCAAGGCTATGTTGGACTTGGCTTTGTGTGGTCCGTGCTGAGAGTACATTATATTGTCTCCCTCGCGTTTCTGATACGCAGGCCCACCTCCATCTTCGTACTTTTCCTGAATCCCTACCTAGGAATCTCTAACAACAAGTTCCAGCTCTCATTCCCTAATCATAGAAGCGCTCCAGTTGGCTAGGGACGCCCCAATCATTTAATTCAATTTTAAAAAACTAAGACCATTTTGCCCAGCACATGTTCTTGGCTTGGTCTTATTTTCAGTTGCACGGTAACAAGTGAGCTTATAGCATGTTCTCCTGATACTATTGTATTATAGGGCTGGTTTGGTTTTTTGTTTTGTTTTGTTTTTTTACACTTATTCCAAGTTGAGTGTTTCTCTCTCTTTTTTTAAAAAAATTTTTTTTATTGGTTTCAGAGAGGGAAGGAGAGGGAGAGAGAGAAATAGAAACATCAGTGATGAGAGAGAATCCTTAATCGGCTGCTTCCTGCACGCCCCCTACTGGGGATTGAGCCCACAACCTGGGCATGTGCCCTGACCAGGATTCCAACTGTGACCTCCTGGTTCATAAGTCGACACTTGAGCACTGAGCCGCACTGGCCGGGCAAGCTGAGTGTTGCTCCTCCCACTTCTACGTCTATGATAAACAATGTGAGCCACGGCTGGCAGAGCTCCCAGGGGGGCCAGGTGGGCACTTGGGTAACTGGAGGAGCACTGTGTAATCTATCTGAACGTGTATCGTCTGTGCTGTCCACCTGAAATGAATACAAAATAGGGCTGAATGCAAAGTGTAATCGAAAAATAAAATTAAAAAAAAGAAAAGAGTGTGAGCCAAGGTTAGGTATTATGTTTCAACTTGAAAATAAAGTTTGAAGCTGCTTCTCTTTTGAGTCTTCAGATCCGTTTAAAGAGTGTTCCGAAATGGCAGCGTGAGTTGTAAAAGGCAAACCACAGTGAACCTCCTATCTGGGGGAGTCAGAAGTTTCACGTTACTGCACAACCAAAAAGAGCATATAGAAATAATGTACACATCGGGTGCCGAGGCTGGTTTAGGGATGAATTGCCGTCTAGAACAGAGACAGGCAAACTTTTTTTCTGGCAAGGGCCGATAGGAAATCTAAAGCCGGAGCCTCGGTTTTGTGGGACATACAGTCTCTGTCTTAATGTCTCAACTCTGCTGTGTAGCAGAAAAGCAGCCACAGAGAACGCGTAGAAGAGGGAGCGTGGCTTTGTTCTAATAAAGCTTTATTTGTGGACCCTGACATTTGAACTTCATGTGTTTTCACGTGTCATGAAATATTGTTCTTCTGATTTTCTCCAATCACTTAAAAATGTAGAAACAATTCTTAACGCGTAAGCTTATCTCATACCTGTAACCCTCAAGGTGACATTTGTTTCCATCAATTGAGACAGCCTCAGGATGGTTGCTAAACTCTGGGAGGTGGAAGGGGATGTCACTGGCAAGAGGTGGAGTCAGGGAGGGTCTCAAATCCTGGCAAGTTCAATTTCTTGGCCTGGGTGGTGGTTACATGAGTGTCTAACTTTCTCATTATTCATTAAACTGTACATTTCTGTCCTACAAGGTTGTGTGTGCGCGGGTATATAATATTTCACAATGAAAATGTTTGAAAGTAAATGGCATAAATTTTACATATATAAAATATTATGGTTCTCACTATGTTATTAGTAAATGTCATTAATTTGACTTTATAAAATACCTTAGTACCAATTATATTAAACTAGAGGCCCAGTGCACAAAATTTGTGCACTAGAGGGGGGTTCCTCAGCCCAGCCTTCCCCCTCTCACAGTCTAGGATCCCTCAGGGGATGTCCTACTGATGGCTTAGGACAGTGATGGCGAACCTATGACATGCGTGTCAGAGGTGACACGCGAACTCATTTTTTTGGTTGATTTTTCTTTGTTAAATGGCATTTAAATATATAAAATAAATATCAAAAATATGTCTTTGTTTTACTATGGTTGCAAATATAAAAAAATTTCTATATGTGACACGGCACCAGACTTAAGTTCAGGTTTTTCAAAATGATGACACTGAGCTCAAAAGGTTCACCATCACTGGCTTAGGAGAGTGGGGAGTGGGTCTAAGCCACGGTCTGGCCTCCCTCTGCGGAAGGTGACCCATCGGGATGGTGCGGGCAGCGAGTGGCCGGCCCCACCCCCAATTGCTCCACGGCCACTGGTGGCCTCCCTCTGCGGGAGGCAACCAGGTGGGCTATCAGGGAATGGCGCCAGCCC
>NW_006300363.1:902649-904276 GCF_000327345.1 Myotis davidii | reverse complement strand
CACCCCCCCCCCGCCACTGGTTGCCGCCGCCCCCCACCCCATCACCGTCCCCTCCCTCTGCCCGCTGGCATGTGCCTTGGCTGGCCTGGCGACACCTGCTCGCCGACCCCACCCCCCACTGACCGGTTGTTCCGCCGTTCGGTCGATTTGCGTATTACACTTTTATTATATAGTATTATTACATAGGATGGCACTTTTATCTATTTGGTACATTGAAGTTTCATATAGAAGATTTTATTAGAGCCCTGCCCGTGTGGCTCAGTTGGGTTGGCATCATCCCATGCACTGAAAGGTTGCTGGTTTGATTCCTGATCAGGGCACAAGGTAGGGGGCTTGCAGGAGGCAGCCAATTGATGTTTCTCTTTCACATTGATGTTCCTCTCCTTTCCCTTCCTCTCTTTCTAAAACATCAATAAAAATATTTTTTTAAAAAATGACTTTATTAGAAAAAAAATAGTTCCACTGCTGAAAACGTTTGGCAACTGCTGCTTAACCTGCACTGTCCAGAAGAAGGCTCTGCAGTGGCGGGCCTTTCTGTCCGTGCTGTTCACTTGTGGCTTCGGCATCGGACAGCACATGTTCAGATATTTTTTACTTTCCCTCCCACATTATAATTTGATATTTGTTTGTCTGAGTTCAAATCTCGATGGCACCATTAGGCAGCTGTGTGGCCTTGGGCAACTTGCTTGACCTCTCTGTGCCTTAGTTCCTTCACTTATAAAATGTAAATAATGAGAGCACCCACCTTACAGTGTGGTGGAAAGGATGAAACCAGAAAAGTTCATGTGCCTGCTACCCTGCCTGGTCCGTACTGAGGACTCAGTGAACTTGCCGTGGCGATTCTTGACAACTTCATCCTCAGAGCAATCCCATGGGGTTTATAGAAGAGGAACTCAAGCCCCACACAGCTGACACATGGCAGAGCGGGGCCCAAATCCCGGTCTACCCCTGCGTCGCTTTGAGTCCCCAAAGAAACTGACATATGGCAGAGAGAAGGCTCAATGGCCATTAAGCCCCTTGGAAGGGGAGAATATTACATGCATGTAAAACAGGGTGGGTTTTGTGCTTATGCGAAAAGAAATCCCTCCATAAATACTCGTTGAGTGAATGAAATTTAAAAGAATGGTATCCGGCCATTGCCTGTGTCTTCCACCCGCACAAGCCCGCCTGCGAGCCGGGCACGCCTCCCTACTGGCTGAAAGGGAAGTTACAAGAAAGGGAAAGGCGAAAAGCTTGACTCCGGTTACAAGCAAGCCTTTCAAAATTGACTTTGACAGGCTTGTTTTGCCTTGAACTTTTCCCAGGGCTGGCTCGCACCGATAGGAATGACACTGGTGCTGAAAGTCATCCCACCCTCCACACCGCCTCTGCACACGGCTGGTCCTGGGTGGGGTGCGATCCAGGGATAAAGGTCTTGGGGGTTTGAGATTGATGTTTATGGCTCCGTTTGTCCTTGGTGCTTTGATCTGTTATCCTGAATGGATGGTGCTGCCCGCATTGTTTGTGGGAGTGATCGCTTTTTTGTTTTATCAGATTCCTACACGCAGAATATAAGGGTGGAGAGATTACAGGGCGGGTGTGGAATTCGGATGGGTTGGGTTGCTTGTGTTGTGGGAATTTGTCAAGT
>NW_006300363.1:901769-902201 GCF_000327345.1 Myotis davidii | reverse complement strand
CTTCAGCCATGAGCTGGAGAGGTCTCGATGGGCAGCTGTGGGCTGCGTCAGCCCTGAGCCGTGGGCCTTGGCATATGGCATCGTCCCAGCCATGAGCTGACCCTCCTGGCCCTGGCCACCAGCATCTGGCCTGCCTGCACCCCCACGGCACAGAGGCCTGTCATGGCGACAGCTGGGGGCTGGGGGAGACGCAGCCCCGGCCTTGCCTGATGGGCTGAGATGGATGGGATGTAGACGATGGGCCAGGGGGCCCCTCCCTTCCCCTGGGGTCTACCGTGGTGCTGGGGTCAAGGTCTGAGGAAAAGCAGGGATTCCCTGTTGGGGGTGGGGGGGGGGGCGCTAAGAGCTGGAAACTGAGGTACTGTGGGGTGGGGAGAACCAGTTAAAACTGTGGGTGTCCCCAGCCAGACTCCCCAACCCACCCCACCCCCA
>NW_006300363.1:900684-901711 GCF_000327345.1 Myotis davidii | reverse complement strand
CCCTCCTTCCAGCCCCTTCCCATCCACCCCCCAACCCCCAGATTCTCACCACCTATTGCTCATGTCCATGTGCTATGCATATAAGCATATAAGTTCTTCGTTTTATCTCTTCTTGTCCCCCCAACCCCACATGGAGGGGCATTGAATTTTGTGGGAAATGCCTGGAAGGGAGGAATAATCAGAGACTCACTCAGACCCCAGGGGAGCAGATGACCCTTGGCCTTCGCCTCCTCCTCCCCCGGCGAGAAGAAGGGGCAGGGACTGCTCGCCAGGTGCCCATCTGTCCCCTGGCGCCTGCGTGGCCATCGCTGGGAGGAGCCGCAAGGTGTAGATATGACCTGCAAACATTGAGTGTTCCCCTCCCAGATGGGAAGTGAGGGCTGCGGGGAGGCGTCACGGCTGGATCGGGGGTGGGGGGGTGGTCAGTGTGGAGCCGTGCGGTCAGGGTGTCACCTAAGTCAGCAGGATGGCTCCCAGGCCAGGCCCGAGCCGCCCCGAAGCGTTGGCCTTCTGTTCCCTGTCTGTGCGCCTCCAGGCTTATGACTGTCAAAAGCGTTTAGTTCAGCACAGAGCCGAGGGAAGGTCGGATTCCTTTTCCTGCTCATCAGCCGACTGGGGAATACCAAGAGCCACGCTTGGCACCGAAACCAGACCCTCCGAAGACTGAGCTACTCAGTAATGAGCAGAGGAAGGGCGATGGCTCGTGGTTGCTCCCACGTTCACGCGCTGGTGCACAGCCATGAGCTGAACCGCCCTGGACTTAGTCTGGGCTTACGCTGTTGGAGGCACCGAGCATTTTTATGGAAACTCGCCTTTGCTTGGCTGTGGATCTGGGTAGCATGGCTGGTTTTGTTTGTGGGTTTTTGTGGGTTTTTTCCAGGCTCTTTTCCATTTTTGATATTCACACACACATATATATATATTTGAAATCAAGGCCTGCATAAAAGTAGGCCAACTTCAGATAAGCTGATCGCTGCCCAATTAGAATCGTGGAAAAATGAGGGCATGAAACAGCCTGCAAACAGTG
>NW_006300363.1:876324-900648 GCF_000327345.1 Myotis davidii | reverse complement strand
GGGAGTCACGCTGGGGCACAGACTCCGAGGGGGTCCTGAGCCGGAGGTGGGATCTCTTTGATAGCGCCCCATACGTGGGCATTATCAAATGGCTCTTTCAAACATGCGCCCCTTTGTTTGATTAGCTGACGGCAGATAACCTTTATTAAGCCTGACCTGAAATTACAGCCGTGGCCGGTGCGGCTTTGATGCTCCGGCTGATTTATTTCCTGTTGATACTCGGATACATGTTTCGCGAGGAGATAGAGGCCTTCTGCAGGGTATTAAGCACTGAGAGTCCCTTGGCTGTTGGCTGGCACCGTTTTTGATGTTCCCTTGCTCCCTGGAAATTAGCATATCCCTTTCAAAGCCTGCCTCTGCCAGGCGGGATCCTTTGCCATCACGTATTTGCTGAAAGTCATCAATGATGGTATATTGTGTAAAGAAATGACACATAAAAGGCAGGATGCTAGATTAATGATAATGAGGCAACTTGTGTAACAGTTGCTTTTGGCTTTTTTGAAAAACATATTTTGACACCGTAAATACATTGGGCTTTTATTAATGAGGATTTAATGCTTCTGAGGTTTGGTGTGTTTTTTTTGTTTGTTTGTTTGGTTTGTGTGTGTGTGTTTTTTAAGAAACTTGCTCAGAACAATTTTGCAAGGAAAGCACTCGTGGGGGGTACGTTGAACGTTTTTTCACTAAGTTCTGTTCTAGCAAGACATTTCATTGCCTTGGAAATAAGACGTGGCTGTAAGCTTTTTGCTTTCCGAGCTTGGAGTTCATGAATGAGTGTTACATGGAGCCAACTTGGGGAAAGAATGTTGCCCGCATACCCAGCAATTTTTAAAGAAAACTAGGTAAGAAAAGAGAGAATGGAAGAAGGAAAATTAGGAAGGAAGAGAAGGAAGTACTAGAAACAGAGGGAGACAAAGGAAAGTGAAAAAGATTTAAAAATGGGAAGGTAGGAAGGAGAGAAGGAAAGAAGAAAGCAAAGGAAGAAAGAAGAGAGGAAGAAACAGTTGTTGAAAGGAGGAACCATGGGAAAATGGGGAGAAAAGAGAGAGAAAGAAGAGAAGATGAAAAGAAGAAAGAGTGAAGGGAAGAAGGACAAAAGTGAGGGAAGGAAGGAGAGAGGGAGGAAGGGAGGAGGGACAGGAGGGACAGACAAGGAAGGAAGAAAAAAGTGAAGAAAAGAAAAGAAGTAATAAAAAGAAAGAGAGGAAAGAAAACACAGAAGGGAAAGAAAGAGAAAAAAGGCAGAAGAGAGGGAAAGTCCTGCCTGCGTGTTGGTAAATGATTCAAGGGCAGGGCTTTGACAAATCTTACCTCAAGGTCAAAGGACATTTAGGAAGAACACGTTTGATTACGCTTCCCTGGATCAGTGAATGGACTGGTCCTTCATTGAAAGGTAGTTATTCTTGGAGTTTAAGACTGAGGGGGAGCTGAGCTGCCGTCTTCTGGGCCATTCCCTTTCCCAGGCAGAACTGTGTCCAAACCTGTGCCTGTGAGACACCGGGGGAATTTTGATTCTCCCCACAAGGGTTGCACACTCAGATTCTGCCCTGACCTTTCACAATTCCTGAAAAGTATTAACAAGCAAAGCAGCATGGAACGCTCAGGCGAAGACACGTTCCTCCCACCATTTTTCTCTCTCTCCCGTGACTGTCCATTAACATCAAGAGAGTGTCTAAGGTACCCGCAGCAGGAACGTCTTCTTAGAAATCTGCATACTTTCAAAAACGAAATGTTTCAAGCTCCCAGCTCTCTCTTTTGTCTGTTTCTCCATGCATTTAACATGTGTTGGGGTTTCAGTTTAAGCATCAGTAAAATCTTTTCTTAATTACGGACACGTTGTCCCTGAACTGTGTGGTTTAGAATAGTTTTCTCTTGGATGTTGGATTCCAACTTGGCTGCTGGAAGAGCCAGGGACAAAAGAGGGGGCCGAGGAGGGCGCCTGAGGATGGCACCCCGCACCCTGTCGCCAGCCACCGGAAGTTTCTGAACCCACTTTGGTCACCTGTCCCCTGAATGACTCTGTGGCTACTCCCCCAACACCTGCAGCAGTGGAGGAGTCTAAAGAGCCTGGCAGCCCTTCCTCCTCTTAGTCTAGTTCAAACCCTAGTGAAATACCTTCTGAGAGGTTGAAGGGCCATGGGATGGTCTTAGTCCTTCTTCAAAAAGAGATTCCAGCCCCAGCTGGTTTGGCTCAGTGGATAGAGTGTCGGCTTGTGGAATGAAGGGTCCCAGGTTCAATTCCAGTCAAAGGCATGTACCTCAGTTGCAGGCTCCTCCCTGGCCCGGGCCCGGGGCCTGGGCATGTGCAGGAGGCAACCCAATCGAATGTGTTTCTCTCATATCGGTATTTCTCTTTTTCTAAATCAATGAAAAAATATCCTTGGGTGAGGATTTGGGGGGGTTGGGGGAGGGAAGGAAGAAAAAGAAAACAAAAAGAGATGCCATGGGGACACAGGACGATTGGAAGCGTGCTGGGCCGGCAGCTGCGTCTCATGGATCTTGACGTAAGGCCCGTCTTGGAGAAGATCGCCGCCGTAGGTTCTGCCTGGAATATAATTGGCATCAGATTCTGAGAGAGGAGTTCCAAGGAGGAGGGGAGAAAAGGGTCCCACTGGACATTCTAATTGGAAGAAGCTGTTTTCCTTCTCCACATGCCCACTCCCCTCTCTTCTACATTCACCACAAGCTCCAGGGGCCGCGGGCAGAATATGAATGAGTCCAGGATCCACAATGGGCACAGGGCTGCTCGCCTAGCAGCACAAGCACACCCGCCTGCTTTACGGGCTGACGGGGCGGATGTGCCGATTAACGAACAGGGATGGGCTGACAATGGAAAACACTATCGAATAATAACTGGCCGGCTCCTTCACGGTGCAGTTTCCTCATCTGCAGGATGAGGATAATGCCACCCATGTCATTGGCATGTTAGGAAGATCCATGTTAACGCTGGCCTGCCTGGTGCTTTTATACGCAGGGGCAATGCCTACGAGGCAGGCGACTCCGAAGCAAGACGAATCACGTGGCTCAGGCTTTTCATTGATGCCACACACACCCCCGCCCCCCTCGCTGTGTAAGTTAAAGTGAAGATGATAATTTTTGCTTAAGAACTGACAAAGGAGCCCTGGCCGGTTTGGCTCGGTGGATAGAGCGTCAGCGTTCGGACTGAAGGGTCCTGGGTTTGATTCCGGTCAAGGGCATGTACCTGGGTTGCGGGCACATCCCCAGTGGGAGATGTGCAGGAGGCAGCTGATCGATGTTTCTTTCTCATCGATGTTTCTAACGCTCTATCCCTCTCACTTCTTCTCTGTAAGAAATCAATAAAATATATTTTTAAAAAGGAGAAGAAGAACTGACAAAGGAAAAGAGGAGTGTCTTCCAGAAAATTTTTGCCTTAAAAAAAAAGTTGCTCCAATTGCACGAGAATGCACGTGTTATGTTTAGCCTCTGGGAGAGGAAAATCAGAATGGGGCCACCTTCCCAGAGTGCATCCCCCTAAACCGCCAAGGAGAGTATGTTCTTGGGATTAGATTTCTCCACAAGGAACAAAAGACCCCAAATAGCAGCATCTTCAACCACAGAGGAGCTTAATTTCATTTTTCTCACACGAAAAGTTGGGAGGGTCACGGTCTGTGTTACACATGGTGTTCGCTCGCTCCACAAATTCCTCCAAGACTTAGACACCTACTAGGTCACCACTCTGCTGTGACCTAGAAGCGGGGGGGTTCCTAGGATCCTTTCAGGAAATCTGTGAGATCAAAACTGTTTTTATATAATACTAAGATCTCAGCTATCTTTTCACTCCTACCCTCTGCAGGGTGAGTATGCAGCGCAGTGTCCTAGGTTACGTGATGTGTGATGCTGTTGCTCTGGAGGCTATATATAAACAACACCAGGAAAAGCCCTTTGGTAATCTTCAAGAATGTGTGAGAGTGTAAAGAAGGTTCTGAGGCCAAAAAGTTTGAGGACTACTGCCCTTTGGTATGGCCCTTGTCCTCATGGACCAAAAGTGTTGCTCTAGTTCCAGCCATCACGTCTGCATTCCAGTCAGCCGGAAGAAGGAAAGGAAAGCGTATACTGCCTTCCTTTGAGAATAACCACAGCATTAGCACATACTGTGGTCTATCCTTCATTAACTTAGTCAACTGCAAGGGATGATGGTCAACGTAGTCTTGAGGCCACAGGCCCAGCTTTAAGAGGGGGTTAAGAGAGAATCCTCTGCCTCAGAAGGTAGGTGAGAAAGGCTATTAGCAGCCTCTGCCACAGGCGGAAAGTGTGAAAACAATAGTCTTGCCCCTGCGAGGTGGGCACACCATCTGCAGAGCACAGACAGCTCGCCTTCCACACCAGGCAGGTGGCCCTGGGGACGGCTGTGCATCTCAGAGCCCTAACCCCCACACATTGGGCTGCACGAGTGCTCTCATTTCCACTTACCCCCAAATCTTGTCTTGTCTTGGCTTGATCTGGACAGCTGAGCTCCAGGGACTTTGGTGACTTCTCCCAGACCTCTGGGTCTCTCCAGCGAAGTAAGAGCTGAAAAGTAGCTGTTATTTTCCAAACGGGGATCCCAGCAGAGCTTAGCGAGACAGAACTGGAAGCAGAAGTCCTTTTGTGTGGTGAGACACCTGGAAGACAAAACCACAGTGAGTTGACGCGCACCTGGGCAGGTTAGCAGTGAGAACTGTGTTCAGGAGGCCAAGAGTGAGGCGTTGTCTTGGCCCCGATGGACCAAATAGTTTTGCTCGGATGAAATCTGTCACCTTGCAACGAGCTGTTGTTTATCGCGAGACATGATGCCCCTCCCACATTGGAAAGCTGAGTGGGAGTCTGTTGCAGGAGTCACGTGGGGCTAGAGGGATGCTTTCAGCAGCCATCACACGGTTTTGCACATAGGACGCTTTCTCCTCACGGATCCCATGCAAAGCCTTTAGTCCTTTGGCCTGGAAAGACATCCCGGGGGTGGGGGTGCCCATTTGCTTTCTTTCCTCTTGCTAAGATTCGTTCTTGAGGTTCTCATGAAACGTGGCTCACGTGGATACGGCTCTTTGCATTATTTAGCCGCTTCTTCCACCTTAGAGGCACTCAAAGAGTGTCTGTGGGTGTGAACGGAGGTTTCTTATTTGGCAATCCCACCACTTCCTTCTACTTTCTTTTTACCAAAGATGATTTACCTTCCCGGAAGCTCTGGACTGATCTCTACTGGGAGACACTTCTCCCAGGAATGGTCCCGGGGGACCCCGGGCAGGGGAGGGTGTGCTTGGCCACACAGTCAGAGAGTACGGCTTTCCTCCTATCAGCCGATCTTAGCACTGACAGGCCCTCTGGGGTGATTTTTGAGCCAGTTCTTTGGAAGACGGAAGGCTTAGCATCAATAAAACTGGAGTGTGTGGGTTGTGTTGAACTTGACGTTAGAGAAGCAAAACCATAAATGCTTTTAGAAAATCCAAGCTCAAGGTCAAACTTGCAGAACAGCAGGTATAGGCGGCAAGAACCAAACCAAAAAAAGGAAGACAAAAGCCAGTGGCTTCCTTTCAGCTTTGGGGAGGAATGATAATTATACAAACTCCCCCTCCCTCTCAACCACATCTAAACAATGCTGGCCATCTTGTCAAGTAGCAGGCGGTTCACCCTACAAACCAGCCCCCGACTGGAGTCTCCTAACCTGTTTCAAAAGTTTCCTTTCAACCCGGACCATTCAATTCTGTCTTTATTCCGCGGCTTTCATCCATGTAACTATGGCAGCGCTCTCGGGAGAGGACCGGAAAATCAATGACTGACCTGCCCACGAGCCACACTCGGTTAACCTGGCTTGAAAGGGAAGCACGGATTTCTCCCATCTCCCCTTGCTGTCACCACCACTTCCTCTCCAAAGGGCAATGTGCCAGGACTTGGTAGCACGGGGCCACTTTGAGCTCCCGTGGGCCCTGGTTGCTTTCGTACACACACTCTCGGGTGGAAAACGAGGCCACGCCCGTTTTCTGGATGGCTGGAATCTTCATAGCCTGACTGGAAATGACTCCTAGAGTTCTGGCTGGGTCTGAGTAAGGTAATTCGGGGTCTGTTGTCTTTCAAGCAAGTGGCCCCTCTTAGAAACAGCATCGTGTAGTGATGAGGGTGTGGGTCCTCAATTCAGAGGGCCTGGGTTCAATTTCGAGCACTGCCATTCTCTAACCATGTGACTTAGGACAACTAATTTATCTTCATGAAGACTCAGTTTCCCCATCTGGGAAAGGGGCCAATAGTAGTCCTCACTCCACAGGGTTGCTGTGATATGTGAGGTACTTATCATAGAGCCTGGCCTGAGAGGGGCTCCTTTCCCACGATTGCAGACCCAGGAGGGTTAGCCAACTTAGATGTGCTTTGCTGTGGGAGAGGGTATATATAGACTTGGTGACCCCTCTTCTTCCTAATTCTACTTACTGAGATGTCCGATTAGGAGGTCACAAGTCTTCCCATCACCTTTTTCTTTTCTATCCACCTTTGTAAGTTAAAAGGGGGGGGGGGCATCTAGACTTTTCTAGAGAAATCCTTACAAGCCCTTCTAAAGCCCCTTTGTCAGGTTGGTGCAAAGCTTGGGACCATCCATTGAGTTGTGCAAGATTGACTGCTCACAGACCTTTCCATGCATCCACATCCGCACTCAGCTCTCCACTTCCCTCCTCTCAGTTTACCCCACAGTCAATGCCCTCTCTCCCCACACCCAACTTCTACTTCCATGGCCCCTATTGAATCATGCATTGTTCTGGGATGACAGGACTTCTAGAGAGTTTCTGAGTGCCCTCCCCTCCAGAAGCCTGCCTGGATTGATCCCAAAGTTCCTTTATCTACAGTTGGAACCTCTTTCCCACCTGTCTGCTTTGCACGTCTTGGTCCTTTGTTTCTATTTTACTCCCTGGAGCTGCTGTCTGTGTGTCTCAGATCGGGAAGTCCCGGAAGCAGTGCCGTGGCTCTGTGATGTTCTGGGTTAACCTTTGATGACGGTGATAAGATGGCGTGCCCCAAAGGGTTGCTTTGATGCTGACGAGTGAAAAGGAAAAGCCTAGGAGGGTCAGTGAGTGTTCCCACGGCCTGTGCTCACTTCCTGTCAGGGTTCCTCTGTTCTAAGCTGCCACCCTTCTGCTCTTCCTACTTCACTCTCTCGTTTCTTCCAGATCACACCCCGTGAAGCCCTCCCTCCCTGAATCCACCCGGCCCTCTCACTAGTTTGTGGGCAACCACTTCCTCAAGCAAGCACCTGTCTCAGATCCAGGTTCATTACCATTAATCACCAGGTTCACTGGCCTGGGCTACATAAAGAACCACTCTGTCCCTGTATCTTGGGCTCTGAAGTTCATCTCTCTCTGTAATCCACCCACCTGGGCCAAGAGGGTGATTGTCTGGCTAGGGAAGGTGGGGTTAAAGGGGCACCCGCCAAGCAGGGGACAGCACGCCAAATGTCGTCTGACCCCACCCCATCCCCTTTGCTTAGGACAGAGATGGTGTGGTAGCCCCAGTGCTTGCGCACAACTCCTCAGCGTTGCCTTGGTCTTAGGTGGGTGTGGCATACTTCCTGCCCCTGGATTTTGGGCTCGGCCACATCACTTGCTTTGACCAAGAAAATATGAATGGATGTGACATAGGCAAGACAAAAAATGTGCTTGGGGGCCCTTTTGTGCCTCTGGTCTTGGCATGAGAAGAATATCCTCTGGCCAGCTACTGACCCTCCAGCATGGGCCCCGAAAGGGACACACATTGAGCAGGCCTGAGCCCCACCCACTGTGAGAAGCCGAGCCCAGCTGGATCACAGCTTGAAGCAGCGCGCCCCTCGCCTGATCCACCCTAGATCAGCCAAACCCCGGCTGCCTCCAAATGGGTGAATAGAATAAATAATTCTCGGTGTAAGCCGTTGAGTTTTGGGGTGGTTTGCTGTGTAGCATTATTGTGGCAGTGCTAACTGAGGCGGGTGGCACCTAGGCTTCCTCTTGTACATCAACTCTAGTCAGCTGGTAGAGATGGAAGAGAGCGCTCTGCTGGGTGGAGGAGGATTGCGAGATTCATTTGGGCTCAGCGTGAAAGAATTCTGGGATTGATTAGTGATGTCTGTCATAGGAAGCATAATGGCACAAGTGCCACGTAGTTACTATCTTGGGTCTAAAGCCTCTCCTGATGACTTACCCTGGGGCCTTCCAATGTCACGGCAGAATACAGGACTGTGGCCTATTGAAAAGTATGCAGGTCTGAGTAGATGACATACTTTGGTGTTGTCATAGTCACATCTCAGGCTCGTCCCAGTGTGCAAGGGCACCCATAGCACAAACAGCTTCTCAGAAAAAGGCACCTCTCTGGGCAGAGGCAGCCCCAGTGGGGATGCCAACTTGTGAGCAGTGAGTGGGGGGGAAGATGTCTCTTCCTCCGGGGAGCTGTACCCCATGCTGGGTGTGGTACATGGCTTACAACAGCCTTGGACTGGATCTCAGCCCCCATGCGCTCCCTTGGCTGAGCCCTGAGGTACAGTGCACAAGTTGTACCACTGTACATGGCAGGCTTACTGGCACACATTGGGATGGAAACAAAAAGATGAAAAGAGAGAAAAGTCTGCCCTTCTCTGGTGTCAGTCCTGCCCGGCTACTTTGTTTTGGAGTTTTGAGTGCGTCATCTTAGCACAATTTGACCTTGTGTTTCGGGACCCAAGTGCTGGAATATTCTGGGTAGTTGGAAGAATGATTTAATTGAAGTGGATATGCCTACTACTGGACAGACATGTTCCATTCCCAAAGAGGAAACTTCTGTCCCACTGAATCGCTAGCCTGGAAATGTTGGAAAGTGCTAAGCTGAGAACCAACTCCCTAAAATATTTTGCCCACCTCTGCTTGTCAGGAACCCTGGAAAAGCAAAGGCTGTAGTGTAAGAGGATCCTCTTTGGGAAGGTAACTGAAAACCCAAGCAAAGGCTGACCCTGGGAATTAGATTGCTTGAGTTTGAAGAGCCAAATAAAAAGGAGTCACATCTGGTTCCATTTTTCTTGTGAAATTATCTCACAATGACCAAGTAGGTCCTTTCCTGAGTATATAAATACAGAAGACACACACATGGTTGTTATCAAACAGTATTGTGCAAAATTAAATTGGCTACTTTATGGTGAAATGGAGAAGAATGGCAGGCATTTCAAACACATGAGTTTCTTTTCGTTGGGTCTGGAAGCCATCACTCATGAAGACAGCTACTTTATCTCCTAGAGTGTGGACTGTTCGAGAAGGAACATCAGGTTGGGTCAAAAACAGTGACATGGTCAAACCTGCAACAAACCGGGGGTTCACTGAGTCCGGGTTGCCTGATCCTGTGGGGGAAGGTAGTCTCAGTTAAAGAGGGAAACACCTCCGCCCTATGTCCCAGGCTGGTCCTTTTGGACAAGGTGTCTAATGTGCTGACCATATGTGAACTTGGGGCCAAAGGGACTGGACTTCCTGGGGTTTTTCAATTATCTTTTCATCTCAGAATCTTGCTGCGTTGTTGCTACCTGGCTCCCATCCCCAGATTGTTCCGGGGAATGTACAATAGATGAGAAGCAGAAATCAAGGAAAGACCCCCAAGCCCTAGCGGTGGCGAGCCTTGAAACTGCTCCATATTGCGGGGATGGAGGAGGGAGGATTGATGTCCCCAGCCAGGCATTTCATTGAAGCGATCATTGTCCACTGGCCATTCCAAAAGAACATGCATCCTTCCCCAGATGACGTGTCCCATAGGACCTGTGTGAGCAAAAGGCTGGTGGTGGGAGGTGGAGTAAAGAGTGAGACAATGAACTGTGAAGCAATAAAAGGTTACGAGGTTGGGAGAGGGAGAGGGCCCATGAAATCGTTTCCCCTACCACCCCGCCTTGGAATTCCCAGATGTTCTCATTTTTATGGGCTGGGTCGAAGGGTAAGAAGCTTGCACTTAATTGAGATCCATGAATGGTGTGTGAGCCAAAGAAAAAGGGAGACCATTGTGAATTGTCCCAGGGATGAGAGCTGAGTCCTTATCCAGAATTCCCTTCTCTTTAACCTTCCTGTTTCCAAACTCACCATCCTGGTGAGGTCTTGTGATATCCGAAACCACTCAACCCAATTCTCACACAATGCGAACAGCCCCAGGCTCTTGCAAGTTGCCTCCTGGAGCACCGTGCTGTGAAGAGGACAGCTGGCGATGCCAGCGGTCTCTGAATGTGTGCCATCAGGGTTTGAATTCAGTTCTTGGAAAGGTGTTTCTGGTAGATAAATTCTCTGTAACACTCCAAGAAGGCTGCGTTATCAGGAAAAAGAATTGGAGAGGAGAGTCTTTACTTCTGACCCTGCCTAGAGGATTCAGATGGCCAGAGAGGGCCCACCCTTGAAATACTAGTAGAAGGCGCCGAAACCGGTTTGGCTCAGTGGATAGAGCGTCGGCCTGCGGACTGAAAGGTCCTGGGTTCGATTCCGGTCAAGGGCATGTACCTGGGTTGCGGGCACATCCCCAGTGGGAGATGTGCAGGAGGCAGCTGATCGATGTCTCTCTCTCATCGATGTTTCTAACTCTCTATCTCTCTCCCTTCCTCTCTGTAAAAAATCAATAAAATATATTTTTAAAAAAAAAGAAATACTAGTAGAAGGCAAGTTAATAGAAGTATGCCATCAAAGTTCTGGGGAAATTATAATGTGGCTCGTTCCCTAATAACTGGAAGGTGGGAGCCATGGAAACTTTTGATTCATTATATTTTCGACTTCTCTGAAATAGAGCTGGTGGGGCATTTGAAAGAAGGAACCTGTTTTACAGGATGGAGTTTTCATTTCCAATTGCAAGTAGTAGGTATGGTAATGGGACCAGCATGGGTGTCTTTAGATAAAGTGACCTGAACTTGAAACCTACAGTGCCACTCTCCTAGCAGTCTGGCATGGCGTGGCTTGAAAGCCAGTGGCTGGAGAACCTGTAGAAAACCGTGCAAGCAGCTGATGTGAATCTATAGCTTTTGGTCTCCAGCGGCCCATGACAAGCATCACTCAGCCTCGATGTCCTAGACGTCATGTGTCACTCAACGAGTGCCCCTTCTAGAGGGCCAAGAGCATAAGTCTAGGACTGGCCCTACTTGTGATCCTTAAGCGCACTCAACTTCCGCTTAGTATTTTAGGGTTAGTCCTGAGATTCCTTGCAATTGCTTTTTCCCATCTGAAAACCATGGAAACGACAGTGCGATTGATGCCTTCCTGAGTGTGCATGAATGAACACTTAAATGTTTGCTATTTGTCAAGAGCTGGAAGCCCCTCAGCCCCGAATGCACTACGCAGAGCTGTTTGGCAGAACCCATAGGTTCTAGCCCTCATTGGTTTGCTCATAGAGCATTGATCCAGGGACTGAAAGGTTTCAGGTTCAATTCCATTCAAGGGCACATGCCTCAGTTCTAGGCTGTATCCCTGGCCCTAGTCAGGGCATGTGCAGGAGACAACCAATCAATATGTCTCTCTCACATCAATGTTCCTCTCTCTGTCTCTCCCCTCCCTTCCGTTCTCTATAAAAGTCAATGGGAAAAATATGTATCCTTGGGTTAGGATTCACAACAACAACAAAGGAACCCATAGGTTCTAAACCAAAGAAAGGAAAAAGCAGAAAAGGGTGGCGGAACAGAGGTAGGGCCTTAGCAGACGGCCTGCGCTGGGCTGGGGTGGGAGTCAGGAATGTCTAGTTACGTGCCCGGCATCTGCTGTCCTACCCCTTCCTTGCCTAACGTTTATCTCCTGAGGGGAGTCCAGAGTGGGCTCCCCTCACCACCCCAGCCCAAGTCAAGCAGGAAGCGGGGCCTGACAAGCTTCCAAATTGCCCTGAGAACTTGAAGCTACTCCAAGAGGGAGAGGAAGTAGGGTTTGGAAAACTTCAGCAAGAAAATGACCAGATATTTCCAGCTCATCCCATCAGCCTCTTCTTTGCATGAATTAGTAGTGAACACGAACTTGGTGGAACTGCAGGTGTCTAAGAAGAACTTTGATTTTTCTAAACATTTACAATTCTCTTTTATGTCCGCCGTCAGAAAATGGGCAAGGAAATCGAAAATGTAAATCTTGAAGCAAACGTGTGTGTCAGGGAGACGCCTGGCTCCCTTTAGAGGAGCATCACATCATCATGAAAGGCACCAGAGAGTAAAAAGGAAACAGAGAATTTCCAAACAGCGCTGGCCCCTCACACAGGAAGTGGAGGCCTCCACCGGAAGGGGCGGGGCTTGCCTTGAGAGCTAATGGGATGCCGGTTTTTGCAGGGGCAAAGATGAAGGACAGGCCTTTGCTCACATCACCTGCAAGAAAGCCCATTAGAGTGGTGGGGAGAATTGTCTCTGGTTCTTCTGTGTCTCCAATCTTGAAACTGGCCTCCCTGAACAAATTATTTTTCCTTTAAGGACAGCACTATAAGGAATCGATTCTTTTCTGGAATCGCTTAGGAAGACAGACTCAGAGAAAACTATGACATTGATCAAATGTGTCTATCTCTCCTTTTTCTGCTATTCCTGTCTCCTTCCCTTTTACTAAAACACCTCATACATGTACAGACAATACCCAAATAGAAAATGTAATGAATATCAGCAGAATATAAATTGCTAGAAATAAATTTAATAAGGCTTGTGCAGAAATTCTGTGGGAAAAGTGCTTACCCTCTACGGAAGAACGGAAAGAGGATGACTAAATGGAGACACATCCTTTGTTCTTGGGTAAGCAGATACAATATTAAGAGGGTCTTTCTCCCTAAATTATTCTGAAAATTTAATCCAGCACTAAAATCTCAACCAGAGGTTTGGGTTCTTGATAAAATATTTGTTAAATTCATTAGAAAGAATAGAAGAGTGAGAATAACCAGGAAACTCGTAAAAAGGAGGAAAACAAGGGGGAACCAGCCCCCACAGAAAATAAATTATGTTCTAAAATTAGTGATTTCAACCATGTCATGCTAGGAAAAGACACATTAGTGGAACAGATTAGAGATTCCAGAAACATACACATGTAAATCTCAAAATTCAGTATATGATAAAGGGTATATTTAAATGAGTGAGGGAAAAAAAAGATAATTTATTGAATGCTATTGGGACAACTGGCTAGCCAGTTGGGAAAAAAGAAAAAAGAAAAACCATCATCCCCCGCAAATAAATTCCAGATGCTTTAAGTGTAAAAAAAAAATAAAATAAAAACATAAAAGTACTAGAAGAAAGCATGGAGGAATATTTGTATAATCTTTGGATGGAAACTTCTAGGCATGGCACAAATGCTATAAACAATAAGAAAAAAGATTGGAGCATGTGACAACATAAAAATTAAAAACGTCTGCACAACAAACACCATAAACGAAGTAAAATAAAATAAAAAACACAAATAGGAAAAATACTTAGGACACATGTCAGAGGGTTAATATCCCCAATAAAAAAAAAAAAACTTCTTACTAATAAGAAGCCAAACAACCCAATAAAACTGTGCTTGTGTATCAGGCCTTCCTGATTGATAGTTTCCAACATGGACTGTCAGCCTAAACAATATTTGGGGCATATTTACACTAAAAAAAAAAATGTATTCGTTGTTTATCTAAATTTTGAATTTAATTGGGCATTCTGTATTTTCATCTGCTAAAGCTGACAGCCCTCTTTTGGACACATGAGATAGAGAAAGGGAGGCTCGTTAACCTCTCTGACAGCAGAGTCCTCATTGGCCACGTACAGTGGGAGAAGGAAATTGGATAAGGTATCTACGGAACCTAGTACAGAACTGCCGTCCTATCATTTACATGGGGGTCATTTTACAGATGAGGAAACTGAGGTTCAGAAAGGGGAAGGAACTGGCCCAGGTTCACCCAGCTAACAGGACAGACGGGTCCTTGTGCTCCAGGCCCAACTACCTCCCTCCCTGCTCACCCTAGCCCCTGTGCCCTGCTGTCCCTGGGCCCTCCCATGTCTCGATGTGGCTCTCTTATTTTTGTTCTTGGGTCCTATTGAACCTGATGTCCTTTTCGCTGTCCCAGATGTCCTCTACCCAGACTATCAATCAGATAATTTATGCTACATAGCGGTTTTCCATCTTGGCCGCCTAGTAGAATCACTTGGGGAGCTTTAAAAAATCTAAAAGCTCAGGCCACATGAGACCAATTAAATCAGAACTCGGGGGGGGGGGGGGGGGGTAAAACCTGGGCATCAGTATTTTTCTGAAGCTCCCCAGGAGATGTCACTGGGCAGCCAGGATCGGGAATCATGGTGCTGGAGTGCTCATGGCTAATCTTGACCTTGACAAATGTTTGCCTATGACTTGATCTAGTCCCATGGTCGGCAAACTCATTAGCTAACAGAGCCAAATATCAACAGTACAACGATTGAAATTTCTCTTGAGAGCCAAATTTTTTAAACTTAAACTATATAGGTAGGTATATTGTTATTAACTAAATTAGGGTACTCCTAAGGCTTAGGAAGAGCCACACTCAAGGGGCCAAAGAACCGCATGTGGCTCGCGAGCCGCAGTTTGCCGACCACGGATCTAGTCCAGTTCTCTCTTTTACTGTGGTGAGATGAGAAAACCGAGGCCCAGAGAGAGAAAAATGACTCGGCTTGGGCGAGCCAGCGGATCAGAGAGGCGACACAGAGCTCAGAGCCCAGGCCTTCTTATTCTTAACATCCCAGTGTGTTCAGACCACGTCGGTTCTTCTCCAAACACATCCAACATTTGTTTTCCCCGGCACCTTCAGCCTCAGAAAAAATCTAGGGCTTGGGTTTCGGTGACAGAGGTATGGACTGCAGCCGTGGGCCCCACCCCCGGTGCTGTTCCATGAACTGAATCCCATGCCCGCTTCCTCTCCTCTCAGTCCTCAGCCTGATCCTTGGTCACCATTGTGGACAGCACTTGCCCTGTGTCCCTGCTCCTGAGGCCAGCCCCTTCCTCTCTCGGACACTGGCTGTTCCACTCAATGGGCCAAAGCTCCTATTTCCTGCTTGGGCATCCCCTTCAGACTAGAAGTCCCCATCTAGCCATGTACGCTCAGGGCGCGACTAGGGAAGAACTCAGCTCTTAAGCTGCTTTGCCTCGGGTATGAATCAGTGTCCATTGCTTAGCCTTAGAATAATAAAAGATGTCTACTTCGTCTGCACTAGCCGTGTTCCTGCTCAGGGAACCTGTTTGGGTTCCGTCTGGGCCTTTGTGGTCGGAGACTCTCACTCTGTGGTCTATGAACCACCAAGAGGTCACAGAATTCAAGCGGTCTGTGAACATGGCTGGGAAAAAACATGCTTTTATTTCCATCAACAACACAGTATATATTTATTTTTACTAAACAATAAAAAAATCTTTCTTTTCACAAGCTTCTGACGGGAATTGGGCACATCTGTCAGTTATAAATGTAGGCAAGAAGCTATAGTAGTATCAGTGTGGTATCTGGTCCTCTGTTACCTACAAAGTGAGAAGATATCTCCTCCTCGTGTCATAGTTGTTGCATGTGTCTTTCAGAGGGATTGATGTTCATCACGACTCTAAAATTATGGCAAGTATTAAACCTGTTACTAGAGGTTTTAATGTAATACTAATAAGTACACAGAATACTACGCCTCAATTTCTAAATATTTTGGTAACTGTTTTTCAGTGTAATTGGTTTCCTTTGTAAGCCCACATATTTTACTTTCTACAATTAAAAATATATAAATCACTTAAGAGCATAACTCTGAGAAGGACTCCATGGCACAAAGCAGTTCAGCACCCCCACGTCAGCATCCCGGGGTGACAGCACGTAGGGCGGGTCTGCCGGAGCCTAGACTATATCAAGGCCGGCGCCGGCCTGCGTCACTGGCCGGGTTAGGCCGGGGCTGGTGGAAAGTTGGGCTCTTCTGAGAAGCTCGCCCTAGGAGGTTTGTCGTCTTTGGGGCCGCTCCACTTGCTTGAGAGTCCAGCTTCCTTCCACAACCTTCACGGGGAATTACGTGTTCAAGAAGCACAACTGGCAAACATGAGTCAAAGCTCTTTTGCAAGGGGAGGAAGAGAAATCTATTCACTCCAGCTCAGAGCGAGGCTTGGGGGTACTGACCAAGGGTCCTCATGGAAACAGGACACAGCAGGCCCACTTGGAGAGCAGGGAGGTGCCCAAGACCAAGGCACCTAGTTCCTGCGCGCGCACACACACACATATACACACACACATGCACACACACATACTTGCGCACACATATATACACATACACACGCATGCACATGCCCACACACGCACAAGGAGCCTCCTGTTCCCTGCTTCATTCTCTCCTTTCTGACCTCCTCTGTTTTCTTGTGAGATCTGCTCTCCCATAACTTCAGGTCTGGCTCCTTCTAGAGCTCACTTGAGCCCAGATACTCCATGATCTTGCAGCCCTGCTTCTCACAGCTAACTGGCTGTGAGGTTTGTGGGGCACACACATATCTGGTTCTCTTCTTCTGGGCTCTTGAAAAGATTGCACATCCCTACAGCACAGCAGGCAGGTAGGATCATGTGACTAGTTCCAGCCAATGGGTGTAAGAGAAATGGAGCAGGTGTCACTTTCCAGTCAAAGCATTTAAAAGCCAGTGTGAGACCCTCCTGGGATTTCTTCGCCTGCCTGGTGAGCCCTAAAGCCTCATGTGGAGATGACAGTGAACCTCTGTCAGCCTGGGGCCTGAGGGGTTCTGTGGAGCAGAGAATTCTCTGCCCCACCCCACCCCTGAAAACCCACACTGACATGTAATGCCAGGAATGAGCCATGAGCAAGAAATAAACCTTTTTTTTAATCCACTAAGGCATTAGAGTTCTTTATTACTGCAGCACAACCTATCCTTTCCTGACTAATGGATAGTCTCCTATTTAATTGTCAGGAGAAGAATTTGAGAGGCGTGGCTTGGGTAAGCCATCTACCTCTGGCCCAATAAGATGTAGCTGGGATAGAGATGAATCATGATTGAAATGTCACTTCAGAGAGGAAAGTTTGTAGGGGGACATATGACTATTAAGAGAGGAGGCACCCACAGTCTTTACTGAGAAATTCAGTCATAATTTACGAAAGGGGAATATACTTTCTAAGGATTAAACTCGCCTGGAATGGTTCCAATGGGTGTGCCAATTACAGAACCTATAATCAGGGTTTCTCGACCGTGGCACTATTGACACTTAGAGTGAATAATTCTTTGTGGATGGATCCCTTTCCATGCTTTGTGGGATGTTTAACAGTATCCCTGGCCTTCAATCAATAGATATCAGTACCACACTCCCCCTCCTACCCTCCAAGTCATGACAATAAAAAATGTCTCCATTGCCAACTTTCCCTGGGGGGCAAAATTGCCCGCAGTTGAGAACTACTGCATGGTCATTTCTGGGACAGTCAAATGGAAGACATTCTATCCCACAGCTTCCACGTATACTCCCAGTCTTAGGACCCCTCCCCCTATTTCTAGTTCTGCAATGCAAGTCATGTTTAGAATGAATTTGTTAGCTTGGCAATCTGCACCATCAACTCTTGGCCTTCACTATATTTTTTTCTCTTTTGCTCTATTACTTTAAAAAAAGTCCTATTGAGGAAAATGAATGACCCTGCGTCCTCTGTTTTCCTAGCACCCACTCTAAGCTACCTTTTTTCAGTAGGATCCACGTGTGTTTCCAAGCTTCCACACCACTCCATTGGGAACGCCGCAGGGGACGGTGAACAGGCGGGAAATTTAGTGGTCATGCTGGACGTATACCGATGGCCCATCCTCATTCCACATGCTCTCTCTTTCTCTAATCCAGTCTTCCTCTAGCTCGATAATAGCAACCAAGTTTAGTTCCTTGGTGAGCCCTCTTGGTGTTGAACCTCATCAGAAGGACAAGTTCCCCACGTCTTGTCGCTGCTTTCATCGGGAGGGCTCCTCTCTGCTCTGTCTCCAGTGAGACGGAAGGAGCCCTTTGCCAGGAGTAAACATAATAGGCAACATACAAAAACAGTCACCTGGCAAACAAGCCCCTCAGAGGGCCTCTGGGGTGTGACCTGTTCAAAGCGGCCACTTGCTGACCAGTAATTAGCCCGGCTGAGGCCTGGGTAGCAGCCCCCGTGGACTACAAAGCATCTTCTGGGAAGAACCTGCTTGAAGGAGATGTGCAGAACCTGTCCTAAGAGGCACGGCCCAAGTCCGTCCTGTGATCCTGCACAGCGGAGCTGAAAAGTGGATTAAGGCAGGAAATAACAAGCCCTATGTGCGCTCGCACGGACACACGCGCTCACCCGTTCGGGCACAGCTTTGCTCATTTACTGTCTGTATTAAAGGCCTGCTGACCTCTGTGATTCCATCCCCTCCGGTTCAGAAGCGGTGAATAGGTGCATTCTGACTTTAAATGCAATGGAGAGCTTTGAAAGGATGGAAAATTAGCAACACATGGGCCGGGGAACCCAAAGAGACCTAAAAGGGAAGGAAATGCCTCAAAGAAGTTTCAGATGTTATTGTGATCCTGGAGCCGCGTTTGGATGGATAGGTGGCTCCGTGCGGTTACGGAAGGGGGCCAGGGACTCTGCCCGCCCCGACTTGACTCCCTGTCTGAATCTTTGCTTTTTCTTCTTTTCTCCAGGCTTCGCCAAGTGGGAGGAACGTTCTCCTGCTTGGAGATGGTCTCCATTGAGTCGGACATTCCTATGATGCTAATGGAGATAGAGGAGACCATTTCCCCAAACATGTTTCTTCTTTCCTTCAAAGAAGGAAACATCACTAGTGTAACATCATTGGTCCTTGACGTTGACCTCAAACCTTCCCCAGAAGGGTGCCCTCCACCTGTTGTGTGTGTCTGAACTCCTATCGGTTGCAAGAGCCAGAACCCAACTCCAGCGAGCCTGGGCAGGAACATTCTTTCACATAGCAAGCCATGGGAACGGGGGAGCTGGCCCCAGGGCCAACTAGATCCAGAAATTTAAACACTGTTCGGATTCCCTCACTCTCCCACTACCTCATTCCTACCTCCTTCCTGCACATGGGCTGCCTCCACAGAGCATGAATGTACCGCAGGGGCCTGGGTCTTTTGTGCATTGATTTAATAGTCCCAGTGGAAGAGAGAAGGCTATCTCTTGCCTGCTCAGTAATACAGAAATCTAGGGCAGGACTCTGATTGGGCAGGCTTGGGCCATGAGTCACTTCTGGAATAATCAGTGTAGCAAAGGAAATAAGCCTCTTTGATTGGATGGTTCTGAATGACAGCCCCTTTCATGGGCCACCAGAAGCACGTAGGACAGTGATGGCAAACCTATGACATGCGTGTCAGAGGTGACACGCAAACTCATTGTTTTGGTTGATTTTCCTTTGTTAAATGGCATTTAAATATATCAAATCAATATCAAAAATATAAGTCTTTGTTTTACTATGGTTGCAAATATCAAAAAATTTCTATATGTGACACGGCACCAGAGTTAAGTTAGGGTTTTTCAAAATGCTGACACACCGAGCTCAAAAGGTTCGCCATCACTGACGTAGGAGGAAGACGGAGGAGCAGGTCTCTCAAAGGAGGAGATGTAACCTGGGTAAAGGAAAAGGGCTCGTGGGATGAGTAGGAGGCTCAAATGAGTTCATATTGATAACGAACATAGTAAGTGGTTTGGGCCTTTGTTCTAACTCTTGGCTTTTTTGCCCCGGAGCAGCTACCTCTGTGCAAAGGTGGGTTTTTGTTGGGGAGCGACACCGCTCAGGTCTGTTCCCCCTCTTCCCTCAAGGAAAATAGGACATGTCAAGATCTGCTTCTTGCTGGTACAAAGGACTTCCTGTCCCTGGCTTCCAATTTAGTTCAAGGACTAAAATGTCCCGAGGTACAGGGCTCACAACCCATAAAGCACACCTCGCTGACAAAACTCTGCAGGTGATCAGAGGCTTTCGCCTGCTTCCCGTGTCAGCAATCCCAGGAGAAGGGAAGCCAATGGGGCCCCAAAAAACGAAGGCACAGACCGCAACCCCAGAGCAGGCAGCCAGGTTCAGGGAGAAAAGATGGACTAGCCCAGCTACAGGGAGGGAGATGTGGGGCGGGGGTGGGGGGCAGGTGGTGGAGGGTGAGGACAAAGCTGTTTTCTCATGAGAGGAGAATCCAGCTCCCCAGCTCCTGCTGCAACCTCTGGTTTGCTCTGCGTGTTTGCTCCTCCCCCGCCCCCTTTCCCCTGCACCTGACTGAGTGGTTGTTGCCAAGGTCGAGGTGGGCAGAGTCCTGCCCCGCCTGCTCCCACTTCTTGGCACACCTCTCTGGACTCCTGCGCTCCCAGCCGGATGTTAGCTTTCGACGTGGGGTGCGGGCCTGGCTGCCTGGCGCCGGGTCCAACCTTGAATTCTTCCCTTGCCCCAGCTCACAGCTGCTACACCACCTGCGAGTGCGTGTGTGTGTGAGTGCACTGTATCGATTTATTTATGAATAAAGTAGGTAAAGCTTTTAAGAACAGCTTTCTGGAGATATCATTCATACGGTATACCACACCATTCACTCGTTTAAATTATACAGTTGAGGGACGTTTCGTTTGTTCACAGTTGTGCAACCATCGCCACAGTTCATTTGGGGACATTCCCATCGCCTCAAAAAGAAACCTCGTGCCATGTATTATATGGTCTTTTGTGTCTGGCTTCTCTCGCGTGGCTTCATGGTTTCAAGGTCCCTCCATCTCAGAGCTTGTGTCAGAACTTCATTGCGTTTTATGGCTGAGTAATAGGCCACTGTGTGGGTAGACATGGAGTGATCCATTCACCCACCGGTGGGCACCTACGTGGTTTCCAGCCTTTGCCTCTTACGAATCATGGAGCTATAAGCATTCGTGTACGTTTTCAGTTCTCTTAGGTTCGGGCATCCCCCAAAGTTTGCATTACGCCACTTCACTTTTACGGGAGGCATACAGAAGTACCTGAGTTTTGCTCACTGGAAAGAAATTAAAGGACTTTCACTTTAAAAAAAAAAAAAAGACAAAAAGTGAAAATAGCACTCAGAGTTTATTTGGGAGCGAGGTGTTATAGAGGCAGCGCGCACCCCACACGGGGAGAGGGGCCCCACCCAGCTCCTTGCCGGGGAACCATGATAACATCCCAGCATCTCAGCATCAAGCCGCAGAGCTTTAACTGTCTGTGAGCGGCTGTGCTGTGTCCTCATGTACTTGTGCGCCGTTAGGAAGATGCATTGTAACGCATCAGAAAAGCCCGAGAGAGCCGGTCGGGGTGTGATGCGTGGCGTCAAACTGCATGTAATTAAGCATTTTGGTCGCAGTGAACAAAGTAACGACATTGCACATGCATTGGATGTTGGGTCTGGGAACCCTGGGAAACATTTCCACATAAATCGATGGGAATTACAGTACTTTTTCACCTCTTATCATTTTGGCCTATGGAAGGTTTCCTAGAAAGGCTCTACTTCAGGTAGCAGGGGGGGAACCTATATATAACTAGGAGTGGAATTGCTGGGTTGTATGCTCGTTCTGTGTTTAAAGCAGCTAGCACTACATATGTATATAATTGATTTCAGAGGGGAAGGGAGAGGGAGAGTGATAGAAACATCAGTAATGAGAATCATTGATCGGCTGCCTCTTGCATGTCCCACACTGGGGATGGAGCCAGCAATCCGGGCATGTGCCCTGACCGGGAATCCAATCCTGACCTCTTGGTTCATAAGCTGACGCTCAACCACTGGGCCACACCGGCCAGGCGCAGCTAACGCTCTTAGTGTGTGAAAGACGTGAACGTCAGAGCTTGTGCGGGGCCCTGGAGGTGCACACCCTCCGCTGCACCTGAGCTGTCCTGAGGGGTGTTTATTTTAGTCCTGGATAGTTGATACATGGGAAGGAGCAGGAGGACGGGAGACGGTAAGCGAGAACAGGACTCAGAAGGGCCTGTCTAGACTTCAAAGGAGAGATTGGGGGGCCTAGACTGGTCTGTACTTCCCATGGTGGAGCTGAGTTGGGGGGTAATGGGACTGGCTTTTCCCATCTGACCCTGTCTCTGGGGGAACACGCTCTTGAAGGAAGCATTGGAGGGGCCCTAACCTGGGGTGGGGTGTCTGCACAAGGCTCTGCCCTCTGTGGGGGCAGGACTTCCCTCCGGGGCCCCGGTCTGCACCCAGATAACCCACTAGGACCCCCTAGTGACTAGGTCCTTGTGGAAAACAGTACAATTAGCTCACTTTTGAGGGCTAGAGTCTCTCTAAATTTTTAGTTCTTTTTTTTTTTTAAGCATAAAATGGTGATGCAGGCATCATAGCACATTTAGAAGGTGAAGAAAGGGAGGGAGAAGGAGAATTAGGCTTTGTCTCACCAGCCCAGGCCAGCCCCTGGTCATAGTGAGGTATTGTCACTGATATTTTTTAATGCCCGGGCTCTCCTCACCCGTTCTCCCTCGATGGGGAGGAGACTTCGCTGCTCAGGGGGTGGCTCCCACTTTCCCTTGGGAAGAACTTCCAGGCGTCATTGGGGGGAGGGAAGGCTGGAGGAGGCTCAGAAGCTGTGTTTGCAAAACAAGCGGTGTGTTTACTCGGCAGGATAATAACCCGGTGGCTTTGGGGAAGAGCTGCTGGGGACTGGGGGGATGTCCGCTTCTCAGCGACCATCAAAGGAAGTCCCAGGCCCGGGTTTCCACTAAACTACAACCTGCAGGCCAAGAGCTGGAAGCTGTCCCGGCTGAGCTATGCTCCTGTCCCCAGTCCCCCCAGTTTAGGGGACTCGCAGCTCTCCATCCTTCCCAGTTTAGGGGGACTTGCAGTTCAGTCCTTCCTAGTTTAGGGGACTCACAGCTCTCAGTCCTCCCCAGTTGAGGGGACTTGCAGCTCAGTCCTCCCCAGTTTAGGGGACTTGCAGCTCAGTCCTCCCCAGTTTAGGGGACTGGCTCCTCTGGACCTACAATGAGCAGCTCCTTCCTCACTCCGGTTTCTTTACACCTTCACTCAGCCGGGCCAATGAGCTGCTCAGGCAGCCCTAATACTAGAAACCAGAAATGGAAGGACTCAGGGTTTTCGTTTTGATTTACATGGGGGTCTTCCTAACCCTGAAGCTCCAGGCACACGGCCACGGCTGAGCAGGCGGATACGGATAACTGTCCTCCTCAGGCACAGCCAGGGCACCCGGCATGCTGGGATGACAGTGTTGTCATGGGCCTCGGTGGCAGTCAGGCCCCGGGGACAGCATGCTGCTTCACTAATGCCAACACGTGGGGACGTCAGGGAAGCAACACCTCTTTTCTCTCGTTTTATTGGTTCTCCCTGACTGAACCCAGGATCAGTACAAATGACGAGGGAGTTTCCCCGAGGCCCTGAGTCCTTGGTGACTGGGATTCTTGCCCTTTTCCTACCTCATCTCCTATGTCACTCTCCCTGTCCATGTCCGTCTGTCTGCCCACCCTGTCTGCATTGTAATCTCCTCCTGCAGCCTGTCCTCCTCAGAGGCCCGGCAGAAAGACCTGCAGGCCAGGAGACCAAGGTGACCCTCCTGATGGCCACGGCCGGAAGGAAGGGGAGGGGAGAAACGGGGGAGAAAGTGTCAGGGGCTGGGAACACAGGAAAGGGCAAAGACGAGACCCACCTGCCCACCCCTCCCTGCACAACCTTGGGAAGCCCCTTTCCTGCCGCAGCCCACTTTCCTTGTGCAGAGGTGGGACGCACCTGAAGTCCTTTCAGCTCTCAGAGTCTGTGACATAAATTATGACATAAAACAGGACCAAATGCCTGCTGACATGTCTCTGAGAGACTAGAAAGAAAAAGCCCCAGGTAGGAGTCAAATGTTTTAAGTCCTCTCCTAGCCAGTAACTCGTATGGCCTTAGACGGATTTGTTCTTCAGTTAATTTATCCATAAAGGAAAAATAACAATACGGATCTATGTACTTCTCAGGTTAGTGGCAAAACACCAATGAAAGGGCAGGTGGGGAAACCTAAAGAAAGGATATTGAGTTATTCAGCGGTGGTGAGAGCCCTGGGTAGCGGGGGTCAGGGGTCAGGGGCTCCCTTGGGGACTCAGTGGCCCTGGAAGGCCTGGCAGGACCGCCTCCCCTGGGAGAGATGAACCGAGTGCACTGGAGTGCACAGGTAGCCGTGAGAAAGGACGCAGGCAAGGCCACGGCTGGGAGCACAAGTGGCCACCGGGGCCGCCTGGTCTACCAGGGAGGACGCCTGACCACCTGGCACCAGACCAAAGGAGGGGAGGGATCAGACCCTGGGGTTCCCAGGACTCGGCGGGTGCATGCTCAGCTTCACAGACGGCCATTGTTCTCGACACCCCTTTGTTGTCCTTTCCCAGGCGCCAGGCGGGTGGAAACTCGGGAGGCACGGGTTACCCAGAGATAAAGTCTTTTTATGAGCTTCCTGATTTAGCTGGGAGAGGAACTCGGCCAACTGGCACGGGTGATGGGCAGTCTCGCCTACCTGGTTCC
>NW_006300363.1:860390-876203 GCF_000327345.1 Myotis davidii | reverse complement strand
CAATGGGGAGGCTTGTGCTGGGGCGCCCAGGACAGAGCCCCAACCCAAGGGGACACCAACAAAGAAGAGGAGACAGCGTTTGTTCATCCTCTGTGGTCAGCCCCCACGTTTCAGCAAGCAAGCACACAGAAAAGAAGTCCGGCCATCACTATCCATGGTGTACAGACGAGCAGATCATTTCTCAAGATTCTTCTGGAAATTTGCACTAACTCCTCCAGGGATAAGGAAGGTGAAGAGGATTCAAAGAAAACCCCAGAAAACATCCACCTATCTTGTCTAAATTCCAAGTGTTCAGGGGGAGCTTGGAGGCAAACGCTCAAAGCATCATTAGGTTCAAGGGACTTTCAATGAGGCAGTTTGAAATGGCCATTCTTGGGCGGGGGGGAAGGGGGGGAAGGGAGAGAGAGAGGCGTGTGACATTAAAGTTTGGAAATCTGAATATTATCCTATTGGAGGAGCCTTCGAAGGATGCTACTCTGATGAACTCAAACATCAAGGGAACCAAGCTTACATCCCAGTAGCAGAACCAGCAATAAACACACATGCACGCAGATCCAGAAACCGTGAGCTGCTAGGAAGTACAGAGAATTAGACTAGAGCCATGTGCTGGGGAGTGACTGGGTGGCCACTCCCAGTGTCTCTCTGAGGAGGTTGCTTTTAAGGTGAATATCAGGAATCACTGGAGAATCTCTTCTTTCTTTGCCAGCTTCGTGGTATCTACTAGGACTTGATGTGGAGAAGGTGCCCGGGGTGTTTTTTCTCTCACCCACTCAGTCACACACCGACATCCAGACCCTACCAGGCAAAGGGGCAGGCTCAGACCCTGAGTGCCCGTTGCTCCCTCCCACCCCCTTCATGGTATCAGAATCAGGAAGGATTCCCCCACCTCCATGCTCTCTACAATCCCTCCTCCCATCTGAAGGGTTTGTGATCACCATGGTGATAAACTGTGGGATAATTGCTGAGGATCTAGAAGGTGCAGGAGACCCCCTACACTTCTGCCAGCCTGAGACCAGCTTCTGGAGGCAGGTTTCAATCACTCCTTGTGGAAATTGCCTTTGTCTTCCTTGATGTCTCCGGAGGACTGTAGAAGAACATATGCCAAGTGTGTGAGCATTCTGGTTAGTCAACCCCTGGTACCTACTAACCAGGTACCTGACTATCCTCAGGTCATTCCAGGATCCTGGAGGATCCTCACGTCTTTTCACCTCCGCCCCCAACACAGAAACTCTCTGAGTCTCATCCAGCTGGGAGGAGATAACCTTGCTCCAGAAGTGAGAGCTGCTCAGTCTGTGTGGCTCGGTGATTGAGCATCCACCTATGAACCAGGAGGTCATGGTTCGATTCTTGGTCAGGGCACATGCCCAGATTTCTGGCTTGATCCCCAGTAGGGGTCATATAGGAGGCAGCCTATCAATGATTCTCTCTCATCATTGATGTTTCTATCTCGCTCTCCCTCTCCCTTCCTCTCTCTAAAACCAATAAACGATTTTTTTAAAAAGTAAATAAATAAGGGTTTTGTCTTTTCTCTCCCTCCCTCCGTCCCTCCTCTCTTCTTGTCTCCTTCCTTCCTTCTCTTCATAGTTACACCACTTACTTATGCATCCCTCACCAATGTATCCTTTGTTGTTGCCCCTTTCTACGCTTTATATTAACAAAATTATATGAACTCACACATGTTGTCTTGTGTGAGTTCATTTCTTTGTTCATCATTTTTTATGTTTTTGAGATTTGTGTTCATGCCCAGAGCTGTAGTTAGTCATTTTCTCTACTCGATGGCATTTCTTTATATTAAAATGCCACCATTTGTTTGTGTCTTCTGCTGCTAATGGACATTTAGGCAGTTTTCCATTGTTTACGATTGTGACTAATGCTGTAATGAACATTCCTGTCGCCTGGGGTGAGGTGGAGCGTCTCTGGGGTAAGGATGGAGAAGTGAAATCGCCGGGACAGAGTGCAACAAGCAGACTGAATTTGATTAGCGAGGACAGTGCTCTCTTCCGTGGGAGATTTCACTTGAAGGAAGCTCTGTGTTGCTGAGAAGGTGGACCCAGGTCTAGGTGGGCTGAAAAGTGTCTTTTGCAACCATTACAAAGGAAGTGTCAGTTTTGTAAAAGTAATTCCACAAATGTAATAAATAAGAATCAATATAACACGATGCACTGGGTATACGGAAGGAACCCACTCTGCAGGATACATTAACCAAGAGATGGTCCTTCTTCAGTCATAGACTGGAGCACCCTACATAGCACAGTAATGATGCACCTCATGGCAGCGCCAGAGAGAAGCCAAAAGATAGGGAACTCTGAGTTGTCATTGGCACTGCCCATCACACTAACCAAGACTGGGACCTGGGTCCGTTTTCTGTTCGGACAGCTGCCATGGTGGATGGGCCCTCTGCCCCCCCACCCCCACCCCTGCAACCAGTGTGAACTTCCTTGAGGGACCATCAGTTCCTGAAAGCCTCATCTCCCCTAAGCAAACTGACAAAAATCCCACTTGGAACCCACCAGGCTAAGACCCAGCGGCCATGGTGACCCACCAGTATTACCCCACCCACTGCCTCCTTGTGGGCAGAGGCCCTACCCTCTCCTGCACCGTCTCCCTGTAGGGCAGCCCAGCTCACCAATTCCACCATTTTCATTCCTAACAACAAAAACTAAGTCTACTGGGGTTTTCATTGTTCTTGTTTTTGCTCGTAAGGACAGAAATAGGGATGCATAGACTCATTCATGCACACAGATGACAACCAACGCCATTGTCTTCCCCAGATGGTTCCTATACACAATGTAGACCAAAGTGAATTTCAATGGGAGCGATCTGGAGAGTCAAATCTGCCATGCGGAACCCACGTCGGTGATTGCTCCACAGCCTTCCTTCGCCCGTGTCAACTAAGTGTACCCGCAGGAAGATGGCTTTATTCCATGCTTCCGCTTGCTAACCGATTTGTGTAATGCTTGGGAATTTGTAAAACTTTCCCATCGACATGGTTGAATTAGATTGTCACAGCCCTGTGAGTGAGGAAGAAGGGATTACTTTCACTTAGGCGGGATGAAGAAACTGAGGCCCAGAGAGGTGGACACCTGTGCCCAGAGCCACAGGGCCAAGCCCTGCCTTTGTTCCTGGACCACATGTGACTGGACCACCCCATTGATGTAGGCCTACGCGCCTCAGAAGTCCATGTGTGATGAGGGCAGAGTTCCTCCCTGTGCGGGGGCTCCACCTGCTTCCAGTCATGGGGGTGGACTGTCACCCCACAGAGCCCAGTGGCCATCTGTCTCCTGGAGGCTCTGGCCCCACAAGGCCCTCCAATGGGGAAACCATGAGCATGGCAGCAGCGACAATGGCATAGAGCAAGAATGAATTACAGCCTCCCACCCTGCCCTCATTTTCAGGTCTCTGCTCTGCTGTTGAAGGTAAATATCCCAAGAGAAAAACCAGCATCCACCGGCAGCTGTGCTCAGGGATGGGTGTACCTTCAAGATAAGGTGAGTTGCCCCATTTTATGATACTAATTGTTGGGGAACAGGATATTCCTCCTCAAATACATCGCCATGACGCCTCCCCACCCCAACCCCCAGCCTCCTTCTGCCCTGATTACAATGAAATGCTTGCTATGAAGCCCCCAAAACCTAGAGCATTTACAGTCATCCTGCCCTCCCACCCGAAAACCCAATTTCCAGCTCGCGCGCCTCGCCCAGCAGGCCTCCGTGTGGCTCAGGCAAATAATGCGAAATCTCCAAAAACCCCTACAAAGAACTTGTTCCCGCCCCACGGCTCCGTTTCATTTTCTCTTCTTTTACTTTTTATCTAACGGATAATTTTGTGGTGTTTTTTTTTCCTCCCCTTCCTTCCCACCCCCCAACACCTTCGGTTGTACACAAACTAATTCTAAACTGGAAGCCGCTCCTGACTTAACTGCTTATTAAAAACACTAATGTGCGCGGCGGCTTTGATGTCTGCGGAGCAACAAAGCAGAGAGTTACTCTGGGCCACTGTAATCCCTGGTTTGTCACTAAGTTATGACACCCAGCAGCGCCGTGTGACAGTGCAAATCAATCATCCGTGTGCTCCGCGGGGCCCTCCCTGCCCCCCGCGGAGCCGCTGCAGTTTAATTAGCTTTTCTCACACCACCGTCATGTGGGGCTGCGGCTCCAGCAAGAAAAGGAGATGGGGGAGATTCACTGGGAAGTGGGGGCTGTAAAAAAAAAAGTCTATATCATGGAGGGGGTGGGCGGGGGCGGAAAGTCTGCAAGAAGAAATATCAGAGACCTTTGTAGTGTTTGCTTCAGAGACAGGGAGCCTGAGATGCACAGGCCGGGGGTGCTCCGCTCAGTTGCATGTAAACTTTCAGAACAGCTCCGCGCACCCCTTAACGAAGGCGGTATCTGACGGTGTTTGCAAGGCTTTCGCTTCTTTGGGGACAGTCCACGTCGTCCGGGTTTTGGCATCCAGACTGATGAGCTAAGTCCTGAAGCAGCTCAGCAAGCAGCTGTTTCACAGGTTAGCCACCTCAAGGTGCAAACCCACACACCTGGGGCGGTGGGTCCCACAAGGTTCACTCGGGCTGTGCCCAGGTCCCTCCTCCCCTGCCCCCACCTCACAGGCCTCTTCCAGGAGCCAAGATGACATGAAATGGGTGGCTGCTGGCCCAGGTGGTTGGGGGTGGGGGGGACTCAGGAGGGAAAGAAACAGACCTTTCCTTTAAAGGGGGCATCTCTCTCCTCCACAATGAGAAAGCCCTTCCCTGTGAGTCACCCCCACGGTGATCAGGCCTCTCTGAAGGGGGCGGCCCCCAGTTTTACTCCATATTTGACATCCACCAGCACTGAGGGAGCCCCTGCCCTCGCCAAGCCCTCCAAGATTCCGGAGGCAAGGCCTCGATCGTGGCCACGTTTTGCACAACTTTGCATGGATTCCTTCGGCGGAGTGTTGTCCCCAGTGGACGCTGGCTTCTCTGTCCATTTTGCAGGGATAAATAACGCCGGGCCCAGAGTGAGCCAGGACCAGGCCAGAGAAGGCTGGGAGTAGTTGACGGCGACGGCAGGGGTGAGAGCAGTTGGGGCTATGGTGTCAGACGCAGAGCGACACTTTTGTCCTGGCCCGGGAGGGAGGCAGACAGATGAGACGGGGCCACGCCTGTGGGGGTGTTCGGGAGGCTGTCTGCTTCGTCTGGAAAACCTACCACCAGGGGAGGGGCGGGAGGCAACCAGTAGGCTTTTCTTGGCTGGATTTTAGACAGGTTGGGGGTTGGGTAGTCTCCACCCAGATTCTCTCTCCTTGTCCCGAGGAGGGAATAGGGCACACAGCCAAGCCTGGGCAGAGCTGAGGTCAACTCCAGCGTCCCTGCACGGGGCCAGGCTGCTGAGCGGTCATCCAAGGACAAAGCGACCTGCTGGGCTTTGAGGACGCCCCCGCTGCAGTCCTCTACCTGTGTCGCTTTAGCAAATCTCACAACCACACTGTGCCTCGGTTTACCCATCTGTTAACCTCGCCCTGCATGGGCCCAGATGAATTTTCTTCGTCTCCAAAATGGCCACAACCGTAGTATTATGACTCTCACCAGCAGCTGTGAGGGCTGAGGCATTTGGTCAAATAGAAAGTGTTTGTCCCGTGATAAATGCCACATTTCATTGCTCCCCTCCGCACGGCAGTTTTACTCGGGGGGCGGGGGGGTCACCCTTTCTAGAAAGAGACAGGGGGGGTTACTGGTTATTTATTCCTCAGCTTCACCAAGCACCCCGATTCCTGGGCATCTGACTCCCCTGGCCTGGGGTCGCCCCGGGAGCCACCTTTCTAACCTGCGCCCAAGTGGAGCCCGAGTGTCAGGGCCTGCAGGGTGAGGCACCTCCCATGGTTTTCTCTTTCATAAGGAGAGATGGGTCTGTGGGCCTGGGACCGGCCTGGCTGCTTTGGGGGGTCAGGGGACCGCGGGGGCAGGTCCCACCCCTGACTGTGGGAGGGGCAGGGCCAGAAGCTGCTGGGCCTCGGCCTCCCCAGGGTCTTGGGATCAGCTGCCAGGGCATTCGGCGGGCAGGTGGGGACCTATGGGGGTTCTCAAGCCCCCTCGCTCATTTCTGCTTTTGTTCAACCTCAGACTGGGAGCTGTCTCCCGCCAGGGCTCCCACTGCTGACACTCAGCCTCACCAGACAGTTCAAAGACCCCCCCAGGAGCTAGGGATTGGGGAAGCCCTCAGAGCACTGGGGGTCATCTTCAAACACGGAGTACAACTGGGGGCCGCCCCCTTCAGAGAGGCCTGATCACCGTGGGGGTGATTCACAGGGAAGGGCTCTCTCATTGTGGAGGAGAGAGATGCCCCCTTTAAAGGAAAGGTCTGTTTCTTTCCCTCCTGAGTCCCCCCCACCCCCAACCACCTGGGCCAGCAGCCACCCCTTTCATGTCATCTTGGCTCCTGGAAGAGGCCTGTGAGGTGGGGGCAGGGGAGGAGGGACCTGGGCACAGCCTGAGTGAACCTTATGGGACCCACCGCCCCAGGTGTGTGTGGGTTTGCACCTTGAGGTGAAAGAGCTGGTTGCTGAGCTACTTCGGGACTTAGCTCGTCAGTCTGGATGCCAAAAGCAGTTTTCTACTGGTCCATGTTGTAACACGTGACCGGATTTCCTCCTTCCTAAGGCTGAATAATATTCCATTGTGTGCTTACACCGGGCCATGTTTTGTTTATCCATTCATTCCTTGGTGGACACGGGTTACTTTCATCTCTTGGCGATTGTGAATCTGAGAATGCAAATATCTCTTGGAGATTATGCTTTGAACTCTTTGGGGTATGGACCCAGAAGAAGGATTGCTGGATCGGATGGTCGTTCTATTTTTATTTTTTTAAGGAATTACCATACTGTTTTCCATAGCAACCGCATCATTTTACATTGCCACCAGCAGGGCACAAGAATTCACGTTTCCCCACTTTCCAGCAACACATATTTCCTGGGGCTTTTTGATTTTGTTTTTGTCTTTTTTAGGGGTTTTTTTTTACAGTAACCATCCTAATGGGAGTGAGGTGATGTCTCCCTCCCGTTTTGACTTGCATTTCTCTAAAGATTAGCGATGCTGAGCATCTTTTCATACGTTTGTTGGCCATTTATTTTATCTTCGGAGAAATTTCCGTTCAAGGTCTTTTTAAATTGAGTTATTTGTTCTTTTTGTTGTCGAGTTGTAGGAGTTCTTTGCTATTCTGGAAATTAACCCACCATCAGTTCTACGATTTGCAAATATTTTCTCCCACTGCCTTTCCACACCCTTGGTTGTTTCCTTTCCTGCACAAAGGTTTTCGAGTTGGATGTAGTCTCCTGTGTCTGTTTTTGTTTGGTTGCTGGTGCTTTGGGTGTCATATCCAGGAAATCATTACCAAATCCAAAGTCATGAAGCTTTTCCTCCGTTTTCTTCTAGAAGGTTTATAGTTTGGGGTCTTATGGTTTTTATGTGATGTAAGGCAGGGGCCCGACTTCATGGAATTGGTTTTTGTATCTGGTACGAAGAAAGATAACATTAATTTTGTTCTATAGGTATGTCCAACTGACCCAATGCTGTTTATCTAGAAGGTTATACTTTCTGCGTTGTTCTGTATGCCACCTTTATAATCAATCAAGTTTTCATATATGTAGGTATTTGTTTCTGTCTCTCAACTCTTTTTTGTTATTTTGGCCTATTTATCGAATATCTCCCCACTACCACAGTATCTTTTTTTATGTTATTTTATTGTTTAAAGTATTACAAATAGTAGCACATATGTCTCCTTTTTTTCCAATTGATCTTCCCCGAGCCTCTCCTTCCACCCAGCACATGTCCTGCCCCTGTCCCCCAGTGTCTTGCTTCCATTGGTTATGCTTATACACATGCATACAAGTCCTTCGGTTGATCTCTTACCTCCCCATCCCCACCCTCCCCAACCTTCTCGCTATAGTTTGATAGTCTGTTCAATGCTTCTTTGCCTCTGTATCTATTTTTGTTCATCAGTTTATAATGTTTTTTATATTCCACAAATGAGTGAGATCATGTGGTATTTTTCTTTCACTGACTGGCTTATTTCACTTAGCATAATGCTCTCCAGTTCCATCCATGCTGTTGCAAATGGTAAGAATTCCTTCTTTTTCACGGCAGCATAGTATTCCATTGTGTAGATGTACCACAGTTTTCTAATCCACTCATCTGCTCACAGTATCTTGATTATAGCAATTAATATCCATGTCAGATAGAGCAAGTGTTTCCACTTTCTCCTTTTTTTAAAGATTTTCTTGACTATTCCTGATTATTTGCATGTCTACATACATTTTAGGATCATCTTGTCAATGTACACACACACACACACACAGACACACACAAAACATCTGTTGGGGTTTTGCTTGGGATTAAATTGAATCCAGCAGACAGTTTTGGGAGAGTTGACATTTTTATAATATTGGCCTTTTCAATATATGAATATATATGTTTTCCATATATTAAGTCCTCTTATACTTCCCTCAATAATCTAATAGGAACCTTAAAAACTTTCACTAGTTGTAGTCCTACCTAAATATTGAATGATTGCATGCCATCATAAATGCAGTTTTTAAAAATTTTTTAATTGTTAGATGTTCATATATAGAAATAGAATTGATTTTGTGTATTGAATTTATATACTCAAAACATTTTCTAAATTCTCTTATTTATTTCAGTTTATCAATAATTTTTAGAATTTTTCTATATGCATAATTCTGTTGTCTGAATAATAATCCTTATACTGTTATCTATTTTTCTTACCTTATTGCACTGGCTAGGTCTTTCAGTATAATATTGAATAGAAGTGTTGGTACTGGAATCCAAGTCTCTTTTTTGATCTACAGGGGTCATTTTAACATTTCACCATGAAATGTAATATATATATTTTTAATTATAGAGATTTTTTGGGTTGTGTTTTATTTTGATTTTTGTAAATACCTCTTCTCAGGTTAAAAAGTTTTCTTTTATTCCAAGTTTATGAAGACTTTCACTTTTTTAACCATAAATGGTTGCAAAGGTTTATCAAATATATTTTCTGCATCTACTGAGCCAGTAAGTGTTTTTCTTATTCATTCTGCTAGTATTGTGAATTACAGAGATTACTTTTCTAATATTAAGTGAACCTTACACTACTGAAATAGGCTCAACTTTGTTGTGATATATTATCCTTTTTTATATCTCGGGATTTGGCTTGTCAACCTTGTATTCAGGATTTGCATCTTAGTATACATGAATCTGTAATTTTTCTTTCTTGTACAGACTTTGTCAGGTTTTGGTGTCAGGGTTTTGCTGTCTTTATCAATTGAGTTGAAAAGCATCTCATCTTTGCTATTTACTGAAGTGTAGATATCAGATTGGTTATTCAATCCTTCCTTCAATGTTTGAAGAACTTGCTAGTGAAGCTATCTGAACCTGGGTCTTCCATTTTGGAAAACTTTTTCATCACAGAGTAACATTTTTAAAAAGTGATTTAGGACCATTTACATTTTTCACTTCTTCTAATGTCTGTTTTGGTACGTGAAATTTTTCTAAAGTTTTATCCATTACGTTTACGTTTATTGGCACGCACTTCTTTATAATACCTTCTTTTGTTATAACACATTTAGGATTTCTAGTGATGTTCTCTTTTAAATTTAATACCTGGTTCTGGTTATTTGTGCTTTTCCTTTTTTATTTGATTAATCTTACAAGGGAATTACATTATTCATTTTAAAGAATCAGTTTTTGGCTTTATTGAATCTCTTTTACGTTTGTTTTCTATTTCATTAATTCATGCTCTTAGCTTTATTTCTTACTACCTTCTATTTTGAGGGTGTAATTTACTGTTCTTTTTCTAACTTATTAAGTTTGGTACTTAGATCACAGGTTTTCAAACTTCCTCTCTTTTTCTAATGTATAAAACTAAAGCTATGTAGCTCCCTCTAAGTATCTCTTTAGCTACATTACACAAATTTTATATTACATTTCATTATCATTCGGTTAAAAACATGTTCTTACTTCCATTGTGGTGTATTCTTTTTATCTCTGGGGTATTAAGAAGTATATTTTGTTTAATTTACAAACATATGGCAATTTTTCTGCTTACTGTTTTGTTCTTGATTTCTAGCTTAATTGCATTGTGGTCAGATGATTTATGTATGATTTCAATACCTTGAAATTTATTGTGACTTGTTTTATGACCCAGCACATAAATCCTTTTTATCCTGAATGCTTGAAAAGAATGTGTAATTAGTTGATTCCAACATTTTATATATATCCATTTAAGTCAAACTTGCTCTTCATGTCATTCAAATCTATTATATCCTTATAATTATTTGTCCATTTTATTGTAAACTTCAGAGATATAGTAAAAAATCTCCCTAATGATTACAGACTTATCTCTTTTTTCTTGTAGTTCTGAAAATTGTTGCTCTATGTATTTTGAAGTTATCTTGTTGGTTGCATAAAAATTTTGAATTATTATATGACTTGTTTCTGAATTGAAACTGGTATTTTAAACTTTTTAGCTCTAGGAAAGCTCTGTTTCTCTTAAAATCAATCTTGTGTTCATGTAGCTAGACAAACTTCTTTTGTTCCATGTTTGCATGCTTATCTTCTTCTGGAGAGAATTTGCATTTGCTTCTCCCATTACCTGGAACGTGTGCAATATGGTATCACCTTAATCCAATTCCAAAGAGATTGTTCAAGTTTGGGGTATAGTCTTTGCCACCAAGTGCCTCCTCTGCCCAAGATGCCATTTTCTCTTTCTCTCCCATCTGCCTATCAAACCCCTAAGTTATCTTTCAAGATCATGGTCCCTAGAGTGAAATAAACCCTGCTTCCCCATGTTATTCCCTCACTCTACACATACTGTCTCTCTGCTCTCACCGAACTGGATTTTAATTATCAGTTCACGTGTCTGCCTTCCCCAGTAGAGTGAGTGGTCTTTGCAGGTGGGCACCTTGTCCTCTTGATATCTTAATCTTTCCAGCAGCCAGCACATAGTAGGTGCTCAAGAAAGCATGCGTTCAATGCTGAATGGAGACAAGGGATTGCCCCCATTCTACAGAAAAGGAAATAAAGCTCAGGGAGTTGGGACAGCTTGCTCAAGGTCACACTGGGTCAGCCAGGCTCAAAGCCAGGCCTTCCGATGCCCAAGGCCAGCGCTGCTCACGCTGCTCAGAGTCAGCAGCGCCCCCTGTAGAAAGCCAGCCCCAGGAGCCGGTGGAGAGCCAGCGCCCCCACCAACCACCCCAGCTCTCTGCCCAGCGCTCTGCACCGCCTGGACCCACCCCGAGCAGCCCTCCAGGGCCCCTCTCCCCAAGCCTCCCACCCTCCCCTCTCCTAGAAGGCTGACTCATGGGCATCCCAGCAGAGCTCCTGGACTCCGCTCCAGCTGGAGCTGGCCGCCATCTACCCTCCGATCACCATGGCAGAGTTTGCTGAGATACAACACATCCCTCATCTCCAGAGCGGAGGGCTGAGTTTGGCCAAGAACTCCAGGAACGAATGCCCACCGTCCCGGAGGTGTCGCCCTCAGAAGGCGGTTTTGCTGCATGAAATGGCCTACGCTGCACAGGCGAGCCCGGGTCCTGACAGGGAGCCACTTAGGCAGTCAGAACGCAGGCTTTGGTGGGGCTTCTCTCCTCTCTCTCTCTCTCTCTTTTGCTTTTCTTGTCTTTTGTAACCTTCTGCTTCTGACTGCCAGCCTGCGTGTCTCTCTCACCTCCAGAGCTTTCTTTTCAACACTGGTCACTGGTGGAGTCGGCTCTGCCCTCTCCGCTTGTGCCTGGGGGAGAGCGGAGCCGCCTCCCTCTAATGAGGGGCCCTCCAGGCCCCACTGCCCTCATTTTTGATACCCGGGGAGAGGATGTGCAGGCAAGGGCCGCTCAGATCAGAAAGGCCCACTGTACAGACATCACAGCCGAGCTCAAAGAGTGCAGCCAGTAGAACACAGAACAAAACATGTACAGCAGTGCTCGGAGCAGGGGGAGCGTACTCGCCACTCTAGCAAGGTCAGTGGTGAGGAGAGAAAAAAAAAAATTTTTTTTGAAAGGAATTGCTGAGGGGGGAAAAAAGAGAGAAACCTCAAAAAGGGGCCGAGGACTCGGAGTCGGGCCTGCTGGTTGGCTTCTGGAACATTTTCCTTGATATCTTCCCACCAAGCGCTATTCCTGCAGGACTTCAATACGGTGGAAAAGTTTATGCAACTGGTTAGGAGGAGGGTTAGAAGTTGTGAGTCACCGTCATCAGCTCTGTGTGTGTTTGCTTTCAACACGGGCCTCCTGTGGGACCACATCAATGGAGGCTTTTTGGTGCGTTGGCATGTGCTGGCGCGGGGTGGGGTCGGGGCGCCTGGCCAACCTATTTCAAGCGAGTGTGAGGCGCTGGGCCTCCGTGGCTACTGAGAGCAAATCAAGTGGACTGACATCGCCTAGTGCTCCGGAGGACTTCGGTGGCACGAATGCTACGTGCTGTGACTTTGGTCAAGTTTCATAAGCATTCTGAGCCTCAGTATTTTTGCCTGTGAAATGGGTATAGTCTAATCTCCTTTACAGGATTAGTCAAAGGATTACGATGCCCAGCCAGCAGGGCAAAGGGGCTGCATACATAAGTGTTACTCTTTAAAAAAACATTATTTATCTCTAATCACAAGAACGTTAAAACCCCATCAGACTTTGGGCTTCTGAGCTAATGAAGTGGGCTCTTCTAAGCCTGTTTCCCAGGAGCTTTTTAATGAGATGGGCAGCCTTCCGTCTTAGGTGTTCTGCTAAATTCTGCTTTCTCATTTTTGTGGATTCTCCATAGCAAATCTTTTCATCTGGCTTCCCCTTGTGACCACGGAGCTTTAGAGTTGTTTCTCATTGCCATCCGGGATGCAAGGTTTAAACAATGCAATTTATTTGACCATCATTTTAACAAAAGTACTTGCCAGGTGGGGCTGCCACCTGCATAATTATTCAAAAGGGAAGGTTGGCCATGATTTATTGAGCACCTACTATGCACCAGCCCTGCCCTTCCCCCCTTTCCTCACCTGCTTTTGTATTCAGGGTATTTATTTCCTTCAATCCTGTCTCATAACTTACCTAAGGTGCTTATTTATGGTTGGCCGTTGGTTGTCCCCTCCCCAACCAGACTGTAAGTCCAGGAGGGCAGAGTATTTTTTCACACACGGTTTTTTATTTTAGAATCCTTTTCGATGTTGTTGCAGAGAGAGAACAGAGTCACTGTGTACCACACACCCCGTCTCTCCCATTGTTCCTTCTTACGTCACTTCCTACATTTGTCACAACCGAGGAAGCAACACTGATACGTTGCTATTAACGAAACTGCAGACTTTATCGGATTTCACTCATTTCCCCCAAAATGCCTTTCTTCTGTTCTAAGGTGCCATTCAGGATCCATGCTGCTCTGAGCCATCATGTGTCCCTGGTCGCGCCCCTGAGCTGTAACGGTCTCTCAGGCTTCCCTTGTCTTCGGTGACCGTGACAGTTTTGAGGAGTGCTGACTGGTCATGTGCTTGGTAGAATGCCCCTCGGTATGGGTTCATCTGATGTTTTTCTCCTGGTTAGACGGGGCGGGTGGTTTTTGGAATGAAGACCATAGAGGTAAAGTGTCCTCCTCACCATCATGTCAGGGGACATACTACTATCGTGACTTATCGTGATGATGTTGACCTTGATCCCCCGGCCGAGGTAGTGTTTGCCAGTTTGCTTCTGTAAAGTTACCTTTCCCCCTGTGCCTACAGCTACTCTTTGAAAACAAGTCGCTCAGTACAACAGTTATGGGCTGAGTGTGTCCCCCACCCCACCCCAAATTTATATGGTGACGCACTAACCCCAGGACCTCAGAATAGAACTGTATTTGGAGACAAGGTCTTTAAAGAGGAAATTAAGTTAAAATAAGGCCTTTGGGGTTGGCCCTGATCCCATATGACTGGTGTCCTTATAAAAAGAGGAAATTTGGGCATACTATGCATGCAATTTCTACAGCAAAAAGACCGGATTGAGGACACAGGGAAAAGGCAGCCATCAGAAGCCAAGGTGGGAGGTCTCACAAGAAACCAAACCTGCTGACACCTTGACCTTGGACTTGAGACCTCCAGAAATGTGATAAGATAAATGTCTGGCTTAAGCCACCCAGTCTGTGGCATTTTGTGACGGCGGCCAGAGAAAATTCATAACAACCTGTGCTCTCTGGCAGTAGAGTACCACCCGTACAAATTACTGGGAGTTATTCTGTATGGGACTTGTTTCTTTTCCCTCACCTAGTTTTGTTGGGGTTTTTTTTTCCATCACTTTTTATATCCGCATGGACTCATGGATATGTCCTTTATACCTTAGATTATAACCTGTACTATTTATCTTGTTGCTCACATTGTCCCCGCTTTGGTCATTGTGGACTCAGGTCAGCTAAAATTGTATAGGTAGAAATGGCAGAGCAGGGATTCAAATCTTGTCTGATTCAATAGCCACTAAGCTTTATGACCTACAATTTTGTATTATCTGCCTGACTGTTGTCTTTGTTCAGTATGGTAATCTGAAGATCCTTAAAAAAACAAGGTAACTTCATCTCTTTGTAGTGAGGCAGCCTGGCAGGATGAACAGAGCGTGGAGGATAGGATCAAACAGACCTGGATTAACTATGGGCTCCATCCTTTGGTGTGACCTTGGGCAAGTTGACTTATCCTTCTCTGTGCCTCAGTTTCCTTGCCTGTAATAGGTAGATAATAACCATTCCTGCCTCGTAAAATTGTTGTGAACCTGAAAAACAATATCTGCAACCTAAAGACTCTGCCTTTCCCCATCTAATGCATTTGCTACCCACCATATACCTTATCCAAGAGATAAGCATCGTGACTCTCCTAGGTCGAAGGAAAACTTTTGTTTCCTTGCTATTAGATGAAAGGAAAGAAGCCACACTCTCAGACAGGAAAAAAATATTCAAGAGAGCAATCCTTGGCCTACCTAACTACAAAGGTTATGAACCTCTGTGGCCGTGCATCCCAGCCTGTTAGCTGCAGACAACTACAGGTGATGGGGTTATTTTAACACCTGCATATTTGCGTGGGCTCCAGGTACTCTGAATAAGTTGAATAAATACTACGTCTTCTACATATATTTCATACTGCCTTTTAAATTGTAGGCAGATGACATTGTGGTTCATAAAATGTAATTCAATTAAAAATAGTAAGTGTAGAATTTGGGGCACAGCAGACACTTAATAGATAGTAGCTATTACTATTATTATTATGTTACTAAGTGGCAGGGTAATTAACTAGATGTATTTCTCAGAGTCCATTCTAGCCATGGATGTCTGATCCTGGCTCAGCATGCAATTTCTGCTCAAATAACCAACTGTTGAAAAGCCTCTTAATAGTTCAAATTGCTTCATTTGGTAGAGTTTTAAAGAATTTTCTATGTGGAAAATCATTTCTTTGTTCTCCTTCAAACTTATCCTCTCATTCATTTTTCTTGTCTTATCTCATTGGTTGGAATCACCTGGATGATGTCAGATAGATACATGAAGCAGTGATAGGGACCATGTTTATATTGTTTCTGACTTTAAAGGAAAGCTTGTAATATTTCTACATCAGATATGAACATTTTGAGCTTCTAAGATGAGAGAGTTCCTTTATATTTCTGGTTTGTTAAGGTATTTATTGAATGATTTATTTTGCATGTACTGAGATGATCATATGGTTGTTCTATTTGAATCTGTTAGTGTGTTGAATCACACACCTAGATTTTATAATATTAATTAAAAATATATTCCTAGGATACTCTTTAGGTCAAGTAAGGCTTACTACTTAGTCTTTATTTTTAAATATTAAATATATA
>NW_006300363.1:850933-860219 GCF_000327345.1 Myotis davidii | reverse complement strand
ATATATCTATATATATATATATTGCTGAATTTGATATGCTAGTGTTATTTTTACTATACACAGTAATTATTTTCTTTTTATTATAATAAAAGTCTTCTTATAACCTTAATGAAGTATAATTGGTACATAATACATTGCCCATATTTAAAGTGAACAATTTGATAAGTCTTAACATATGTATACATCTGAGAATCATCATTATAATCTAGATCAGCTGTTCTCAACCTGTGGGTCGCGACCCCTTTGGGGGTTGAATGACCCTTTCACAGGGGTCGCCAAAGACCATCAGAAAACACATACATAATTACATATTGTTTTTGTGATTAATCACTATGCTTTAATTATGTTCAATTTGTAACAATGAAATTGGGGGTCACCACAACATGAGGAACTGTATTAAAGGGTCGCGGCATTAGGAAGGTTGAGAACCACTGATCTAGATGATAAATATACCGATGACCTCCAAAAGTTTTCTCGTGCTCATTCATATTTTATCCTTTCATCCTCTCTACCCTCTTCCCTGGCCCCATCCCCAAGCACTTGATGACTTGATTTCTGCACATTAGTTTGCATCTTCCCCCACCCACCACCTCCGCTCCACCCTTGCAGCTCTGCCTAACATGGGAAAAATGCTGGCAGGTCACACTGACCTGGACTCCCCGGGACAAGCTGCTCTGACCACCAAGCGAAGCCAAGCAGGTCTGAGGTCTTGGGATGGGGTGGACATCAGTTATATCTAGGGAAGCAGTGTTTCCCCTTCCTAGAATTAGTCATTTATTCACTTACAATGAAGGGAGCATGAATGCATACTGGGCACTCCACTGGGCATTGGGGACCTAAGAAGAATAAGAAGGGTCTCATTAGTACGCTAGGGAAGACAAACAGGTGAACAACCTGATTGCAATGCAGGATGAGGACAAGGAGGACCGCTCAATGGACCTCTTAGGAAAAAGGAGTCTACAAGCTTTGCCGGGTGGGGGGCTTTCTGTTAGCATTAGATGGGAGCAGCAAACTTAGGGGCTTCTCTTTAAGGCCGTCCAGCTTGCCACCTCTTAGACTGCTTGGCTAAAGAGGGTGTGAGAGTATATGTATGACCAGGTAGGCAACACTTGGCCGCCTGTGCTGAGGCATAGGGTGAATGTAGGATGTCAACAAACTCCATGGTAAGATTTGGAACCCATGGTCACAGCAGCATTACTCACCATAGCTAAACGTGGGGGTAACCCAAATGTCCACCAACAGATGGACGGATGACGTGTGGAACATACATTCAATAGAATGTTATTCAGCCTTCAAAAGGAAGGAAGTCCTGGTCCATGGCACAAAGTGAATGAACCTTGAAGACATGCTCAGTGAAAGAAGGCAGTCATAAAAGGACAAATACTGTGTGATCCCACTTACATGCGGTCCCTAAGCAGTCAGATTTGGAGACAGGGAGTAGTGAAGTGGTTGCCAGAAGCGGTGGGGGGCGGGGGGGGCGGGGTGGTAATGGAGGTGGGGGAGAGCATTATCCTTTAATGGGGATCAGAGTTTACACTTTACAAGATGACAACAGTTCTGTAGATGGATGGTGGTGATGGTTGCAAAACAATATGAACGTACTTAATACCAGTGAACCGTGCACTTAAAGTAATTAAGATGATAGATTTTATGTGTATCATACCACAATTTTAAAAAAATGAATCAGAAAAAAATAAACGCAATAAATAAATAAATAAATAAATAGAGAAAAAAGAAATGCAACAGATAATTCTGCTGTGTTTAATGGAGAGCTGAGCCAACTCTTTTTTAAAAAATGTTTTTATTGATTTCAGAGAGGAAGGGAGAGGGAGAGAGAGAGAAACATCAGTGAAGAGAGGGAATCATCACTTGGCTGCCTCCTGCACACCCCCTACTGGGGATCAAGCCCCCAACTCAGTAATATGCCCTGACCAGGAATCCAACCATGACCTCCTGATTTGGTCAATGCTCAACCACTGAGCCACACCAGCCCGGTTGAGCCAACTCTTCGAGGAGGAAGAAGAGTAATCTAGGCAGAGGGATTAGCCTATGCAAAGGTGGGGAGTCAGGTGTGGCCCCGGGACAAGTGGAGTGTACTCGCTGGAGCCCACTGGAGCGCAGGGAGTGGGGTTGGGTGAGGCTGGCGGATGACTCCTGGCCCCGGTCCCCTGTCCATCTGTGCTGTTCTAAGACTCTAACTGTGTCAGCCTGCGGTGGGCTGAGGATGTCACAGAAACCCTGTCACTCTTCCCAGAGTCAGTCCTTCCCATTCCCACCCCACCATCAAAGCGAGCCTCCCCCTCACAGGAACCCTTTGTTTATTTCCCTGATTTCCTGGCGACCTACTTTCTCGTCCCTGCTCTTTATTCCTGCTCTCCCAACAACTCCTTCATTTCACTCCTGCTGTGTTGGAAGGAAAAGACGCTGACCTTCCAGCCAGATGGTGGCCCTTGAGCCACTCTCGGCTCCTCACGCTGGTGGGAGCCTAGCCAGGCCTGTGCTCCCCGCCCCATGTGGCTGCCGGAGGTCCCCAAGGACCTGTGGGCGCTGGCGTCCCTTTGTTCTTCCAGCCCCAGCAGCAGGTTCTCTCCCCAGGCTGGAGGCAACAGCCCCAAGCCAGCTGTACACTCTCTCCCCACCCCTTTTTAACAACAACAAAATAATCTCGATTTTTTCTAATTATAAGCAATGCACACATGGTCAGTGTAGAAAGTTGAATAATGGAGAACATTAAAAAATGAAATGAAAAATGACTCATCATGCCCCACCCAAAGAGGAGAACCATTAGTATTTTATGTATATTCCCTTCTCTGGCCATCCGCTTACATCTAAGTTACATGCGAATGTATTTTATTATTCATATATATGCATTCAACTACATACCACACATTAGGATATAAGTAATAATAAATATTAAATAATATATTTATCCTTACGTGTGCTTACTGTTCTGTAAGCTGTTGTTCTCTTTCCATTAACAGTATCTTAGACACATCTCTCCTGGCCATGAACCACTCTTCTGCAACATCCCTTTAAATGACTATATCCTAACCCATCACCTGGGCCACGGGGAGGAAACAGAAGGGGGATTGGTGACTGTGACGGCATCTCAATAGAGAGTACGCCTGTGTCCGCAGGGTGTGCCCCTCTGCGTCTCTCAGTGGGCAGCTCAACAGTGTTTCTCAGACCAGGGGATGTGATTGGCCCAGAGGAGAGTTCAGGCAGCGTCAGGGACTGTGTTCGGGTCCAGGCTGGTGTCTGAGCCTTGGCATCCTGTGCCTACCTCGTCATGCCAGCTGGGCTTCTGGCCTCCACAGATGGACCACGAAGCCTTCACCTTCTCCCAGGGACCCCTAGGGCTCTGCATTTTGGCAAGAAGACGTCATAGGGACCACAGGTAGGAGTGATCTATGACATAAAAAGACTAGGATATAACGTGAATCATGGCACCAAGCTACCTGCGGGGAAAAGAAATAGGAACCAGAATAGATGTGTGTGAAGATCTGTCTCCCAGGATCTTGAGGGCTCCATGTCTGGATATCATTACGGTTACTATCAAGACCATTTGTTAGCCACCAAAGTGGGGGTGACTCGGCGGATAAAGGTGGTTCTGAGGTCAAGTTTTTCGTGGATTATCCAAACTGGCAATCATAGGAACAACTTGTCAGGAGCCCAGGCCCCTCCCTCCCTGCAGGACAGGTGTGCCTCCCACCAGCACCACATGCCAGGATCCGTCCTTCTGGTATTACTGTGACTGGTAATGACTCTGAGACTTCGATTTCTCCTATATCCCTACTGTCATTGACTTCCCCAACCCCCACACCCCAAATAAGCTTATTTGCTATTCTCTGCCAGCTCTCTTTGTCAGAAGTTTGTTGTGTGGCTCTTAATTTTCAGCAGTAGCTAAGAAAACCCTATATCTCACCTGGTCTCTGTCTGCATTCCATCCCAGTGCAGCCATCGCGGTTCTCATGGCCCCTCCTTTAATGGTCAAATTCTCTACCCTTTTCCCACCCTCTGCTCTCACATTTCCATCTTTATGAGTGGAAGTGGGAGAGCTAAATTCCTTTCTGGGTTGTCCTTCCCCTCGCCAGAGATAGGTTGGAAAGGTATTTGATGATGAAACTGAACTCTGGCTCCTGGAACCATACCCCCCTTGCCTTTAGTCTAGACATAAGGAACGAGTCTAATTCCCCATCCACATGACTGCTTCCCAAATGTTGGAACCCAGCACTTATGTATCTCCTAGGTTTCCCTTTCCTAAGCCAAGCAGCCCTAACATCTTTAGCCATTCTGCATTGGAGTAGTTTCCAATCCTTTCACCATCCCGGTTGACATCCTCCAAATGTGCTCCAGTTTCTCCACGCCCCCCCCCCCAGGGTTTCCCAGAACTGAAGGTGGGGCCCCAGATGTGGCCGGCCCGCGCGGCGCGGGATTTGCTGCCTTCGATGCGGTCTGAGATTGCCTTTGCTCTTTGGCAACCACATCAGCCTGTTGCCTTGTATTGATCTGCAGGCAACTCCACAGCATTTTTTCCCTAAACGTGTGTTCTGGTTAAGCCATTCTGTACTTGGATGGTGGGCCTGTGGGTCCCAAGTACATGATCGTCCATTCGTCCATCCAAGAGCTCCTTCTGAGGCCGTTCAAGCCCTGTACTAGTCTGTTGAGGTTACTCAGAGTCTCAAGGTGGTCGCCCAGCTGTCCCTCTGGCTCTGGGTTGACAGCTAGTTGGATCCACATGCTTTCTAGAGCTCAGTCCAAGTCCTTGATAAAAATGTTGAATAGAATCGAACCAACGGCACAGCCCTGGGCTACTAGAAATCTTTCTTGGGTCAGAGGTTACACATTGCGAAATGCAGCCCGCAGATGTGTTTGGTCTGTGTAGTGTTTTCTTTTGCTTAACTTTGAATCAGTGGCCAACATCTGGATTCCTGGCTTCTCCTGAGATATTAAAGACATCTCAACTATCCAACATGGCAACAGCCAGCTAGTGTGGCCAAAGCAGCTGTGTGTAGTTGTGTAGGTTGAGGACTACACGTCCCACCTGGATACGTAGAGTGATCGCAGCCATTAGGCATGACACATGCTCTCCGTTTTGTCTCTGTCCCCATGACTCCCTAATATCAAGCCCCCAGTCCACTCCTACTCGTTGATGCAATACCTGTCTCACTCCCTAAGGCATCAAGTTAGCAGCCCCTACTCCCTAGTTATCGGCATCCTTTGAGTATGACCTGTCAGCTAGTTATAAGTTCACCTAACCATACTATCTCCAGGTCACATAGTCTCCCCCTGGATTTGAAGAGAGAGCTTGCCAAATGCTATATAAAACTCAGTTATCAGGGTTCACTGCATCTCCTGGATGTACCGGATTAGGACTGTGGAAGATGAAATTGAGATTAGTTTGGCCTGTCTTGGTACAGGAACCTATTCTGACTCTTAGCCATCACTATTTACCTTCCTCAGAAGCATGCATGGTGTTCACCCTAAGAACCGCCCCCTCCTCACCCTACCCTCACCCCCCCACACACACTGTGATTCAGACATCCCTCAGCCAAGTGGTTTCAACTGCCAAACCACCATGGACTCTTTACCCCTCGGTTTCCTGTTATAAGTTGTCAGGAATGCAGTGATGAGCAAGAGAGACACCACCTTCAAAATATGCCCATCCGATAGGCAGGCACATATGTTTATTCCCATTTGGAAGCTGAGTCCAAGGGCCTGCCTGCGTTCGCCCCTCTAGCCACGGGCAGACCAGAGCTGGGCTGCAGGTCTCCTGACTCTGGTCTTCCCTGCACCGCGGTGACCATGAGTGGCACCTACCTGCCTTTGCTTCCCTGCTCCCGGCTCATTGGTGCAAATTGCTCCAAGCCTGCAGGCCTGGCATCGGAAAGAAGCCAAACTCTGGGGAGGAAATACCTTAAGAAACGTGGGAACCTAGATTTCGTTCTCGGTACGGCGTTAGGTTGGTAGGCTTGCGCTACCCTGACTTCTCTGCTTCACGGTGGTGGAGGCCAGTGGTGAATGGGGACTCCCCATCTAGGGCCTCCCACGTGGTAATCGCACCTCGGGGTTTGGCCCCGAAGCTGGGCTGTGCCAGTCTGGTGAATCTCCCCGCCCAGACAGCCACGCTGCGGATTCACTGGCGTCCTTCTCAACAAAGGCCCGAACATTTGGTCTGGGCTTCCGCTTACCTCATGAGCCTTGGTTCTGCTTCTGAGTACCAGGGATGCGGGAAGGACGCCATCTACCATGGTCCCTGCCACAAGGTAGCCCCTGCCAGGTTTCCCCAGGGCCCGTGACAGTGCCAGCCACACACACAGGCCTGCCCAGGAGCCGGCTGTGGGAGACCGTTCTCAGCTGATCCAGGGCGGAGAGACGGCTGTGTGTCGTCATAAAATGGCCCCAGACGAGGACAGATGGGGCCAATGGGTTTGGAAGAGGTGAGGCTCTGCAACTCACCAGCCGTGTCTCAGTTTTTTCACCTGTGAAATGGGCATAAAGAACCTGCCACGCAGGGTGGTTGTGACAGTTAAACGTGCTTAGAACAGAGACAAGCACAGTGTAAATGCTCAATAAACAGGGGGGTGGGTCAAGAGCCATCTCTCTCTATGGAGCCCGCCCCACCTTCCCCCTCCCCTCCCCCCAGGTGCATTCCCCTTGTCTCTTTCTCCCCTAAGCTCCAGGCGCCTTCTTTTGCCTCTGTAACTTGTTTCCTGAGCCCATTTCTTCTGTGGCTCACTTCTTCTACCTCTGTGACTTCTAATAAACTTTCTCTTAGAGGAAAAAATTAAAAAAAGAACTATCTGAAGGGCAAGGGATGGGTTTCATGGCCTCCCAAGATCCTCCCAGGCCAGGTGAGCTGTGCCCTGTCTTCTACGAGACAGTTGCAGCGAGGCCTCCCCACGCCCCCTCCCCTGGTCATCTTGTGCCATTGTACGTGGACTCCCCACCTGCCGATGTGCAGCAGGAAGGCGCTGGGCTCTGGGACCCCTCGGGCGCTACCGAGCTCTGCGCAGCCAGCTCCTGTGGCTTCCCATGCTCTGGGTCAAATACTAGGTTCTTGAGGAAGAAAAACAGTCTGTCCCCAAAGAGGAGGAAACGACAGAAAGGGGCCTCTTTACCCCCCGAGAGACCCCGGCTGCAGGGGCCGGGCTCCCAGCGAAGCCCCATCTTCCCGTCTATTATTCATAGCAGTTTCATCTCTGCCGAAAGAAGGGACGAGAGAGGAGAAGAGAGAGCTGCGCCCTCACTCCCTCGAAAAGAAAGGCATCCAGCTTTCAAACCGCTCAGACTTATTTCTCTTTCAAAAGGCAACTTCAGAAACCTGTCTCCCCCTCCATCAAAGAGCCGAGCTGTTTGAAGCCACCCCCTCCCCGCGCCTACCTGCTGATTATTCAGGAAAATATTATATTGACATGACTCTTTAGGACATAAAGGCTTTGCAGCGTTTGGGTACAACCCGGCGACTATCTTGAACTCACACATGATTAAAAATTTAGATGGCCAACTTTGAAACAATCACATGCATTAGAGGCTCCTTAATGAGCCGCTCTCGCAACTGCGGGCCTTGCAAACTTCAGAAAAGTGCTTCTGTGGAAATTCCGTGGTCTTTGATCTGGGAAAGTCGCAGTGGGGTGGATGTATTTCAAGTTTATTTTTTTGGCATCCTGGTCCTCCCGAAATATTGGGAGATATCTTTCTTAGCAAGCTGGGAGAGAAAACAATGGTGCCGTCTCTTTCATTTATCGGCAATCTGACAGGAGTGCAGTTTATTAACTTGAAAAGAGGCAGGGACGTTATCTGAAGCTCAGAGAGTTGGGCGGCGAGTGCCTCCCTTTTGTACCAGTGGGAGTTGGCGACATTTTGAACCGGCTCACCATTAAATGCCTTCCCGAGTGGTGGGAAAGCCTTTAGAAAGGAAGCCGGTGCATTTATGATGTAAATTCGTTATTTTGACAGTCTTTGAAATCTGTCATATTCACATCCAATTTAGTGCCTTGCACACACACACACACACAAAATAGACAGTCCCCTTTCTTTTAAAACACTTTAAAGGTTTTCAAAGCCATTTTCATGTAGCAAACTATTGTTGTACCTAATATACCCTGAAAGTATTTTAGCAAAGGAACTTATAGGATTCTGTGTTAAGTCATGTTGAGTTTTTAAAACATGCCAGTCTTCAAACGAGCTTGGACCAGGATCGCTCTGTTTGGTGTGTGAAGAGCTGTTCTCGATTTCCACGTACACAATTAGCCGGCACGCATGCACGCATCGCTTTAGGCAATCGTTTGCGCGCCCACATATGTTGTCCGATATTTGGGGCGACTGAATGTTCTAGACCATTGGCGACAGAGCTCTCCTACCGGCTCTCCAGACCCTAGCTGAAACCCTAGAGCAGCGATTCTCAGCCAGGGGTGATTTGGGCCCCCAAGGAAAATGGAGCCACATCTAGAGACCTTTGTCGTGGTCGCAGCTGGGAGAGAGGTGTTCTGGCATCTCCGCAGCAGAGGCCAGGGATGCTGCTGGACATCTCAGGATGCACAGGCCCGCCTCTCACAGCCAAGAGCCACCCGAAGTGTCCATAGCAGTCAGGTGGAGATGCGCTGCCCTGGAGGAGGCAGTGAACGGCTCCCCCTGCAGGTCTGTCTGTGTTAGGCACCCCGTCCTATGCTCTAAGCTAGTGGTTGCCAAACTTGCCAAGAGTGAGGACACCTGGGCGGCTCTTTGTGCTTTTTGACAAATAGAGATTCGCAGACTGCACGCCACACCCACTGAAACAGGTCCTCTGGGGGAGAGTGTGGGAGTCGGTATCACTCAGGTGTCCCCCCAAGGAATTCTCCTGCAGTTAGTCCACAGGTGGGCGCCTAGGGCTAAACCACGGGCATCTTTTCGGAGAGCCTCTGCCTTGAGCAGAATTATGAACTTTGACTTTGTACACAATTGTCATTGGCGTGCCTACTGCTTCCCTAGCCTGGGACGTACTGACAGTAGGGTGGCTGACAGCGATGGGAGTCCTGACAACAGCAAAGAGTGACAATGTTCAGTAAAAAGGGAGGAGTCAGGAAGTCTACTTAAAAAGGAAAAGAAAAGGCAGGTACAAATTCCCCAAGCACGTGCTCTGGGGCGAACATCTTCCTTAGGGAGAGTTGGGTGGGCGGACAAGTAAACTATTAAAACACCCGCTAGTGGTGAGCCCTCTCAGAGGGTGATGGAGTGGCCGGGGGGCTCCTTTGGTTTTCAAGGTCAGGATAGGTCTGTTTTAGCTGAGATCTGAACAAGAAGAAAC
>NW_006300363.1:836862-850346 GCF_000327345.1 Myotis davidii | reverse complement strand
GCGATGGGAGTCCTGACAACAGCAAACAGTGACAAAGTTCAGTAAAAAGGGAGGAGTCAGGAAGTCTACTTAAAAAGGAAACGAAAAGGCAGGTACAAATTCCCCAAGCACGTGCTCTGGGGCGAACATCTTCCTTAGGGAGAGTTGGGTGGGCGGACAAGTAAACTATTAAAACACCCGCTAGTGGTGAGCCCTCTCAGAGGGTGATGGAGTGGCCGGGGGGCTCCTTTGGTTTTCAAGGTCAGGATAGGTCTGTTTCAGCTGAGATCTGAACAAGAAGAAACCAGCCACAGGGAAATAACATTCCAGGCCCACTGCACATCTAGTGCAAAGGCCCTGGGGCAGGAATGAGCTTGGGGCCTTTCAAGGGAGGGAACAAAGGCCAGAGAGGCAGGGCTATGGTGGCCCGGAGGTTAGCGTGGTGTGACATGAGGTCAGTGTATCAGTAGTAGGTGCTTCCTAGGCCACTATAAAGAATTTGAGTCTTATTCTAAACACTAAAGGAAGCCACTGTAGAGCTTTAAGCAAGATGGCGACATGTACCAGCTTGCCAGCAGATAGAGCCTGGATTACCTGGGGCAAGTGTGAGAGAAGGGAGGTCAGGAAGGGAGGTGGGGCATGCAGTGGGCTCTGGAGGTACAGGTGGAAAAAAGTGGGTGGATCGGACAGGTTGGCAGAACTCGCTGATGGATTAGATGTGGGTGGTGAGCAAAAGAGAGGAATCCAGGACAAGCTCCTAGACCAGTGGGTCTCAACCTTCTGGTCATGTTGTGACCCAACCATAAAATTATTTTTGATGCTACTTCATAACTGTAATGTTGCTACTGTTATGAATCATCATGTAAATATCTGATATGCAGGATGGTCTTAGGTGACCCCTGTGAAAGGGTCGTTCGGCCGCCAAAGGGGTCACAACCTACAGGTTGAGAACCGCTGCTTTAGGTGAAAAGGTTTGGTACTTTCTGAGATTTCAGGAATCCATTGCGGGGGGGTGGGGGTGGTCTTCAAATGTATCCCCCATGGGTAAGGTGGGGCTGCTGTAGGTATTAGTGTTATTAACTATAGTCACCATGTTATACGTTAAATCCCCAGAATTTACTCATAACTGGAAGTTTGTACCTATTGACCAACATCTCCCTGTCCCGCCCCCCCCCACCGCATGTAAATATCTGATATGCAGGATGGTCTTAGGTGACCCCTGTGAAAGGGTCGTTCGGCCGCCAAAGGGGTCACAACCCACAGGTTGAGAACCGCTGGGACTTTGCCTTGAGCAAATTTGTTTGGAGAGGGCCACTTCCAGAGATGACGTGGGCTGGGGGGAGTGGGGGGCATCGGGGCCTCAGTTTTGTGAAGTTTGAGAGCTCCTTGGACATCCACGTGGAGATGTCAGTTGACAGAGGAAAATGCCTGGAGTTCCAGAGAGAGGTCACAACACATGGGCAGCCGCTGACATTCAGATGGTACTCGGGGCTGGACGAGAGAGGGGGACCAACATGGATGGTGGAATGAAGGAAGGGAGCAGCAGAGGCAAAGGAGCAGGGAGGAGGGAAACCAGGCAAGGGGCAGAAGAAGATGCTTGCAAGTGGCAGAGGGTAGTCGGCGATGCCCCCGGTGTGGTCAACCACGAGAAACGGGCACCGTGCACCGAGAGCTGGGCCTGCTCCTCCCAGAGGAGCCTTTGTGTAGGGCAAGCATGTCAAACCCAAAGGCTAACTCAGGCCAAATAAACGAGGCATGCGGCCTGCGGGCCCTGAGTTTGACAGGCTTGGTGTAGGGGGATAATGAAGATGCTTAGCCACTGATGAGGTGGCCAATCAGAGCAGACACGGGCCTTAGCACCAGATGCCGGGTCCCTGAGACCCTCTGCTGGGCCAGACGTGCACTCTTCGGTGTCTGAACTGTGAAAGTGTCCAGGAGGTCCTGGGAAAGGTCGGGCCGTCAAGCAGCAGATGGCACGCGGGGGCTAGAGGCTGTGGCTGTGGCCCCCAGCAGCTCACTATTGTCACCACTGGTCCTAACACAACCCGCCAGACCACAGCCCTGCCTCTGTGCTGTTCGCCGTGATCAGCTGGTTCCAGGACCATGTTGTTAAGAGCCTGGCCTTGAGCACCTGCATTAGAACAGCCTCTGGGGTCTTTTTAAAAACCCAGGGCAGTGAATCCCACCGAGACCGTGCAAATAAGACTTGGTGGCAAAGAACCCAGAATCGGCCTCTGACAGGCTCTCCAGGTGCGAGCGCACCGGAGACACTGAGAGCCCCACGTAGGAGGAAAATCCTATGGGATCAAAGGACTTTTCAGAATTTGATGGTGGGCGCACTCCCAGTGTCTGGCTGGGCGCCCCCGTCTGTGGGATGGGGATAAGAGGGTAAGACACTGGTGTTTGGGTTCACTTACCAGTGGTTCTCAGCCTTCTGGCCCTTTAAATACAGTTCCCCATGTTGTGACCCAATCATAAAATTATTTTCGTTGCTACTTCATAACTGTAATGTTGCTACTGTTATGAATCGTCATGTAAATATGTGATAGGCAGGATGGTCTTAGGCGACCCCTGTTGGGAGCTGGGGCCTTGGAGGGTCTGTGAGCTCGTTGGACCGCCAAAGGGGTCGCGACCCACAGGTTGAGAACCACTGACTTAGACGGAATCAGAACTTCACATTTTCAACGCGTCTTCCATCCAAACAGTCGGTCTCAGGTTCACTAATCCCCTTGACCGAGTGGGTTTTAGCTGGATCTGCACTTCTTTATCAGTTCACCAGACATTTTCATCTCCTGCGGAGGTCCTCCTGCAGTCCTACTTCAAAGTGGCCCAGCCCAGGAGGCCGGAGAGAGTTTCAGGGAGTGTTTACAGATGCCTTATCTCGGACCGAGAGGGAAGGGAGAGTGGGGGCAGGGGTGGGAGGGTGTCGGGTGAAGGAGCATGCTCCTCCGAAGCAGTTCAGAGCCAGCCTAATCTGCGGAGGCGATCAAACAGTAAGTAGCTTAAAAGCTCTCTCCTACAAAGAGGGAAATTAAGTTTTCTGGCGTGTCAGTCACCCAGGATCTAGGCTGGTGTTTCCTAATACATAGAACCATCCTTCCCAGGATGCTAATTACAGGATTCAGGAACCAGATGTGTGAGGGGGTGCAAACACACATACACACACACACACACACACACACACACGCACACACACACACGCGCGCACATCGTCCCGTGAGTGTGGGTGTTCATGTAGGTGAGAATGAAGTAACACACACACACACACACACACACATGCACACACACATGCACATCGTCCTGTGTGTGTGTGTGTTCATGTAGGTGAGAATGAAATAACACACACACGCGCACACACACACATGCACACACACACATCGTCCCATGGGTGGGTGTTCATGTAGGTGAGAATGAAATGCCTTCCCACTGACGGCACTGGAGGGGGACATGGTCACCTTGGAAGCCATTCTCTCTCTCTCTGAGTTGGACTGGGGTTGGGACATGGGGCAGGGGATTGGCTTTTACCAAGTCCCCCTCTAAGACTTAGTCCTTGGATGGCCTGACATGAGGAAGAACAAACACCTCCTCCTCATTCACCTGGGGAAGATGCTGTTCTTCCCCACGCTTCTCCTCAGAGAGGAACCTTGAATGTGTCTGAGATCCAGAAAGTCCAGCCGGAAGGTCAGCAGGTCAGAGGTCAGCTTAGAGGCACAGAGAAGACCCCACAAGGCGTGTTCAGTGTCGGTCCCCGTCAGCCCCAGCGGTGAGCGTGGCTCGGGACGCAGCCTTCACATCTGGTCTTCTCCTTGGCCGACATGAGGCCCAGGCTGCTGCAAGAAACCCAGCTTGGAACTTGGCCTAATAGGCTTGGTCCTGGTTCAGAGCGTAGTGGGCCACACAAACCACCGCCTCTGCGCTGGGGCGGGGAGGGGGCCGTGTTTGGCTGAAGCGTGGGCTGCTTCCTCCGCAGGGAGCATAGTTAATCGTGGTTAAGTGTAGGCTTGCTGTGCCGGGGGGACCGTCCCTGCCACCCTTGATTTCCCACACCAGGGCTTGGCTTTCTCCACGTCGGCCACTAAGCACGAGACCGGAGCTGACGTGTGTATGTGTGAAGGGCTTAGAAGGGTGCCCGGCACGCGGTAAGTTCTACACAACTGTCAGCTGTCATTTTCTGCCCCTGGGACCGTGGGCCCGTGTGAGGGGTTTTATCACCTTCCAAACTGGCTCAGGGGCCCGAGTCAGGGCTGATCAGGGCCGTCTCACTCTGAGACGGGCACCTTTGAGAGTTTGTCTGTCCAGAGGGCCTTGACTCTGGCGTCCATGCTGACGCCTCTGGACGTGCCTGTAACGGCCTTATCATCAGGTCACGTGCAGGTAGGATGTGTCCCATCCCCGCTGGCTTCGCAGGGTCTGCCCATCCTCTGCACCAGTCGCCTCCGGCCTCGCCAAAGCGGCAGCACCGGGCTGGGCGTTCCCCGGTTATTCTGCCAGAAGCCGGCGGCTCCAGAATCTCCTCCTGGAACAGGTGACCTGGCCTCCTCCCTGTTACTCCTGACAGTCTCCCGGCTTCCACGCGGCCCCCCGCACCCCCCCCCAGCAGCCAGAACACCTGCTGAGAGCATTCAGAGGAGCCCTCCCAAGTCACCTCATCCGAAGGGCCCCTCCCCTGCCACATCCTCCTCTCTTTACTCTGAATTCAACACCCTCGACACGGTAAACGCCTCCTCACCTGATGTGCCCCGTGTCCCCAGGGCCCAGGACAGGACAGGCACGTGCTGGCATATGTACATGTGTTTCGTTTTGTTCTGTTTGGGTTAATCCTCACCTGAGGATGTTTTTCCATTGATTTTTAGAGAGAGTGGAAGGGAGGGGGAGAGACACAGAGAAAGAAACATCCACGTGAGAGAGACATCGATTGGTTGCCTCCCACAAGCACCCCGACCAGGGCCCGGGATCAAGCCCGCAACCCAGGTACATGCCCTTGACCAGAATGGAACCTGGGACCCTTCAGTCCACAGGCTGACGCTCTATCCACCAAGCCAAACCGGCTAGGGCTGTACATGTACGTAGTTTAATCGCAGGATAAAACGCTGGCCCTGGAGCTCCCGCGATGGGATGGGGCACCAGCCTGTCTCAGGTGGTTTGAGGCAGGAGATCTGGAAGCACCGGGCCTGGGGCCCGCGCTCAGTACGTGGTAACTGCTCGGTGGTCCCAATCGCTGCGGTTTTCAAGGGGGTGAGGAGGCGGATGGTCCGAACACATCCCTTCAACCCCCTTCCCCCACAAATGCCAGTGATCATTCCCCTAGCCCAGCCGTGGGCAAACTACGGCCCGAGGGCCGGATGCGGCCCGTTTGAAATGAATAAAACTAAAAAAAAAAAAAAAGACCATACCCTTTTATGTAATGATGTTTACTGTGAATTTATATTAGCTCACACAAACACTCCATCCGTGCTTTTGTTCCGGCCCTCCGGTCCAGTTTAAGAACCCATTGTGGCCCTCGAGTCAAAAAGTTTGCCCACCCCTGGACTAGCCTCTACAGATCTTCACGAGGTCTGAATTAACCCTTTGTGCGCCATAAGCATCTGGAGGTATAAGCGGCGGACCTTCCCCACACGCCACGCGTGTCTATAACAAAAAGTGTTTTCCCTAAGTGGCAGCCCCGACCAACTTTAAAATAATTTTTTGTGAGAATTTTCAGCTGAAAATATTCAACAACACCCGAATTGTGAGTGATATATTTATTTTTATAATATTCATTGAAAATTGATTTTTTTAAAATTAAATTCAAAATATCGTGGTGTGTGGGCATGGATGGTTCCCGTTTTGGACGCGTGGCAGTTACCTGGTTAAACAGAAACATTTTCCTGGAAGGGGTAGCGCCTGTTCGCTCACATCCACCTCCATCGAAGGGAGTTTGCAGGGCAAGTGCACGCAAGCTTGTTGAAGAGTGAGAGAGGGACACGACGTCCAGCTCACAAGGTCAGACACCTGCACCCCCCAGGGACATCCGAGAAAGCCCAGGTCCCTTGGTGGGCAGGGGGCAGGGAGGGACTCGAACCGGGGCCTCTGGCGCACAGCCCGGTGCCTCCTGCTGTAGGGCCTGGGCAGCTGGAGAGCATCAGGAGGAGACTGGGGCCAGGGCAGGGCCAGAGGGGCCAGGGCAGAGGTTGTGCAGGCAGTGAGCGGAGTTCAAGATGGAGAGCATCCACGTTCCAGTCTTGACCATGGCCCACGGCTATCGCTGCCCCTGGCCGGAGAGACCCCGCTGCCCCGGTGGGCCCACCTGGTCCACTCCCAGGGCCCGGTCTCCCAGGTGCACCTGTGGGGCCACCAAGGTCAGCCCCTGTCGCAGGTTAAATGCCACGGCTTGGCTGGGAGTGGCTCCCGGCTCCCGGCTCCTGGCTCCCGGCTCCCAGGCTAATCACTGTCATCACCTGCCGCCCCACGTGATCGCCAGGATTAAAGAGCTCAGTGTGAAACCGCTTTGAACTGTGTGGAGGAGAGGGTTCCAGGACAGGACGAGAGGTGGGAACAAGCAGAATGATGGCCGATGGCCCGTAGGGATAAAGCGCCACTTCTGGGTGCTTCTCTGGACGCGCATCCCCTACATTCCGCACAGGCCTCTCTGCCCTCAGCCCGAAGCTCTCCCCTCCCCTCCGCAGACATACAGACTGAGCGGTGTGGCTCCTCCACGGCCCCCATCACACGGGAATTCCTTTGGACTAAGCAGGTCGGGTTCAGTCGCCTTGTCTGTGACTTGGGGGCAATCAGAGAATCCCCCTTCTGCTCACTGAGCGAGCGCAGAGGGACGGGGGCTCCATTGTAAGAGGAAGCAGACAAATAGGACAGCCCAGAGCCTTTGCTACGGAGAGGCAGGTATGGTCCATTCCACTGGGTGGACGCTGCCCTAGGTTCTTTCCACTGGTCGTGAACCAGCCGGGAAGGCACTGGGGTGTTTGCCCTGCGGTCTGCAGACCGTGGCTCCCAGGAGAGAAGAGCCGCTAACAACATGGCCAGACCAGAACGAACGACTCTTCTTAGACACTTGGTTCTTCGTCTTGGTGCCTTAGGAATAGGAGGGGAGAGTGGAGGGAAAGTCCGGAGCACCTGCTTGAGTTTTCTTCAAATCAGCTACAGGTTGGCACTCACCAGTCTCCTCTGGGTGATAGTAAGATGAGAGAGAGAGAGAAAGAGAGAAGGGGGGCAGGAAGGGAGGAGAGAAGGGGGAGGGAAACTGTCGAGGTGTGGGTCATACCACAACCTCAGCCACAGCATCAGTGCATAGCAACAGCTGACAGCTGAAGACCGGGCTGGAGAGAGAGAGAGAGAGAGAGAGAGAGAGAGAGACTGGGCTGGAGGAGCGTTCTGGCCCAGCAGGCGGTGGAGTGCCGGTGGGACGTGCTTATTCCCGATTCTGGGAAGTGTGATGACTCCTGCTGGAACTCTCTCTTCAGAAGTCCAAAGTGGTTGGATTGCAAATGACAAGAAGTCGGGGCTGGGAGAGAGGTGTTGAGGTGTTTCTCCGGTGGATTAATAAAAGCCTCCAAAAGAAAACGCTTCAAAGCTTAAGGGCTCGCTGATGACTCAGATGGATTTTTATACCTACACCAAAGCCAGAGGCAAAAGCAGACCATGCCTCGTTACCGAAAACACGTCTTCCCCAGAATCCCTCCAAAACGCAGTCGTCTTTTAGCATTCCGGGGGGGTGGGCGTTCTGGAAAGAGCACACAGGAGACAGGCAGCAAGAAGAGGGAGCGTTGAAGGAGAAGAAAATCATGTTTTAAAATTTCCTTTTCAAGGGGCATCCCCTGTCATTAAAACTGTGAGGCAGCTTCACTGGGACATCCAAGTCCTTTAACTTTCCAAGCATGAGATTGTCATCGTCCCTCTGTCCCTATTCTCTCTCCCATAAATTCATATATATATATATATATATATAAATGTCCAGACAGTTTTTCCTTCCCACTCCTGGGCCATTTGGGAATAGGCTGCGGATGTCACCATGCTGCTCCTTCTAGCATGCATGTCCCAGGAACAAGGACCTTCTCTTACAGAACCACAGGAAATGGATCAAATTTAGGAAATCTCCACTAAGACCGTGCTTCTCTCTAATCTATGGTCCATAGGCCAATTTCATCAACGATCCCCATAACGCCCTTTATAGCAACGTCTTTTCTTCTGGTTCACTATCCACCAGCGGTTCTCAACCTGTGGGTCACGACCCCTTTGGCGGTCGAAGACCCTTTCACAGGGGTCGCCTAAGACCATCCTGCATATCAGATATTTACATTACGATTCATAACAGTAGCAACATGACAGTTATGAAGTAGCAACGAAAATAATTTTATGGTTGGGTCACAACATGAGGAACTGTATTTAAAGGGCCAGAAGGTTGAGAACCACTGACCTAGAATCACTGAAAGCAAGCATGGCTTTTAGGTCTTTTGAACCCCATCAACGTCCGTACTGTTTTGTCTGTTTTGTGTGTATATTTCCCACTTGCTTTCAGAAAGGATTTTCAGCCGCGTACAAAAAAAAAAAAAGCACAGATATTTAGTAAGATGACATTGAAATTTAAAATATCAGGTGAGAGAAGTGAAACAGAGGGAATAGGAGAGAAGGGAAGGGAACGGAAGCCAGGGACGAGATTGCTTCCTCACAGACATGCCACGAGGTCCTGCACGCTTGTTGCTGGAGGTGAACCTGCTTTTGCCTTGAGCTTCCTCGCGGCCAAAGCAAAGAAGGAAACAAGATCAAATACGCATGCCAGCAGCACGGTCCCAGGTGGGGGTTTCTGTCTTCTAAGGTAGCTTTTCTTGCTTGTCTTTTCATGTTAATGTCCATAGTTCATGACAGTGGTACATACTCCCTAGCCAGCTTCTCCAAACTCATGCCTCTCTGCGCTCTGGGGTGAAGGGCGGCAGAAGCTGGGAGAAGCCTCGGCGACCTCAGTGACCCTCCCCGTGTCGCTCCTATGCTACCCTAGCTCCTGCTTTCATGGCACTGTCACCACGGGTCATTTTCTGTGAATCGATTGAATGAACAGTGGTTTGCGTATACTGTGCGTGGATTGCACGCTTGCTTCTCTCCTGCTGGAGCCTAAGCTCTTGGAAGGCAGGGGACCCCTCTGTTCTGGGCCCTGGGTGTGCCTGTGAGGCCCAGGACAATCCCAGCACCCAGGCGTGCCCCAAAGCCTTCGTGGAATAAGTGGCTGTCCCTGGGCCCTACCTTCCCCCTCCGCCCCATGGCATGCCACTCCTTTCTCCCCTGTGAACTCTGCAAATTCTGAAGGAGCCAGAACCGTTTCTCTGCTTGAACGGGGCATCCAAACTCTCCGAGGACAGCCGGGCAGCTGGTGGACACTCGATCGCACTTGCTGACAGATGGACATTGGGACAGGCCGAGCTGGGCCTGGGACGGAGGCCGGCGTTGGCTGGGGAGGTGAGGACACCCGCCTCCCCCTCTGTTCGCTGCAGCTGCACAAAAGAGCCATCTGGGCCCGGTTCACTCACCTCTATGAAGCAGACTTTGCAAGTGAGTCAGCTAGTTCCTGGGAGTTTGTCCACTTAGGGAATATTCTTCTTGTTTCCAACCATAATGGATATCAAGAAGCAGCTGGGCAGGCGGGCGCCACGTGGCATTAGGGCTCCGGCCCCCACCAGATGCCGGGCTCCCGAGGGCACGCCGCCACCCACACCACCCTCTGGCACCAAAGGGTCCTTGGGGAGCAGCTGGCTTGGCCGCGGGTGCCTGCTCTCTGTCTGCGGCCACCTCCCCTCATCCCAGGCTCCTCACACCTCCATCTCCCTTCCCCCCACCCCGCACACGAGGCAGGCCCTGGTTCCTCGCTTGGGATTCAGTCAGAGCCTCCCACACATCTTTTATTAATATTAATTCTTTAAAAAAATATTTTTTTCAGTGCTATTTACCATCTGTTTTTTCCCTTGGCTGAAAATAATTGGAGACGAAACTCCTGCCGCTCAGGGTCCCCCGCGTCGTCGTCTCAGAAGGAACAATGGGGACAGACAATGACTGCGTTTTTCCCCAGCAAACAGGCTGCAGTGCATTCGCCTCGCTGGTTGCAGACGCTGCACGGAGTCAGATGGGTCTCGCATCCCAGTGCTGCCCGTCCTCTGCCTGCTCAGGGCCCCGTGCCTCTCGGGTGCAGAGCACCTCTTCCAAGGGGTCCTTTGGTTTCTATCAGCCCAGGTCACTGACTTCCCTCCGTCCTGACAGCCTCTGGCACGTGTGATGTCCCACTCAAGTTTGCACCATCTGCAAATAGAAATAGCCCGGTCTTGCTTCCATTAGAGGCCCGTGCATGGAATATTCCGAACCGACTGCCGTGAGGCCTGGGCCGCCAGGATGGGCTCCTGCTCGGAGAAAGGAAGGGATGGCTGTGTGGTTTCCGTCGTCTGCGGAGCCAGAGCGTTGGGCTCACTGGCAGATGGGCCCTGGGCCTCCCTAGGTCCCTGCAGAAGCATGAGATCATATGTGACCATTGAAGGGACCTCACAGAGGGGCACTTAGCAGATAAAACGCTGAACACAAATGGGTCAACCTCACTGAAGCAGGAGGAGACCTGAGGGTTGATTCCCCTCAGCGAGCACACTTTCTAGGTGGGGGGAAGCGTCCTGGGGCCGTCCCCTCCCCCGGGACAGCAGCCCAGGGATGGGAGTTCCCCAGGGAGTACGGGGAGTTCTGCTGATGTGATGCTGTGCCCTGGTCTTAGTCTATGTTCCCTGCCTTTGTGCCCACCTGTCAACACAAAGGGTGCAAAGTTGGCCGCAGAGCGACCCACCATCACCCCAGGGCCAGCATGGGTGGCAGCTGGGTTCCATTTCTTTTTGTTGTTGTTAATTTTCATGCACGGACATTTTCCCATTGACTTTTAGAGAGAGTGAAAGGGAGAGGGAGAGACAGAAAGAGAGAAACATCGATGCCTGCAATCCTGCGGACTGAAGGCCGATGCTCTATCCCCGAGCCAGACTGGCTAGGGCAGGGCTCCGTTCCTTGCAGGCACTCGCCAACTTCCCCTCTTCCCACCAGAGCCTCTTCGGCCTCCTGCTCTAGTCTTTGGAGGTGCCTGTCTTTCAGGTCCTGAGCTTACCCTTCAGCTCTCTCTCCCAGTCCCTCTCCCACATGAAGACGCGGAGAGAAGACAGCTATCTATGCACCAGGAAGCAGGCCTGGCCAGATCCACCGTGTCCTCCCAGCCAAGCGTGCTATTTGCCTCTGTCCACCAGCATCCTACAGAGGGACCTTAAAATAAAACAGATATAAAGCACTTGGTACCCACAGCATGTACTGTAGGGGATGGCCATCATGTTGTGTGGAGACCATGCCCTCAGTGGGCAAAAATTGGAAGACTGAGCTGCTCCAGCCCAGGAACCAGGAACAACCCCCCCCCCAGCCCCTTCCCGCTAGCTTCCCCATCCAAAAACCAGCTCCGTCCCAGGAAAGCCAGATCCTGGCTATCTTTGGGTGCCCCAGGAGCCCCCAGCACCATGGGCTGCTCGCTCCTGCAAGCCCCATCTCCCACATGGGCCTGGGGAGCCTGAGCTGGAACTCAACCCTCTATTTCTATTTATCCAGGGGGACTGGTTCCCTGCACTTAAGTGGAGGCTTAATTCCGAAAGCCTGACGACACACCACATTCTCCCTGGCAGGACGCTAGCCAGCGTGCTCTTCTTTGATCTGCAAGGACGTCACTCAAGTTCACGATGGGCTGGATTTGTGTTCCACGCTCCGAGGCATCCATGATCCCCCGGGGGAGCCAGGTGAGCTCTGCACACTTGCATTTTAAGAGCACCTTCCAGGCTCTCCCGCCCCGTTTGTTTTGTGGTCAACATGGCCATCCTGTCCCACGTGGAACTTGGCTATTAAAACTCTCTGAGAATCCATAATGTGTTTGCTCAGAGTTCTGGAGGCTAGAAGTCAAGATGGAGATGGTGGCAGTGTTGATTTCTTCTGAGGCCGCCAGTAAATGGTCGTCTCCCTGGGCCCTCACATGGTTTTCCTTCTGCTAGTGTCTGTCCTCATCTCCCTCTTCTATGGGCGCCAGGCATGTTGGATTAGGGCCTACCCTAAGGACTTCATTTTACCTTCATTACCTCTTTTTTTTTTAGACCCTATCTCCAAATACAGTCACTATCTGAGGTCCTGGGGGTTAGGACTTGCCCATATGAATTTGGAGGGGACACAATTCAGTCTGTAATACCAGCTGTAGTCAACAGGGCCATCCTGTCCCACGTGTAACTTGGCTATTAAAACTCTTTGAAAATCCATAATATGGGGCAGAAAGACCTGCTTGTTGAGATATGGCACCGAAACTCAGCTTGTGCCCTAGCCGGTTTGGCCCAGTGGATAGAGCATCAGCCTGTGGACTGAAGGGTCCTGGGTTTGATTCTGGTCAAAGGCACATGCCCCCATTGTGGGCTCGATCCCCAGTAGGGGGCATGCAGGAGGCAGCCGATCAATGATTCCCTCATTGCTGATGTTTCTATCTCTCCCTCTCCCTTCCTTTCTGAAATCAATGAACTATATGCATACATGAAACACAGCTTGTATCGGTCAAGGTCCGACCTCCAGGTGAGCGTTAGAGGGATGCGGTTGTCACACTGTATGAGAGGTGTTGTTGAATCCGAATCTGGAGATAGCTCAGTACCTTCAGTCAATCATCCACAAGTTTCATGCTGTGCAGTATGAGAAGAGGGTGCTCTTATAAAGGGCACTGGAAAGAACAGTGGCTGTTGGAAACCATCTGAAACAGCATTAGACCCATTGCCTGAATTCGAATCCCACGTCCACCGCTCACTGGTGCAATGAACTCAGGCGAGTTAGATGGCATCTCTGCTGGGCCTCATCTGAAGGCGTGGACCATCGCAGGACCGTATGGCGATGGAGTGAGATAACCATGCAAAGCTCTTACCAGAAATCCCGGAGCCTAGTATGTGCGCATCCCTCCGAGCTGTTGGCCGTACTTCCGGTTGTCCTTCCAGGTGAAAGCTGTGGACGGGACCAAAGTCAGGGCCAGCGGGGTTCTCTGTGGCTCATTTCTGGAGTTGGCTTTTTCCGACTCTCCCCAGCTTCCTCCAGGCGAAATAGCTCCAATTCCTTTAACCTTGCTTCCCAGAGCCTGGCTTCCCCGGCTTTGATCACGTCTGTGGCTCCTGCCTGGACACCCTCCAGCCTCTCCGCGCCCTTTCAGGAGGGTGACACCGGCTGGACTCCGCAGCCTAATGAGGCGCTGACTAACGCGGGACTGAGAGGGGGCATGGCTGGGGGCCGGGGCATGTCCCGGGCCTTTTATGTGTGTGGAATCCAGTCGGCTTTGAAGATGGCAAGGCGCTCTGTTGACTTGGACCAGATGCCCTGGACGGGCTTGTGAGAGATGGTTCAGATTTCAAATATTCTATTTGATTGTCCCCATAAACCAGTAAAATGTCCCAGCCGTTCTAACGTTTCTGCTTCCCCACTGCAGCCCCCGAGGGCCCTTCAGT
>NW_006300363.1:833864-835693 GCF_000327345.1 Myotis davidii | reverse complement strand
TCACATCCTGATGTGGCGAGGTCATAAGATGGCAGTCCTAGAGTGGGAAGGTTGTCCCGATTTCACACCCTTCCCTTCTGTGAGCCAGGCATTGTACGTCATGCCAGACCACTCTGTTAGGCCTTCGCATTCAGAAAATAGCCATCACGCGGACAATCTCGCTCATTTGTTCTCGGACTGTGGACAGCGATCACCACTCGGTCTTTCCCCCTTAAACCTGTGTCTGGTCTCAAACCTCAGCTCAGGGTCAAGCACCCGGTAGGGACTCACCCGGAGTGGGTGACCAAGTGGGAGCTGGTCCTGTCTTCCTCCTAAACAGATGGCGGCTGCTTTTCGCCCTAAATATATCACCTTCTAATTGTACTATTGAATTTCACCCGGTTTTTGTAGGGCCATGTTTTCGATTGGTCACGGTTGTTTTGAATTTTGTTCTTGGCTTTCTGAGTGTGAGCCACCCCACCAAACTGAGAGTCGTGTGAGGATTTGAGGAGCCCAACCTCCATCCTTTTGTTTAAGTCATTGGCAAGGGTCAGCCCACAGTTCGTCCCCAGAGGAGTGGAGAGGAGGGGGTCTTTCCAGGACCCACCATGGCATTGATTCTGTGATCGGGAATGGCTCATTTTGTGGCCGGAGAAATGTGTTCACTGCAGAACATTTACGAAGTGCAGATAAGCACAAGAAGGAAATAAAAATGACTCGCAACCCCACCAGGCACATGTAAGTGCTGTCATTCGATGTGGATTCTTCATGTTAAATATATAGACATTCATTGATGTGGGTTAAGTGGCATGCATTGGACAGTGGTGGGCTTATTGATGGGGTGGATCGTGTAGCATGCCCAGAGAGCTAGTTATTCACACTCCATTACTACACAGACACTCCCAAATATAAAGTTTTATATATAATGTACACACACACACACACACACACGCACGCACGCATAACCCAAGCTCTAGTCCACAAATAGTAGCTCTGTGAGATGGTCCAAGGAAACAAGACTAGCACTGTGAGGTCTTTTTGAGAAACGCTCTTCACTGCGTTGGCCTTGAAAAGATTAACGATGTGCGTCAACACATTAAAGGCTCTGAGAAATCCTACAGTAAAAAAAAAAAAAAAAAATCCTATGTAATTTTTTCTAACTTGACATCCCCCTAATTTTTTTAAAAAACCCTTACCCAAGGATATGTTTTTAGAAAGAGAAGAAGAGAAAGAGAGGAAGAAACATCAATCAGTTGCCTCCCATACATGCCCTGACCAGGGATTGAACCCGCAACCTCAATATGTACCCTGACCAGGAATTGAACCTGCAACCTTTTGGTGTATGGGATGATGTTCCAACCAACTGAGCCACCCAGTCGGGGTTTCCTCAAATTTAATTCTCTATAAGATTCTGTCTTTAGAAGCACCTATTACTATTCCTCTGAGAAACATTTGTAGAAATGCTGTTATGGGTTAAATCTTAACATCAGGATAAAGGAAATAATAATTTTTAAAAGCACTTGACTTAAAGTTAGCAGATCAGATCTCTTCTTTGCCTTTAATGAGTGTAAGACCTTGGATAAGTCCTTTCGTCTGAGCCTTGATTTAGCAAAATGATTATATTCCCCGTGTAACCCCAACCTGCCATGTTTTTCCCTTACAGTGAAGATGAATTAAAATTAAATTGGTCTAGGACCGTGGTCAGCAAACCGCGGCTCTCGAGCCACATGTGGTTCTTTGGCCCCTTGAGTGTGGCTCTTCCACAAAATACCACGTGCGGGCGTACACGTACAGTGCGATTGAAACTTCGTGGCCCATGCACAGAAGTCAGTATTTTGTGGAAGAGCCGG
>NW_006300363.1:812497-833848 GCF_000327345.1 Myotis davidii | reverse complement strand
AAAGTCGGTATTTTGTGGAAGAGCCACACTCAAGGGGCCAAAGAGCCGCATGTGGCTCGCAAGCTGTGGTTTGCCGAGCCGCAGTTTGCTGACCGCTGGTCTAGGATAATGTGTCCTTCACAACATTATTTGGTGGTTTCCCCCTGTCTCACAGTAATAGCCATCATATACATTTTTAATATATTTTTTATTGATTTCAGAGAGGAAGGCAGAGAAAGAGATAGAAACGTCAATGATGAGAGAGAATCATTGAGTGGCTGCCTCCTGCATACCCCACACTGGGGATCAAGCCCACAACCCAGGCAAGTGCCCTGACTGGGAATCGAACCGTGACCTCCAGGTCCGTAGGTTGGCACAACCACTGAGCCACACCGGCCGGGCGCCATCATATATTTAGCGTGTTACACAGGTTAACTCACTGGATCCTTGCAGCATCCTCATGGTGGGTAACAGGAACTGAAGGGGATAAATTCACTTGCTCTACATTCTCATAGCCAGTGAGAGAGTTGGGATTCGAACCCCAGGACCCCTACTCTTAGTCACTAAGCTGCACCCCCCGCCCCCCCGTGTTCCCCCAGACGGATCTAGCATCTTCCCAGGAAAGGTTTGGCTGCTGGTCCCTGGTTCCAGGGCTCATTCGCTCTCTTTTTCTTCTTCAGAAGTGAGCAGTCATTCGCCAGTTCCCGTCCTCAGCTCCCTGGTCCTGTGATGCCGCTGGTCTCACAGTTCCACCTGCCCCGCCCAGATGAAGGAATGAACCTTCCTTCATCCTGGTGGGATCCACTCCCTGTATGGCCGAAGGGATTATATAATATGCAAAGTGTCCCCTCGAGACTTTGACCACTATCTGCTAGGCATCTATGTGTATATGTGTGTGTGTGTGTGTTTAATATGCAAAGTGTCCCCTCAGGAGTTTGACCAGGAGACAAGTCCTGCCCACCGCCCCATTTGACCGGCTTCCTCCTCCTGCCTTTAATGGGAGTGGTGTGGGTAGGTGGTGGAGGGGCCGTACAGGTGTGCAGCAGCCACTCCTGCCTGCCTGCTCTTCTTAGAGAGAAATGGCCAAGATGTAATGAGTGCTTACTACGTGGCAGGCACAGTTCATGTGGGCAGTCATCTCAACAACCCCATGAGGCATGAGATCCTTAATTTACAGACGAATCCTTGGAGACACAGAGAGGTTGAGTTCTTTGCCAAAAGCCTCACAGCTTGTAAGAGTCAGAGCTGGGATGCAAACCCCGACCCAGTCCTTTCCCATGGGGCTGTGCACTTCCTCCTCTGGAATACTGCCTCCTCCCTCCCGCCAGGCCCCTGCCCTTCCCACCTTCCTTGTGCTGAGGGTACAAGATGCACCCCAAGCTCCTCCTCCACTCTGCACACACCTGCTCTCGCTCTTCAGTCTCTCTGTCCTTCGCTTTCTCTTCCCTCCCAGGCTGCTCTCAGACCCTAAAATGCCCCTCCTGCCTCCTCCCAAGAAGTCAGGGCCTGGGCAACCCCGAGCATCCCTGGGCCAGGTGGGTGATGCAACCTGGGCAGAGTGGCGGGGGAGGCCTTTCCTGCCGCTGGTTTCTGGTGCTGCAAGCAGCAAGGGGGATGCGAACCGTGTGTAACAGAGACACCTACTGGCTGCTCGGAGCACAAGGCCGGGAAACCCTGGCTCCTCCCTGGAGGGCCAGGTGGACACGGCATGTGGCAGGGTTTCCTGGCTGTGCTCCCCCTCGGGCCAGGCGAGAGGACTGGTTTTTGAGAGGACCTGGGAGGGCTCTTGTCACTCTCTCTCGTCCTGCTCTGAGGATAAAAGTCAAAGAGGAGGGACAACTTTCATTGCAAAGCATCAGCCCCTTCGTGTGGCTGCTCCCAGCGTGGCGTGGCTGCCAGGAAGGTGACGGGCAGAGCCATTTATAGGCAAACGAACAGCAGGTGGCTTTTCTGTGCACACAGACGGAAAGTGACAGCTCCTGCAGGTGGACGGGATGCGAGCGTGTTATTCAGACAGGGCCACCCCTTGGCAGGCTGTCCTCCCTTTGAGTCGGGGTTTACAACCCCTTCTCCCCGCTCGGCACCATTTGATGCAAGAAATGGAGCCACCGTTCCGGTTAATTGCCATCATTTGCCAGTTCAAATATTGACCTCTAAGGTGGCTGGAGAAGACAGGATCTCCATGGCCCAGGCAAGCACCAATCTAAAAGGACGCCCTCAGACGTTCTGCCAAAGAAAGGGCTGCCCTGCCAGCAATGCCCTCTCACCCTCGTCCCCCTCAGAGGACAGCAGAGCCGGGGCAGATTCCACACAGATACGGGACAGTTGTGCGGGGTGTACCCAGATATCTCCAAGGTTTTATCCTGCCTGACCGCCCCCACCCTCTCCATTTGAATTGTTCTTCTGAAGGGGGTCCTCATTCCCCACTGAATCAATTCACAAACGTTTATGAATACCCAGAGTGCTTTGTGCCAGTGTCGGGGTTTTAGGAATAGCAAGAGGCTTAAATATGATCAGCCTCTATCTTCACTGTGAGAGGGCGAGCCCTGATTTTAAACTAACGTTCTAGGTGTTCTGCTGAGTACAATCATATCAGGCAAGACTGGGGAATTTACAGACTCTGTGAGCAGAGACCTCAGCACATGAGAAGCTGAGGAGCGATACGGTCAGCTGAGAGCAGTCCCACACCGGAGTCTCCTCAAGACAAGCAGGTGGTGGCTCCCGATTACTCGGTGCAGACAAGTTCTGATGATCAGAAAGTGACCGTGGAGAGCGTAAGCTCAGAAGGCTTCTCCAAGGAGGAGGAGGAGGAAGGATTTAAAAGGGTCTTAAAGGATGAAATAAGGCAGGGAGATTGCCAAGGACAGGGGCCATGCACAGGAATAGTTGGTTGGAACAGGAAGGAAATCCTGTGACAACAAGGCCCCCCAAAAAGTGGATTGTTCTAGTTTGCAATGGGCTTCGAAGACCCAACTCAGGCATCTGGGCTTCCTCCGGTGGTCATGATGCAGATATGAAACGTCCCTAAACAGGCATCGAGAGGGTCCGAGCAGTGCATTTGGAAGGCTGCAGAGTCGGGAAGAGATGAGAGTCAGGAACGAGGGGCTAAGAAACTGATGGAAAGGGCCCAAGTATCACAAACAGACAAACCACGTGACGGCTTGACGCAAAAATGCAGGTGCCGGTGAGGCGAGGGGGCCCCTTGTGACCCACTGGTATAAACGAGCGGGCTCTCTTTGTCCTTCCTGGACCCTTTGAGAGGGTGAAGTTTCAAGCATCGGGTGCTTTTAAAGGGGATGGACCCGAGGATGCTTTGGGTACTTGGACACAGGAATGGGGTCGGGGTAAGACAGACACCTAGCACACTAACTTCGCCATGTCGCCTAAAGGGCTGGATGCAAGCAGAGACAAGCTAACCCAGCGCTGTCCTGTGGTAATATACTTCAAGATGCATATGTGATTCTAAGTTTTTGAGCAATCATGTTGAAAAAAGTTAAAAGAAGCAGGTGAAACTGGTGTTCTATTTGCACCGGTCCCATCTATCTAGAATAGTACCATTCTGACGTGTAATCAATGTTTTAAAATTGTCACCGAGATAGTTTATCTTCTTGTGTTGTGTTTGGACTAACGCTTGGAAACCTGGTGTGTATCTGACACTGAGAGCACCTCTCAGCGTGGACCAGTCTCCTTCCAAGTGCTCAAGAGCCACGTGTGGCCAACTGTACTAGACAGCGCTGTACCGAGTTCTAGACAATCGCTCCGCAACCGAGGGTGATTTTTGTTCCCCAGGGACATCTGGGAACATTTGAGGGCAGTTTGGGTTGTTACAACTAGAGGTAGAGACCAGGATGCAGCTAAAGATTCTAGAACGCACCGTTCAGCCCCCACAACAAAGAATGACCCGGCCCCATGTATTGAGAGAAGCGAGTCAGAGCTCCCCCCGACGCTGGGAGCAGATGGGCACTCCGTGCCATCCTGTCCCGGTGATGCCACTGCAGACACTCCCGCTGGAACTCGGGCCTCGCCTCAGACAGGGCGGGCCTCCAGGCGCCAGTGTCTGAACTTCCTGGTGCTTTGTGATACGGCCTTGGACTACACCCTGAGCCACTCAGATAAGCCGGATTCCGTTTGTAATGATTACAGTCTTGCAATTACCCTCACCCCACCCCACCCAGAGCTCACATTGCGGTTGCTATATCGTGCGCCCGCTCAGGACAACAGCAGCCCCTACAGGTGTGCAGTGCACAACCTATGCAATTGTGCCCGGCAGCTCCGCTCCCAGAGGCCACGGGACCGCGGCTCATCATCACAGCAGCCTCTAGTGGCTCTCTTTTGGGCCATTCCCCTGTTTAGAAGCTACAAAGAAATAGAGCAATCGGTGATCATCCACATAATAGAGAAGACTCTCACTGCGAGGGTCAGAACCAGTAATTGAAAGTGACACTGAGCTTCCATCCAGGGTTCCTGCTCTTGAGACAGGTCTTTTTATAAGGACAGCCTTTCCCTGCTCTTCTCCTTCCTTCCCTTCCTATAAATATTTACTGTCGTGCCAAGTTCTGCGTTCATGAGGGTGTTGGACTCGGTCTTGAGCAGATACGGGCAACAGCTAGTTGCACCACAGCTCTGCAGGAAATCAAGATAAACTCAGAGCAGACTGTTTTCAGTAGAACCAGCTCAGTTGATATTAACAGGTGATATGTTAATAAGGGCAATTAACATATCATCCAAAAAAGAAGGGCAACCCTGAGTTAAAGCAAGAGTACCCATTGCATTCTGGTTCTGAGCACACGCTCTGGAGCCAGGCTTCTCTGCTTGCTCACTGTGCCTTAGACAAGTTGCTGAAGTGCTCTGTGCCTCGGTTTCCCTGTTTGTCAAATGGCATAATAGCAATACCTACCTCAGAGGGTTGGAGTGGAATTTTATCAAGTTAATGTATGTGAAATAGCTTAGAACCATGTTTACCCTAGAGCAGTGATGGCGAACCTATGACACGCATGTCAGAGGTGACACGAGAACTCATTTTTTTTGGTTGATTTTTCTTTGTTAAATGGCATTTAAATATATAAAATAAATATCAAAAATACAAGTCTTTGTTTTACTATGGTTGCAAATATCAAAAAATTTCTATATGTGACACAGCACCAGAGTTAAGTTCATTTTTTTCAAAATGCTGACACGCCGAGCTCAAAAGGTTCGCCATCACTGCCCTAGAGTAAGTGTTCTATAAATGTTAGCTTATAAGGTACACGGGTTTTTTTTTTAATTGCAGACTATTTCAAGTCTTTGACATACTTATGGGTGCTGTGACTCTTGAAAGGGGGAACAGGTAAAGATTATTTCCTAATCTTCTTTGACCCCCTGTTTTCAACTGGGCCCTCTATTTCTTTTTTTTCTACTTTTTTTAAAAGAATGGATTATTATTATAATTATTTTTAATATTTTTAATTGATTTTTAAAGAAGGAGAGAGAGGGAGAGGGAGAGGGGGGGAAGGAGTGAGAGAGGGAGAGAGAAATATCAATGTGAGAGTGAAACTTCAATCAGCTGCCTCCCACATACCCTCCACCAGGAATCAAACTGCAACCCAGACATGTGCCCTGACCGGGAATAGAACGAGCAACCCTTTGGTGCACAGTGCACAGGACAACACCCAACCAACGGAGCCGCACAGGCCAGGGCTCAGCTGGGCCCTCTACAAAGCAAAGTCTGAAACAAAGATGAAAGTGCTGACTTCCTTTGTGAGGGGCAAGCCCAGGACAGTGAGGATGAAGGAAGGGGAGAGAGACCAGTAAAGCAGCCTGCAGCCGCCACCCCATTCTGGCCACTGCTTTACCATGAGGTGGCTCAGCAGGGCTGCTTGCTGCACACACAGGATTCCTCCAGAATGGCCGCAAAGGAGGCAGTGCACACCAGAGTAGTCCCCTAAAGACAGAAAGAGGGAGAATTTATCTGCCCAGTTCCCTCCAAATCCCATTGGTCAAACTTCCCTCCAAGAGCACCTGAGTTCACCAGTGGTGTCACGTGGCCCCTCGGCATCTACTCCAGATTCCGTACCCGGTGGCATGAGTTTCCATCCAAGTCTAGAAGAGGCGTGTCTCAGCATCGGTGGGACACCAGCCCAGAAGGGGGAAGAAGGAGATGGTCAAGGGGATCTCAGAAGACACACGGTTCATGGCAGGTACATGGAGCCCATTCAGGGGAAACCTCCTTGTGGTAGATGAGATGTCCTGGGAAAGAAGCTCAGACCTGCCTGGAATTGCTCAGAGAGCCAGGCTCCCAAATCCTTGTCCCCCAAGACCCTGCAGTTGGGGTGTTGGGAGGTGGTGGGGAGTAAACAGAAAATGGCTACAATATGAAAAAAAGGTGATGCGTTTTGGGAGGACCCGATGAGTCTTGGCGAGGTCAGAAAGTGATCTGTGATGTGGTGATGCTAAAGCAGTGGTTCTCAACCTTTCTAATGCCGCAACCCTTTACTACAGTTCCTCATGTTGTGGTGACCCCCAATTTCATTGTTACAAATTGAACATAATTAAAGCATAGTAATTAATCACAAAAACAATATGTGTTTTCCGATGGTCTTAGGCGACCCCTGTGAAAGGGTCATTCAACCCCCAAAGGGGTCGCGACCCACAGGTTGAGAACCGCTGCGCTAAAGGGTCAGTAGGAGGTGGGTGGTCAACAACAGATGGAGCGCACCTGGGATAAGGGAGTGGAAAGACAATGTCCATGGCAGAGGAATTGTGTTCCTTAGGGCCACCGTAGCAAAGGACCCTAAACTGGCAGCTTAAAACAACAGGAATTTACTCTCTCACAATTCTGGAGGTGGGAGGTCCAAAATCAAGGTGTCGGCAGAGCTGTGCTCCAAAGGAAGAGACTTCCTTGCCTTCTCCTAATTTCTCGTGGTTGAGGAGATCCTTGGTGTCTCTTGGTTTGTATCTGCATCATTCCAAACTCTGCTTCTGTCTTCACGTGGCCTTCTCCAATGGGGGTTTCTTCTTAGAAAGACACTAGTTACATTGGATTAAGGGCACATCCTACTCCAATATGGCCTCATCTTAACAACAACCCTATTTCCAAATGAAGTCACAGCTGAGGCTCTGGGAAAGATATGAGTTTTGGGGAAACACCATCAACCCAGTCCATGGGGGAACAGCATGGGCCAAGGCCTGAGAAAAGAAAGAAAGGGCCAGGCCAAAAACTGTGGCCAGAGTTGCTGGAGTGACCACAGTGGCTCTTAAGGTCAGGAGCAGTGAATGGGAGGCCAGAGACACAGCAAGGCAGGACCCCAAGAGTTTCGAAAGCCACCGGCTTATCCTGAGTGTTCTCATCAGAACTGTGCTCTAGAGAGACCCTCAGCCACCCTGCATGGAGTGCGGTTTGCAGGGGTCTGAGTTGGATGACTTAACCTGGGAAGGCTTCAGGATGGATTTGAGATCTGAGCTAGGTCTTGACCAGGCAGTGGATTAGCAGGGAAAGTGGGATGGACATTCCAGGTGGGCACAAAGGCCTAGAGCCAGGGCCAAGTTGAACATTGCAGGGTGAACTCAGAGATCCAGGGTGTGGGCGTCCCATTGTCTGAGCACAGACCCACCCACAGTGGGGAGATGACTCTGCTGGCCCATATAGTGAACCAATTGCCTCTGAACTTGGACTAGCACATGCTATGCCACAATCCTCTGGCTTCTGACTCCAGACATCCCTTAAAGGACTCAGCCCCTCACAGCGGCTTCTGGAGCTTTTCCTAGAGATGGGTTCTGAGACTAATTTGCTGTTCCCCATCTTCAGTGGAGTGGGGGAAGTCTTTGGTCCTTCCCGCCCTCCACCAACACACTACTAACCAACTAACCGCAGAGGTGGGGACGCGGCCTCGAGCTGGGCTGGAGAATGCCGGCGTCAGGAACTCTGGGAAAGAATGGCAGCTATGAGAGTGTTCTGTGGACACAATTTAAGATGTGGGTGGCTGGAAGCTGCAGGGGATTTTAGATGAAAAGAGTCTCCAAAGACACGTCTTTGTCAGTGACAGGAGGGTCTCATGCCTCCTGCCAAGAATTCCAGAGGCCAGGACCCTCTTCTGGGAGCCGAAGTTGGAGAGTTTCCCATGGAGCCCACTAATGAGGAAAAATTCCATCCTTACCCATATTGTGTTCCTCAAGAATCCAAAGTTGAGGGAGACCCCAGCTTGGGGCAGTGAAAAACAGGCAGATGCTGAGACCGGCAGACAAGGATTTGAATTCCGTCTCCCTTCTCATGAACTGTGTGGTCTTAGACAACCGACTTAAGTTCTCTGAGCCTGTTTCTTCACTTATAAAATAGGTGTATGAGTTGAGGTACGGCGTACAGTGCCTGGCACATATGGTAGATGCTCACTGTCATTTTCCTCTTCAAAAGATGGCTGATGGGGCAGGATTGTTTACATGGACCACACTACTAACTGGACTGATTAGTCAGATTTCCTTCATTCATACATGCATATCACCAATAGTTGTCTGCTGGTCACTGTCATGGATGCTGGGCATCAGCAATGGGCAAAATAACCTCCAAGAAGCTTGTGCTCTGGTGGAGGGAGACAGAAGTAAAAAATCAGATAAACAAATATATATCAATTAATGGTAAATGCTACGGAAAAATAAAGAGGCTAGAAATGCTAGAAAGGGGGACAAATGAGAGCACCAGGGTGGAATTTTATTTATGTTTTAATGGCGTGGCATTTTAATAGGAACATCAGAGAAGGCCTCAGATCATATGACCTTGACAGAGAGACCAGAAGCAAGCCAGGCAGAAAGAAGTACAAATGCAAAGACCCTGGGGAGACACCAGCAACAGCCAAGATTTCAGGGCAGCCGAAGCGCAGAGAGCAGAGAGCAAGGGGTTGGAGGTGAGATCCGGAAGAACTGGGCCCATACCATGGGAGGTCTTGTCAGGCTCAGCAAGGACTTGGGGTTTGATTCACCGGGAGTTGGAAGCCATCTTATCAACCATATCTTTTCATAGCTAATATTAATAGGGCTCTTAATTATGCCAGGCAGGGAGCTAAGCACTTTACATACATTTAACTCTTCTAAGAGCCTCACAAGGGGTGTACCTTCACGACCCCCTTTTTACAGATGAGTAAACTCAGGAGCGAAAAGCCTCAGTTGACTTCCCAGGATTCAGCCTAGAAGTCCCTGACTCTCAATCCGCCTTTCACCGTGGGCGACCTTTCCCACAGCACCTACAACTCTCAGCTTATTTCATTGTTATCGCAAGAAGAAGGTCACATAATGATCCCTGTGAAGACAGAGGCACAGAATGAGGTGATGTGTCTCTACCTCAATGAATGCCAAGCATTGCCAGCAACCACCAGGGCCTTGGAGAGAGACATGGAACAGATTTTCCTTCAGAGCCTCCAAAGGAACCTGTGCTGCCAACACTTTGATTTTTGTCTTCTGGCCTCCGGAGCCATAGGAAGAATAAATTCCTGTTTTTCATTAGCCACTGAGTTTCTGGTAATTTGTTATGGCGGCCCTAGGGAGCTAATACAGATTTGTAGAGTAATGGAATGAGTTCTGTATTGGAATCAATCAGACGACCTGAGTCAGAGTCCTAACTCTTCCTCTTCTAGACATATAACCTCTCACTTCTTTGCTTTCACGCAAGCCTCAGTGTCTTCCTCTGTAGAATGGGTACATGGTAGCCTGGCTTCCAGGGTTATAGTGGGAATAAATGAGACCTGAAACTATGCAGGTAAATCTTGGATGGATGAGATGATGAGCTGGAATCCTAGGGCTCAGGATAGCACTCAAAGCAGCTTAGAAGCAGCAACTGCTGGACATTTGCTTCCAAATGCTCCAAAGTGTTGTTGGCAAACTGGCTTCTCCCTGACATCACCTCCTGGAGTCCAGGTCCTGGGCCAGACCGAAGTAACCATTTGGAGAATGAGTCAAGGAGCCCTGGCACTAGGATATTCAGTCATTACTTCCTGCCAGGAGTCTGGGTGTGTGTGTGGGAGGGAGCCCTGTGTCAAGGGGAGTCTTAGGGCTTCAAAGCCAAAGAAAAGGCAATTAAGTTTATGGTGGAATTAGTCAGGAAACTGTAAACCTAGGGCATTGCCACTGTACAGTAGGTCCTTTTAGCACCATCTCACAACATACTGAGCAGTCTGGGCTCTGGTTCTAACAAATTTGTCTCTTAAAAATAAATTTAGAGTCTAGACGAGGTTACCATGACCTCCTTGCCGCCTGTAGGTCTTCATATGTCACCAGGGTGGGAAATGTGCCAAGTGATAAACCAAGATATTCTAAGTCCCAGAACCCCAACCCTAACCCTACCCCACTCTGGATCTGGCGTCCATGAAGCCCGTTCCATTGGAGAAACACGGGAAGGGAACTAGAGGTGCTGCATTGCACAGACCATCACACTGGGCCGGGCAGGAGAGTGAGTTGGCCTCTCTCAAAGGATTGGGCTCCTCCCAGTCCTCACAGTCTAAATTGGTAAAAGCAAGTTTAAGCAACCAAAGTGTTGCCTTCTGGCCATGAACCAGAGATAAGCAATATCATTTCGTGATGATAAAGCGATCAGTTAATCAAGAGGACATAACAATCCTGAACATTTATGCTCCTAATAACCGAGCTTCAAAATACATAAAGCAAAATCGGAAGGAATGTCAAGGAGAAAATTACAAATTGACAAATTATAGTGATGGTTGCAGATCCCAATATTCTTCTCTCTGTAATAAATCATGTAAACAGAAAATCAGCAAAGATATAGTAGACTTGGGCAACACTAGCAACCAACTTGACCTAATTAACTGGAAATAACCCAAATGCCCCTCAACAGAGAATGAATAAACAGATTGTGATAAATGCATACAGGGAAATACTATCTAACAAAAAAGAGAATGACTCACTTTGGCTGGGCTGCCACCTGGCATTTCTGTAGGACTCTGCCTGCGACCCTTGGAACTCCTAAAGCAGCGGTTCTCAACCTGTGGGTCGCGACCCCTCTGGCGGTCGAACGACCCTTTCACAGGGGTTGCCTAAGACCATCCTGCATATCAGATATTTACATTACGATTCATAACAGTAGCAACATTACAGTTATGAAGTAGCATCGAAAATAATTTTATGGTTGGGTCACAACATGAGGAACTGTATTTAAAGGGCCAGAGGGTTGAGGACCACTGGTCTATGATATGAATCCATTTATATAAAACTCTAGAAAAAGCAAACTAATCTAAAATGACAGAAAGCAGATAAGTGGTCACTCAGGGAGAAGTGGGGAGGAGGGAGAGGGAGTGATTAACAAGAAACATGAGAAAACGTTAGGAGAGTTATGTTCTCTCTCTTGGTTGTAGTGATGGGTTCGTGGGCTTATCCATATGTCAAAATTCACCAACTTATACACTGTATGTGTAGCTTATTATATGCCAATTAAGCCTTAATAACATGTGTGTGTTTTAATGTCTTAAGGCTCTCCAAAAGGCAGAGGAGAAAGTCTCCACTTAGAAATCTTGTTTTCGAAGTTGCGTCCTTTGCCTAGTACGCAGGTTCACATGCTCTGCTAATCCTGAGATATTGGCCAAAGGCATCTGACACACGGCTCAACATTCTGGTTGGGAGAGAGCATCTGGAAGACCCCGAGGTTAGCGCCAAGTGTCCCAGGTAAAATCCCCTCTAAGAAAGGAAACTGAGCATAGGTACTTGGTAAGCAACCGGAAAGATGTCACTGCAGTAGAGTGACATAGAGTTCTTGTTTGGGCCAGCGCTGGGCTTCAGGTACTCCTCGCATCTGGAGTTGCAACATCCAATTCCCCACCTTTCTCTCTCTTTCCGGGTGTTCAGAGGGACTGGGGACCTCCTGGGGAGCACTTATTGTTCACAGCCATCATGTAGTCATAGCAGACATATCGGGCAAATGTTGGGTGGTGGTGCCGGCAAGGACTTTGGTCATTCCATAGAGAATCAGTTATGTTGGGAGGAGTTGGGCCAGAGGATGTCAGACTCAGCCACAGGACCTGAAGGCCAGGGCTAAGGGTAGTTCTGGGCAGAGCATGGCAGCTGGGTCTTGGCCCTGTTGCACGGGTGAGTCCTGGGGAAGAGAACAGGTTTTTTATGTGAAATGAATCATCCCATTGACACCGAAGCCTGTGCTCTTAATAATATACCCCATTGAGCCGCAGACCAGGGTTCTACAAACCACTGGCCACAGACAAAATCTAACCTACCGCCTGTTTTTATAAATAAAGTTTTATTGGAACACAAACACCCCCATTCATTTATGTTTGGTCCATGGCAGCCATAGGACTAACATCCGAGTTGAGTTTTGTGATTGTGATAGAGACCCTGTGGCCCAAAAAACCTGAAATATTTACTATCTGGCCACTCAGGAAACCTTTGCCAATCCCTGGCCCTGCATGTCAGGCCTTATGAGGCTGTGAATGATCTGTTTGACTAGTAGGTAATTTCAGACATTTATTCAAAAGAAATACAGATAGACAAATGGATAAATGAAATATGATGATATATACATTTCATTAAATATACATAATGGAGTATTATTCAGCCTTAATAATCCAGCCTTCATACGCATCCCGACTTAATTGAGAATCAGAGGAGAAGACTTAACCCAGGCGAAAGCACGCGATGATGGTTGGATACGTCCTCGACCTCCAAGGGGTCACGTCTGTTTTCACAGGTGCTGCATTGGGTCAAGCACAGGCTACATCATTGCTCAGAGAGCTTCTGACCTTTGTGACCTTTGGCAAAACGCTTCATTGATCCGAGCTTGTTGTGTGGTGTGTAAACGGACTGATACCTGCAAGGGCACCATGACAGGTGAGTGAAGGAGGAACAAGGCACTTGGGTGCTCTCCCGGGCTAGACCCTAAGTCACGGTCATCCAGAGTCAGCGCCCCTCCGCATGTCTCAGCCAACCTGCGGGCTTTAGGCAGGAAGTGGCTTCCCCCAGGGCTTCTCCAAAGACGCCACCCACACCTCAGAAGCGAGGGGGTTCTCTGTGGTGAGGGTGGTCTGAGGGAGGTTATCAGACACCTGCTCGGGACACCAGAGAGGCCAGCCTCTGTGTCAGCCCCCTGCATCCTGTGCCCACGGGCCTGTCGAGTGTTGAATGAAGCTCTCGCAAGAAATCCCACTGTTCGGCCGAGTTCTAAGTACCACGGAGCTGGGCGGGCTCAGCAGGGGCAGCACTGATTATTGTGACCAGCTCATCGGCTGGCGGGCTGAGTCGTGGAGTCTTTTGTCAAGATGGGGAGGAGGAATGACAGAACTACAGAACCAGGGGAGAGCGTGACCCACAAACAGGACTTCTGAGGCAAGAGACACCCTCCTGTGGCCCCACACGGGACTGCGCCTGTCACAGCTACTCCAGGGCTCCCTGTCTGGAGTGTTGGGAGAGGGACACTCACCATTGTGGGGGGTCAGCCCTAGAAAGAGCACAGTCGGTCAGATTCTTGTAGGGATCATGTGATGTTGCCCTCAGACAGAATCTAGACCTGGGGGGCGTGGCTGTGATCAGATTTCCTTCCTTTGGAGCTGGGAACCCTGTTGGTGGGTGAGAGATGGAGGAAAAATGACTTGGCTGATGCTTTTGTGATCAGAAACGCAGACACCTCGGTCTTTTTAAGAAAGCACATGCTGACCCGCTTAACCAAAACAGAAGCTGAAACCCCGAAATGAAAACAATCATGTTTCTTTGGGGATTTTTGAAATTAATAGACGGTAAAAGCAAAAGATAAAATAAAGCAGACGGCCCTGGGTTAAGTCTTCTCCTCTGATTCTCAATCAAGTCAGGACGCGTATGAAAGAACAGCCACTGTTCTCCTCTTTCTGAATGCGGTTGGATCATCAAATGGCACTTTGTTGAAAATATTAAAACCTAGAGGTCAGGCCAACCCCAGCTTGAAGGCGAGGAGACATTCTTTGGTCTCCGCACAAGGGCATATTTGGAATTGCAAATGCAAATTCTTTGGAGACCGACTTGCCTTCCTGGCCGGCGAGTACAGACAGTACGTTTGAAAGCGGGCCGCGCTTTAATTTTTGACAAGTGTTCGGAAGAGACACTCTTCGCAGCTTGAGAGAGAAGGAGAATGAAAACCAGCTTGCAGGTCAGAGTGTGTGGAGGGAGGGCGAAGACGGGGTGACTCCGGAAGGGACCATCTGACTCAGTTTCTGCCTCTGCTGAGGGCTGGCTGATGTTGGGGGGGGAGGCGGAGCAGGGGGAGGCAGGGGGTCCCAGGAGAAATCCAGTGCCATCTTGGCAGCCAGTGCCACGGTACAGATACCTCGGAACCTGGCTAGCAGTCTGACGTTTTCCAGGGGAGGAGAGGAATCAGCAGAGGTTTGGGGTCCTGGAAACTCGTCATATGTACCAGGTTTCCAGCGCTTTGTCGGTTTGGGAAATTCATCCAGCCCTGAGCCTCATGGTCCAGCTGAATTCTTGTAGGGCTCGTGGGAAGTTGCCCTCAGACAAAATCTAGACCTGAGGGACTTGGCTGTGAGCAGATTCCCTTCCTGTTAGAGCTTGGGTGAAGGCACCTGGGGTGCAGTCCGCCTCTTCACCCAGCCTTCCTCTACCCACGTGTGCTCTCTCGAGGATAAACACTGGGCTCACACCGCCCTGGGGAAGTCAGGAGAAGGAAAGGCAAGGCATGAACATTGACTGGGTGTCACCAGGGGCCTGGACTTGGCGTTGAGGCTTCCCAGCAACCTGGAGATGAGGAATGACCTTGGCACATTTATCTAAAATCAACTACTAATACACATCAGTGACGTGTGCAGGTTTATTTCTGGACTCTTGGTTCTATTCCACGGGCCCCTAGGTTTATCCTTAGGCCTGGATCACGCCATCTTGGCTACTCCTGCTTTGCAGTACATTTTGAAATCAAGAAGGTGTGAGTCCTCCAACTTTGTTCTCCTTTCTCAAGATGGTGTTGGCTATTCTGGGCCCCTTGTATTGGATCAGCTTGTCAATTCCTGCAAGAAAGGCCAGATGGAATTTCAGTCCCGTGGGCTTTTATCTCCGAAAAGGGAAAGGAAGAAAAGAGAGGGCAGGGAAGGGAACCTTCTTCGCACAGTGATGCTGGGAACAGACGTTGTCCATCCGCCAGACTTACCCGCCAGACTAATGGTCTTACACAGGCCCATAGAACTGATAACGCTGGGACTGATGGTGACGGCTGGATGACCCAGGGTTTCTATCCAAGCCATCCCAGTGGGGAAGCGTTTTGCTTATCCATTTGCCTATCCATTATTCCATGGTCACTCACAAATGAACTGACTTCCCTCAAATGTAAGCTATCACACAAAGATTGGCAAAATACACAATTTCAATTTGGGGTTTAGCACTCCACCTTGAAATTTAATGGTATATCTCCTAAGAGTTTTAACCAAAGTCACCAAATTTGACCAAGGCTATAGACGTGTGCTTGTGTCAAATTAGATCACTATTAATGACTTAAAGCAACAGTTCATTATATGTGAACACTCACTGGTGTGGGCCTCAGTCTTCTCATCTGTAAACAGACATTTCCTCAGCACTGTTCCCTACCCCCAACTTCGTTGAAAGACCCCAGTTCCCTGGCTGCTGATAACACAGTCTAATCATAGAGGCCCATCCCAGTGTAAGGACTGAGGCCCAGAGATGCCGGCCGCCATGCTCTCTGCCCGAGAGAGAGGAGCCGCCCCCACAGGGAAGAGCAGGGATGGGAGGCAGAGTGAGAATCTGTGAGCAAAGCCCTCGGGCCTCTCATCGGAGGACCTCAGAGCTGCCCAAGATCTTTCAAATCATTACAGCTGAGGGGAGGATGGGTATCCAGACTCCTCGCTGTTGGACATCCCCAGGGTGCACCGTGGCTACACCTGCAGGCTCCCAGGGCTGGGCACCAACAGCGTCCAACCCCTGACCTCACGGCCACCCCTACCATGTTGGGTGGGAAACTAGGGCCCACGTCCTCAACCTCACCCTCAAACCAAATCTTATCCCATGTTGCCTTGACAACGCTGCAATTGTCATGACACCAAAGGGGTGGCCGGCCAAATCTAGAAGCGTCCGCATCATGAATCCTTCCAGGCTTTGAATTTGTCTGCATCTCTCCTTTTATTTTTCAATGTAAAAAATGAATGCCATAACGCAGGCATCTTGTATCTCATGTGTAACCCGTATCTTAGGTGCAGGAAGTGGGCCTCCGATCCCTTCCTTGCTCTGTCTCCCCTCCTGTCTTTCCCACTCCTTTCTCCTTTGAGCCAGGTGGGGTCAGCCTGGCCCAGGCCCCTCCTCTGCGGCCTCTGGCTCAAGGCAACCCGCAGAGCAGCGAGGGCCCGACTCCATTCCCCGCCACCCCCTGGGCAGTGCCTTGGCAGAGATTTGAAACGTTTCTATTTAAATGACATTTGAACAAACGAGAAGGGGCTCAGTTGTACGTCAATCACATTGCCTGGGACCCAGTTGGGAGCCGGGTCCCCGTGGACAGTGCGCAGTGGAGTTCCCTCTGTTTTCGGATTCGAATTGCTTTGTTCTCGGTCCAGGAAGGGGGAAGGAGGGGGATGCATTTGGCCTAAAATGAAACATTTCCCTTTTAAGTCAAAAACTCGAACATGGCTTGAAGGAGAGAGTTTAAGCTCCATAATCCCCGGTCCTGAGCAAGAGCAGTAACAAGCCTGCAATTTCCTTTTTGGAGGAGAGAAGTCAGAGAAAGCTACTGGGCAGAGCAGGCTGGCGCCCTCAGGGCCACGGCTCAGAGGTCACCTGCAAGGCAGCGGGTCCGCCTCCTTTCTGGGTCCATGCAGATATACTCTGTGGTTCCATTGGCCGGGTTGGGGCGGGCAGGGGGAGTGGGGGAAGCTCCCAGGGGCAGCCTTTCTGTGGCTCCCAAATCTTTTCCCACTTTCCGTGTCTGTGTGGGTCCCACCCTCTGTGCCCATCACCACGCCAGCTGCGTCTGGTTCCACACTGGCCCTCCTGCTGCCCCGTAGCCTGCATGTTCTGCCCACCATCTCTCTTCTCTCCTCACCCACCAGCCAACCACCCATCCTCAAATGATGAAGTCACAGGGGAGTGAGGTGGGATTCAGGTCTTTGCACAAATCGCTCACACTCCCCAAGTTTGGGTTTTCTTATCCCAGACATGAGAAAATTGGACTATCTCACACTCTACGTTATCTCCATTTTGAAAATTATTTGAATCATCGTCAAGTAATAGCACTTAGGGACCCAGTACCTAAGTTAGAGTTTCCATTTTTCTGATGAAAAAACAGGGCCTCTGGCTGAGCCCCAGCCTCCAGGCATGGAAATGTCTTGCTAATTTGACCATGACCGAGTGCTTCCAGCCCTCACTCTCAAAAGGCCTTGTGCCAGTTACTTAAACTCAGTCTATACTTGTTTAATTAACGGGCAAACAGAGAGATGGGTGAGTGCATAGATGAGTGAATGGATGAAACTCTCTCAGACTAACAAAAGTTTTCTATCCTGCCCAGGATTTGATATCACAGTAAAAATCGCACCAGCAGCCGGTTGCAGAAGCACAGCAGAGCCAACCCAGCGTGTCCTATCTTTCAAGTCTTGGCCATCGCTCGTTTCTTTCGGGCCCAGACTTGCCTCCGATTTGTCTACTCTGGAGACAGTAGAGCTGCTTTACGGGGTGAGTTCACATCCTTGGAGCCTTGAATCCTTTCTCGAAGGAGAAAATTGCAAACTTCTGATTCCGTGTATCCATGTTAATATTGATGTAGGAAGCTCACTGGGTTCATCAGGACATTTTTTGGCTACAAGTGCCAGAAACTCAGCTCAACCTGGCTGAAGGAAATGGGTTGGTGTCTCATCAACAAAACCTCCAGAGGTGCATTTGTCCCTGTGTGTCACTGAAGCCAGGAGTGTGAACCTTTCTCTCTCTTCATCTTTCAGCTTGACTCTTTCCTCAGTTTTGGCTTCATTCTTAGGCAGGTCTTAGACATGGAGCCTTAAAAAATATGCTACACCCAAGGAGCTCCAAGCTTGCACTTACACTCCAGGCCTTGGAGCCAGTGATCAGTGTAAAAAGTAGGACTCCCCAGTCATTCTAGCTAAGGTCCCATGGCTGACTCTGATAGGCCGGGCTTAGGTCAGGTGACCATTCCTAAACCAATCACTGTGACCAGAAAAGTAGAGTAAATATTCTCATTGGTCAAGCCAGGATTATAGTTGTGGCTGACTGAGAGCGAGGAAAATGAAGAGCAGAGGTTCTGTATTCAGAAGGAGAGATATGGAGGACACACAAAAAATGCCACCTGGCCACTCCACTGACTTGCCTATTCTGCCTCAGGCTGCAGCTCTAGTTTTCTCCGCATTTCCATAGGACACATTTATCTTCATAAGAGCGTGGGACTTGTGAAAGGTTCTGGGGACCACGGTGAAGGACTGTGGGAGATTGCATTTTCCAAAGATGGCTGCAATAACACCATCTTTCCCACATGCTCCTCTAATCCAGGCACTCCCCCTCCCCTTGAACCTGGGGCCTGGTGGCTGCCTGTCCAATAGAGTATGTCAGGGGTGACGCTATGTGACATCTAAGGTTAAGTCACAATAATGGCATGTAGTTCTGCCTTGTTCTTTAGGGATGTTCACACTTAGAATGCGACCGCCATTCGGTGAGGAAGCCCAAGCAGCCCGTGGAGAGGCCCTTATGGGCAGAAACTGAGGCCTGCAGATTCAACTGAGGCTCAGCGCCCAGACAGCAGCCAAAGGCGTGAGCCATTTTGAAAGGGAGCCCCTTCAGCCCCCAGGTGTGCTATCCCAGCTGAGGCCACATGGAGCAGATGAGCTGTCCCCACCAAGCCCTGCCCAAATTGCAGGTTCATGAGCAAAGTAGATGATTCCATTGTTTAAGGGCACTAAGTCCTGGCATGGTTTGATCGACAGCAATAGTTGACCTATAGGAAGCCAACTGTTCTGGGAAGAAGTGTCACATGGATAACCATAGTGTAATATGAACTAGGTGTGGCCGCCGGGGAGGAACCTAGCAAGGCCCTGTGATCAAAGTCCTCTCCCTGCCCCACACCAGGGCCCAGCAAACATTTGTTTACTAAACCTTTTCATCTTCCTGTGAAGTGTCTTACTTCCCTTTGAGGTCCCAGATCCCCGCCTTCTCCTCCTCATCCCAGATAACATATATCCCTCATTTTTCCTCGCTGTCTTTGGAATTCTCATGCTTATGTGAATTGCCCAAATCTGTCCTATGTCATTTTAATTATATGACCAGCCATAAGAACCAAGAGGGGGAGGGGGAAATTTTCTCCTCCCCCACAGGGCCCTCCCGTGCTCCTCCTTTTCCAAAAATAACTTCTCGTAAGTCCAGTCCTTCTTATATCCTCCTGGCTACTCAGGGGGCGGGGCAGGGGGGGATCTTGAAGGCACCTGGATAGCTGTAATGTTTTGTTTTCTCAGTGTTGTTCCCTATCCGCAACTTCTTTAAGACCCCAGTTCCCTGGTTGCTGATAACACAGTCTAATCACAGAAGCCCATCCCATGGTGTGGACTGAGGTCCAGAGTTCCTGGCAACCATGCTCTCTGCCCAAGAGGGGGTGGGGGTGGCTGCCCCCCAGAGAGGAGAGGAGATGGGAGGCAGAGCGAGAGTCTGTGAGCAAAGTCCTTGGCCTCTGATCTGAGGTCCTCAGAGCTGCCCAAGGTCTTCCAAATCAAGGCCCACCACACACCCTCCAAAATAGAAACTCCAGGCCCTGGCAGTGAGAGAGAGCCCTCTCTGGGTGGGGATGTAACTTGGTGTAACCACTTTGTCGCTACAAAGCAGAGCCTACAGATACTCTACGACTGAGCAATCCCGTGCCTACTAGTGGGTATAAGCCTCGGAGAAATGCATACATGTGTTCACCAAGCAGCATGGGAAATATCAGAACACCCAACGCCCATCAGCAGTATGTACTGACATGTGCTAAATACCGTCATCCCATGGATACTGCATGTTGATGAGCACGAACAAACTTCGTGTAAACATCATGGATAAATCCCATAAGCGCACCGTGTGATCCATTTGTATAAGGTTCAGAAAGTTCCATCTGCATCAAGTTCAAAAACAGGAAAACTAGACTCGGGTGGTGGAAGTCAGGGCGGTGGGTGTTAGCGTTATGAAGAAAGAATAACTAGACGGGGGCACGAGGGGGTACTTCTCCCCGAAGTTGGGAGCAGGTTCCCTGGGCGCACTGCACTCTCTGTGTGAAAACCCACCACGCCGCCCCTCGTTTGCTGCATGAACCGATCTCAAACTTCAACAATAAAGTGCCTTTAAAAAACTGCCTCGTTCAGAAATTACACTGAGCAGATCCACGTTGGAGGGATCCACGTGGCTTTGTCTTTTAATAACAGCTCGATTCTTTCAGACATGAATCTTTCGCTGTTGCATCAGTAATAGTTCGTCACGGCAATTTTCCCTTCACCCCGTACAGACAGCTGCGCCTTCGGGCCCCTGCTGGCCAGCCCTTTGTGGGGACGCTTCTGCTTCTTGGCAAAGCCGCTCTGCTCAGCACCTGTGCTCGCTCAGAATCGCACATTCGCCCCATCAGGTGCTCTGGCTAATTTTGTGTTTTTAGCCGAAAAGATTCCCCTGACGGACGAGGGGGAGATGGAAAGGGCACAGGACGTGGCGTCACGTGGAACTGGGCCATCAACACATTTCTGCCACCGGAGCTCAGATGCTTAACTTCTCTGAGCCTCAGCTTCCTCATCTGTCAAATGGGATCGGGGCGGTGCCTACCCCGGAGGGCAGCTGGGAGGAATGCGTGGGATAGTGTGAAGCGGCCGGCCCAGTGTCCGGCATATTGAACTTCCTTAGTAAACAAATGTAAGCCACTACTGTTGTTGGAGAAGGAAAAGAAACAACCTTTGGGGGGTTTTTAATGGCAAAATTAGTGAGTGTTCTATTGCAAAAAAACATGCGAAGCGCAGGAGAGCATCCAGAAAGGAATAGAACTCACTGGGCGATAAGGGGCCTCAGTTCCAGGCGGGCAGGAAATGGGCCTTTACCTCTTCCTGCTCAGCTTGCCTTCTGTTGTGAGCCCGCCGTCCACTGCAGCAGGCACTCCGTCTCGTCTCAGCAGTTGAGTCCCGCCTTTTTCTGGAGTTGGGGGAGAGGGAGAAATAGGTGGAGGATGGAAGGATAGGGATGAGGGAGAGGGGAAGGGTGGGGAGAAGGGGAGGAGGAGGACAAGGGGACCTGGGCCATGGATCTGGGCATCTTCTAAATGGTTTGCTGCCCATTGCCTCTCCCTCCCATCTGCAGGCCCTTTGTGTTCAGTGCCCCTGCCTTGTGGGCCCCCTGAGCATGGGGGCAAGCCAGGGTGTGCCCCCAGATCCTCCCATCACAGGATCCTCCCCACAGAGCAACTCTGCCCCC
>NW_006300363.1:805255-811595 GCF_000327345.1 Myotis davidii | reverse complement strand
CGCCACACACACACACAGACACAGCATCTGGGGTCAAAGGCTCCTCAGGAACTGGCCTCACTTCCCTGGGTTCTGGGAGCCTCTGAAGCATCCGCCATGTCCACACAGCCCTGGGCAGCCTTAGCCCAGTGACGGGCAGACTCGGGGGGTTTTCTCTCCAACATCTAAGCTCTCAGCCTTCTCCCTCTCCCCGCCTTTCCAACACACCACCATCCTTCTGCCTGCCCCCTCCGCCCCAGCTGATCGTTTTCTGGGGCAGGACTGGGGGGACGTGTACCCCTCAGCCTTTTGTTGTCTCAGCCCCAAGACCTTTCTGCTTTTTAAGCCCCAAACCATGACGCCTTTCCTCTCCCAGTGCTTCCTGCCCAATCCCTTCCCGGAGGCAACAAGCTCCAAAGAGCAGAACTTGAGTACAGAGCTCGCGGGTCAGGAGGAGGCTCCGCAAAGGCTAAAAGGAAATGCGGATACAAACATGTCCCTTGATAGTTCAAAGACACTGTCTCCACATGCACACACTCACACCCCAACCAATCTGCTACAGCTTTGGGGCCCAATTCTTCCTCTTAGAGATGCATTATGGGCCCCTCCTGTATCGTTACATCTTTTTTGACCACATGCCATGCCATTGGACGGAGGTGCCAGCATTGACCTCGTGTACCCGGTGTTGGAGAAATAGGTTATTTCCAAGTCCTTCATATTGTAAATAATATTACAATGAACCTCCCACAGGCGTGCCACTCTCTAGCTGTGGGTTCAAAGACAAGGGCAAGAACGTCTCCAAGCCTCACTTTCTTGGCTTGCCTAGAAACGTTGGCAATACCTCCCAGAATCGTTGGAGGAGTTAAATGAGACAATGCTTGCAAAGTGCTCAGCAAATGCCTGTTCACGAAAGGATGCTAAAGATGATTCTCATGGTGATAATCACCCCACGACTCCTTACAAAGCCATGTTTTCCCCACAATAAACACCTAAAAGAGAAACTGCTGGGTTAAATGATACGTATATGTTCTAAGTCTTTGATAAATGCTTTGATTTACCCTCCACCTCCCTGCCAGAGCCCCCTCCCCGGGCTGCGGCATCTGTCTCCTACCTGTTGTGCCTGCAAAGGGCGCTCAGCTGCACCGCTAGTTGGAGAATTGCCCTTGGCCAGTGGGAGCCACCCCCCAGGAAGCGCTTAGAACAGTGGTCGGCAAACTGCAGCTGATGAGCCACATGCGGCTCTGTGGCCCCTTGAGTGTGGCTCTTCCACAAAATACCATGTGCGATTGAAACTTCGTGGCCCAGGTGCAGAAGTCGGTATTTTTTGGAAGAGCCACGCTCAAAGGGCCACAGAGCCACACGTGGCTTGCGAGCCGCAGTTTGCCGACCACTGGCCTAGAGTGTGAGCTTGTCCCTCAGGGCAGCCACAGCCAATGGCTGACGGACACAGGGTATAAAGGTGCGACCACCTGCGGTGTCACTCGGGCTCCATGGCTGTCCTTGGGATCGGGCTGAGAGCAGGCCTCAGCGGAGCCACACCTTTGCTGGGCGTCTTCCTCTGCCTCCCTTCACTTCCTCGAAGGTTTTCTCCTAAGAGCCTCCCTCAGTCAGTAAGCCACTTACAGGAGAATCCATCCCAGTAACAGGGTGTGGGAATGGCCAGGGGGCGGTCTCAGGTGCTTTATGCCACGTGGCTCTTTAAACTACCCAACAACAGAGTTTGGCAGGATGGGGATGTGTGCTGGTAGAATGGGGTTCCCCATCCTGGAACACCCCTGCTCCATATGGTTGTGTTTCCCCAAACACGTGCACAAGGCACCCTCAGCCAGCAAAGCCAGCAGTCCCCGAGGCAAAGTAGGAGCAGACAAGCCACGCAATGACACACAAGCCAGGCAATGACACACAAGCCAGGCAATGACACACAAGCCAGGCAATGACACACAAGCCAGCGTTAGGAGAGAAGATGCACTGCTTTACTGCCCTTCGCGAAGACAGGCCGGGGAAGCCAGAAAACGGGACCAGAGGACCAGGAGTGTGAGAGGGGCAGGCAGGCTGGGAGTGAACACGAAGGTGGTTGAGACAAAGTTCAGAATGGGGCCAAGGCGAAAGGTGAACCGTCTGACCCTGTTCACGTACATCCGTTTAACAAGGGCATTCATTGATAAGCAAACCGTCTGTAGTAGAAAAAAATGATAATAAACCTGGTACTGTCTTTAGGTTAATAAGCCAATATCTTTCATCTCTCTCTCTCTCTCTCTCTCTCTCTCTCTCTCACTATCTCTCTCTCCTCCTCCTTCTCCCCCTCCTTCTGCCCCCTTTTACAGTTTTTTTCTTTCTTCCTTCTCCTCCTCCTCCTCCTCCTCTCCTTCTCCCTCTCCTTCTCTCTCTCCCTCTCTCTCTGACTGAAGTGCCCATTCTGGGCAGCCTTCTGCTCCATCCACACTGGTAATAGTGACAAGACTTTGATGTCCTCCTCATTCAACAGAATGTTGTTTAGTTCAAAGTGAAGAACAGAAGCCATTCTTTGCTTTTAAATTATGAGCTCCCTAAGTCTTCTGTAATGATATAGTTTGACTGAAGTGTGCAGTTTATTAACTACATAAAGACGACATTATCAGAGCGGAGAAAGGGCGCTGCGAGTTCTGCCTTTCAGCCTAGCAGCAGGGTTCTCGAGACTTTGATCTCAATCAATGCTAAATGTCTTTGTGAGAGCGAGAGACAGCTGAAATTATCTTTGGCGTGGCGGCAGCATCAATTATTCAAGCCCTTTTCCTTATGAATTAAAGTGTTCTTCAACTTCTACCCCACTTGTGGGTCTGGGTGTGTTCTTTTTTTTTTTTTTTCTTCCTTTTATTGTGTTTTTCCAGTTATTCCAGGAAAGGCACTTGGAAGGAATCTCCCAGCCTTCGCTCATCGTACTCCAGCTGACCTTTGAAAATCTACATCCACTCTTCCTCCTCCTCCCCCTTCCTAATTGCTCTCCCCACCCTCCCTCCCAGCCCTGGCCTTCTCGGAGGTGACCCCAAGGACTATGCAGAGAAAAGGGGGACATTGTTCCTATTTGGCTTCGTGCCAGGGTGGTCAGCAGAGGCCAGTGAAGTGGCCCTTTGACAAGAAGTGTTGGTCTGAAACGTGATGACATGGAGGCGTCCGCGGGAGGTTAGAACCCCTCCCGGCTGACCTCAGCTGCTCCCCATGCCTCCCAAGGAAGAGCTCCACTCTCCAGCTGCCCTTGTGACCAAGGCCCAGTTCTCCTTAATACACACGCACACTGTCCAGGACGGGGATTTTCAAACTGCAGGCTGAGACCCGTGAGTGGGTCATCAAGCCAACGTCATGGATCATGTCCAGCAGAAGAGAAAATATCAGAATGTGTTTGGTAGATTAAGTATTCTTTCTTGAAACTTTTGTTTCAGATATGAGTGCAGAGTGACTAGATGTTATCACGAGTCTCTGCCCCAAAAGAGACCCTGAGACAAGGATGTGGGGGTAAGTAGCTTATTTAAGGGGTTGTTGTAGAAAGTACTGTGAAGTAGTGGGGGGCATGAGACAGGAAGGGAGGAAAGCCAATGGAGTATGGTAACGGCTATGATGAGCCAACCGCAGCTCAGCCCCTCTGGGGACACTCTGAAAAACCCTGTAGAACGTACTTCAGAGTTCCCCACCAACCGTGAGGGAGCTGGAACGTTGGTCCACAAATGCCCAACCTCCATTGGTCGGGGTCTCACTTGGCATTAGGTCCCTGGCACTGCTAGGATGCCCTGCACATAGACCAAGTATACTCCCATGGCCAGAGCGGAGGCAGTAGGCTCTGCCAAGAGATGACCATGATTAGACAGTCATGGCAGTGGGGGTTGAAGAACATGTACTTTTTACATCGTTATACCCATTGCAGGTGAGACAGGTGCTCACATATCCTGCTGAGAGCGTTCTCCTGACAGGCAAATGATCAACAGGCATTAGGAGCCTTAACATGTCTCCTCCCATTGACCACACAACCCTAGGTCTAGGAACTCTTTGTAAGAAGCACCTAGAAAAGTGAAAAATTAGAAATAGCCCATATATCCAACAAAAGGGGATGAAATAAATTATGCTGTGGCCCTACAATTGAATATGATCCCATTGTTTTAAATGGTGTTGAATATTTATTGTTATGAAAAAATTGACAAGAGTGGGAAGGGGGGAAGGCAATTATTAAACTGGATGAAGGGTATATGGGAATACTGTACTATGTGGGAAACTTGTCTATTAATCTAAAACTATTCTCAAATTTAAAAGAAGTTTACCTAAATATCTTGAAAAGCAAGTATTTAGAGTACTATCTAATTTCTATTGGACACACACATCTAGAAGAATATGCCTGAAGGTGACTCACAGTGGTTATCTCTGTGTGTGGGGGATTAGAGCACTTTTATCTTCTACTTTTTACTTATCTGTATTTTCTATTTTTCTACAATGAATATGCATTACTTTTGTAATAAAAAATAGATAAAATTTATCTTAAATCATCTTAAATGTACCGTAAATATTCTTTTAAGACCAGCTTAGCAAAGAGGGAAAGAAGAGAGACTAGAGGCTAGAAGAAAACAGTGTCAAGGGGTGGTTTAACATTTTATTTTCATCTGTTCCTGGTTATAAAATAATATTCGGGTTACCAAAACCGGTTTGGCTCGGTGGATAGAGCATCGGCCTGGGGACTGAAGGGTCCCAGGTTCGATTCCGGTCAGGGGCATGTATCTGGGTTGCGGGCACATCCCCGGTAGGAGATGTGCAGGAGGCAGCTGATCGATGTTTCTCTCTCATTGATGTTTCTAACTCTCTATCTCTCTCCCTTCCTCTCTGTAAAAAATCAATAAAATATATAAAAAAATAATATTCAGGTTATGTAGAAAATCTGAACATTATAAAAATGTATAAAACGTAAAATAATCACACATAATCTTGCTTCTCAGAGATGACCACTTCATAGCAGACATTGGTTCCATGGAACTGTTTCACCACTTCTGGAGTTCCGCCTCTGGGTTCAGTGTGGCTTTGCTTCTAACCCTCAGCAGAAGGTCTACCCTCAGGTAACTGGAGCTGTTTTACTCAAATGTGCAGAGAGGCGGACATGGCTGGGCAGATTATATGTGAAGGAGTACATGGTACTGTGAGATGTGACTTGCATTTCAGAGTTCCCCTGTACGAGGAGACTGAAGCTACTCTCCATTATACTGAGGGCACATCCCTACTTGGCCTTTTCCCTTTCCCTGCCCTGCTTCCTCCAATTCCTGAACTAGGTTCTCTTGGAAGCTCTGTCATAATAAATCACTTGCACGTGAATCCTCATCTCAGGGTCTGCTTTTAGGATGCCCTCCTACAGTGCTGCTGTTGATGCTTTAACGTATCTCCTTCCATTCTTTTTTCTATACATACAACAAATGTTGTATGACTCTAACACATTGTACTTGGTGAAATATCTGGCTCTGCTATTCCCAGAAGCCAGTGTTGAGAGAACCATGATTGGCCACATGACTCATGGCATCCATGGGTTAAAAAAATATTATAGCTGGAGAGAAGCAGAGGTATTTTCTGGCATTGAGTGCAGAGGAAAATCTGTCCTCTGGATTAGAAGAGAACCACCCCCTCAACAACTTCCTACAATGATCATAGTTAACAAATTCCACAAGCTGATGGCAAAGAACCAAAGTAGTGTGGTTGAGGGAAAGGGCTCTCTGATGCTTTGATAAAATCCAAGGATTAAATTCAGTGTGTGTAATCAAGGATTGCACAAGAAAAGGCCTACAGGGACAAGGTGGGTAATGTAAAGAAGGTACCATGTAAAAAAAAAAGGTACTGAATTTTGAGTTACTGTCTTTTACCTAACCCGTTTACTAAATTCTTAATTAATTTAAATAATTGTAGGTGATTCTTTTGAGTTTTTCATATTCACAATCCTATTAGCTACAAATGATATTTTTCTCCTTTTCCAATTTCTATCTCAACTCTTGCTCCATTGTTTAAAAAAGCAGTAAAATTATAAAGAGAATAGTAAAAAAAATAGTTATAATAAATATAAAACATCATGATATTGATATAGAGACTGCAGAAAGATCTAGTAAAATTTTTGAAAAAGTGTTACATATGCAACAAATACAACTTAAGAGAAATATAATTCTATATATCTTTATTATACTAGATGTGTTGACATTTATTTATTTCCATGTCTGTCTTCCTACAGAGACACTCCATTCTTCAAGGGAGGAGGTAGTTTCTTATATATCTGGTGTTCAATCACTGTTATGATATTTGAATAAATGAACTTATGCCCTGGCTAAAAAATTTCCCTGAAATGTATAATGTATATTCTTTTACATGCTCC
>NW_006300363.1:784268-805209 GCF_000327345.1 Myotis davidii | reverse complement strand
CTTTCCCTCTTTCTCTCTCTTTCTGTCTTTCTTTTCTGCTCCTTTGGAATCCTTATGACCTATTTTGTTACAGTCCAGACCAAGCACTATTTTCTCATCCTTGACCTTCACTCTCTTGCACTCAAATGGTTCCCCAAGTCCTGTTGATTTTACCATCTACACATCCCTCAAATCTCTCTGTTCCTCTCCTTCTTCATCACCACCTCCTTGGTTCATCTAACCCACTTTCCACATTGCTGCTAAAGAGAACATTCAACTATACAAATTGTTTTATGTCCTTCCTGATTTGAAATCTTTTTATGGCTTTCCGCTATCTTTGTAGAAAAATCTCATCTTTAGAATAATGCTCATAATCTGCCTCACCCCTCTAGCTTTATCCCTGGTCTTTCCATCCCTCACACCAGTGTCTGGCCATATGAATGTCTTGCAGCATCCTGAAAAGATCAGAAGAGCTGCCCTAGCAGGTTTGGCTCAGTGGATAGAGCACTGGTCTGTGGACCAAAGGGTCCCAGGTTCGATTCCAGTCAAGGACATGTACCTCACATGCAGGAGGCAACCAATCAGTGTGTTTCTCTCACATTGATATTTCTCTCTGTCTTTCCTCTCTCTTCTACTCTCTCTGAAAATCAATAGAAAAATATCCTCGGGTGAGGATTTTAAAAAAAGAAGAAGAAAGATCAGAAGAGCTAAAGATCAAATGTGCTGATTGTGAGTTACTTAATTTTTAATTAACAAAATGGGAAAACATATGAACAGTAAATAAACTCCCTTTCTTAATTCCTTTTAGACTTGGAATATGTGGATGCAATGGAATAATAAAAAAGGCCTTTAGTGGAACAACAAAGTTTAGGAACCAATGAGATACAAAGGAAACATATATGATCACAAATATGTATGAGGGAAGGGAAAATAATAGTATAACTTCTATGCCCCTGATCACACACAATGGGTGGAGGGGGTAGAGCGACATGTGGAAGAAAAAGTTAACGATAAAGCCTACTTTTCTGCATATAACATAGGAATGACATGATCAAGGAATTTCAACTCTGTCTTGGAAAAAAAGTAAAAAAGGAGAATGGGTTGAAATTCACCAAAAGTGAGACTTATGAGGTCAAATAATGTAGCATAAGCCTATCGGGGGAATGCACTGAAGGACATGTAAGTTAGGAGCGGGGCTGAGGCATTTCCCCATGACGACTGTGATATGGAGCGGCCACACAGCTGACCACCTCCCTGGGTGCCCTCCACAGAAACTCATGTTCTCTAGCCACCGGTGGGTCCTCAACGCTGCTGGGCAACCCTTGGCATTCCTCCGGCCACGGTCACTGCCTCTCTCCCCCAGATCTCGCTTTTCTACCCTCTTGCCCTCTGCCTTCTTTCCCTCTGCTCAGTCCCTCAATACCTTCAGCTATTCCCAGGCCATCACTATCTCCATTACGTCTCTGAGGGTGTCCACAAAAACTACATCACCGCTCCTGTCTCCTCTCCCAGGGGCCCATTCAGTATCCTGCGTTTATCTCGCCCGAGCCTTCCCCCACCTGGTTTCCGGCCCTCTCAAATGGCGGCAGCCATCATTAACTGCTCCTTTCCCCTGACGTCATGGCCTGTGTCTGTCCAACCCCTCGGGCTGTTTTGTTCTTTCCTCTCCAGTCTCATTGTCGGCACCCCAGTGCGGTCCCCTTACCGGTCCCATCCTATATGAAGATTTCACAAACTTACTGTTGCTTCACTGCCCAGTCCATCCCAAACTCTGCCCCCAGGTGTATTTTACTCAAGTGTGACCTTGATCCGCTAGTGCCAGGCTCGAAACCCTCCCTGGCTCCCCACTGCCTATCACCCTATGTCCGTTCTCCTCAGCTCAGCTCTGGGGTCATCCTGTCGAGGACTTTATTTCCTACTGTCCCTTTAATAAACGGACTCCTCGTGGTTCTTGGCTGCAACCCGCTCTTTCCTGTCTGTCCTCTGTCTCCATCCGTTGTCCTGTGGTTTCCTCCAACTGGGATGCTTCCTGTTTCCCCTCCATCATGTAAGGCTCAACCTGAACTCATCTGTGAACCCCGATGGCGCCAGTGGGGTGATTCTTCCCCCCTCGGAAATGCTGCTCTCTTGCTGACATTCTGCTTCTGTCATCTTAATGCTTTAGAGCCCTGAAAACTCAGAAAGTCCTTGAGGGCAGGGGCCATGCAACCCGTCCTGGCATCCCCGGCACCAGCCACACAGTAAGTCCTCAGAATGGGTCTTAAAAAAAAATCCTTAAATTATTAATGTTGCGGAGACTCGCTGAGCCAGGCCACCTCTATTGACAAACCGCTCTCTTCCTTGGCTCTGCTACTAACATCACACACAAACCCACTCACCTGCTCTTCCCTCTCAAGTCAAGCAGAGCGGACGCACCCTCATTACAGACCCCGCTGAGGGCTCTCTCTCCAGACCCAGATCTCTTGCCCTGAGGGTGCCAAGCCACCTTCCCCAGACGAGGATCTCGGTCTCGGGGCTTAGCCGACTTCTGAGGGCCTCCTTCTCTGTCTTCCTGTCATCAACTTTCCGCTTCTGGTTCAATCCCCAGGCCCGGGAGCAAAGCCAAAGCTTGACCCCAAGGCAGTGGCCCCTCAGAACCAGCTCAAGAGCAAAAGAAACCCTGACTTCCCCGAGATCAAAGCTCTGTGCAGCCGGATCACCCGTGGCCTAATGCCACGCTGCTATGGCAACATGAATTTTAAGCAGACATCTGCAGAGCCTGCCTCCTCTGTGCCGGCAACCCCAGAGCCAGGCTCTCTGGGGTGGGACACCCCACAGTGAGGATCCAGGATGCGCCTGAGGGACCTGAGTTGTTTTCTGGGGTCACCCTGTAGCTGACTGGCATCCTGAGACCTGATACGGGGAAGGAGGGAGTGGGTCACACTTTGCTCCCAGAGAGAGAATGCATTGCCAGGGAAGACGTGTGGGCACCGGCAGCCTCAAGGGCAGAATCCAACCAGGAGGCTGAAAACGGTTCCTTATTTCTCTCCCCTGCAGAACCCAGGCTCTTCTGTATCTTTGGCATCCATGCAAAGATGATTGACGTAGTAGCCAACCCCGGGGATGTCACCATCTCTTGGGGGGATAAATCGTACATTGAAACAACACAAGTTAGTGTATTGAATTGTGTTGTGTTGTAACTGAGATCGTAATGAAGTTTCCCTCCCTTCCTGTGAAGCTGATGGTGGCACCAAACAAACACCCAAAGCCCCACCAGGCTGGGATGCCCCACGGGAGACAGGCAGGGAGGCACATGGCCCAGGGTCTCTGTGATCGTCCCCCCTGTCCTGTCCTGTCCTGTCCTCCCAGGCTTAGGACTGTGCAAGGGGACAGCAGCCCTGGCATACTTGGCCTCATGCTTGCTGGCCTCTAGAAAAAGGTGCTTGACTCCAGGTGGACTCACTGAGTAAATATCAGTACGGACGGTGTGGCATTGTCAGTATCGGTTCTGGGTGTGTGTCAGGAGAGGTTGCCCTCATACAGTCTCGTTGTCAGAAACCTAGACTTCTCACAAGGCAATTGGGCAGGTGGACTGGTCTTTAAAGTGTGCACACTTTTTAACCCAACAATCCCTCTTTTTTTGTTTCTGTCCCGGGAGGTACTTGTAGAGATGCACACAGAATATACCAGGATGTTCAATACAACATTGTTTGTTTTCATAAAAAATTGGAAACAACTTAATATTCGAAGCATGATACAAGCGTAACGTATGAGTTTCCTGCGGCTGCCGTAACAAAGTGCCACACATAAAACAATAGAAATGTATTCTCTCGCTGTGCCAGGGGCCAGAAGTCCAAAACCAAGGTGTCAGTAAGGCCACACTCCCTCTGAAAGTTCTAGGGGAGGCTTCTTCCTGCCTCTTTTAGCTCCTGGTGGCCCCATCAATTCCCAGCATTCCTTGGCTTGTAGCAGCATCACTCCAGTCTCTGCCCTCATCGTCACATGGTCTTCTTTCCTCTGTGTGCTTCTTTCTTTTTTTTATCCTCACCAGGGATATTTTTCCATCAATTTTGTTAGAGTGAGTGGAAGAGAAATTGGTTGCCTCCTGCATGAGCCCCAACCAGGGCCCAGGCTGGGGAGAAGCCTGCAAGCGAGGTACATGCCCTTGACTGGAATCAAACCCAGGACCCTTCAGTCTGCAGGCCGACACTCTATCTACTGAGCCAAACCAGCTAGGGCTCCTCTGTGTGTTTCTGTGTGTTCTCTCCTCCTAGAAGATTTTCATCACTAGATTTAGGGGCCATCCTAATCTGTTACGACTAGTATTTCAGAAAAAAAAAAGAAATACTAGAAATAATTTTTTTAAAGACACTAGAAATTTCAGATTAATAACTACTCTGAAGTCATTGACTTTTCACCCTATTTCAAAAAAAAAAACACTAGAGATTCATGAGTGATATAAAAGTGAAATAATGAAAGGGCCACCAGTGCAAAACATCAACCTCAAATTACAAAGTGATGTCGCTGTATCATCAGGAGATTTTTATCTTCATAGACGTTGCATCTTCAAAACCCCTGACCCCAAGCTGGGTGTGGTGCTCATCTGAGGTTCTGTACAAAGATGAGGCTGCAGACAAGTCTCCCGCCCTTTAGAACTTCCCATCGTGGAAAATTATTGAGAGGAGAGTAATACGCCCCCAAATAAAATCCAATAAGCATGACACAGTGACAGGGGCCTGCACTCCGGCCGTCCAGAAACTGGCTGAAAATCCCCAGAGTGCCATGTTGCTTCAATGCTTCAATGTCTCTTTGCCTTGAGGCCAAAGGAGAATGAGGGGACAGGGAGGAGTCGCACAGAGAAGGACCGGGGCTGGGGACTGTGCCAGGAAAGCCAAGAATGCTGTACTCTGGGTCTCCCTGACACCTGGTGAACAGCACCCACAGCAGGAGCCAAGGACGTGGCCAGGCGCTGGGCCCTCTGGGAGCGAGCCTTGCTGGGCTCTCAAAATGGGCAGCCCTGCCTCCCTGCTGGCTGATATGTTTGCTTTGTCCTTGTCCCCTGGGCCTCCAGGAATGGAATTCCAGATGTTTTCTGTAGGCTCCGTACGGAGGTGGATGTCGTCTTCACGCTGTGCCTTCCGGATAGTACCTCGCCCTGTTCTTTTGCATGTCGTGGAAGGTACGTGTGCTGAGATTAATTTCATAGGGTTCTGGCCTCCCTACCACATGCTCCTCAGCACACACAGCCACAATCTGGGACCAGCAACACTTTCTCAGACGCCCCAGACACATACTCCATGCACACACATGTCAGGATTATAACGTGTGGCCCTGGGTGCCTGCATATACACGTGTGCACACATGCAGGCATGTTCACACACCTCCATGCACGTGGGCAGACTCCCTCCCCTCGTTGGACGTGGCAGATGCTGACACACCAGCACCTAAACCCAACCCAGCTGCCCCTGATATATGCCTCCCCCTCACAGGGGCCTTTGAACACCCTCTTGCTACTTCCTGAGAAAAGAATGAGCTGCCCCTCCCTTGGTCCATCATAGGGCCATACACAGGTCCCTCCCATCAGCAGAAAAGCTTGTTTATTACCGTTATATGTCACCCCACTGTGGGCCCTCTGGGTGCTCCAGCCCCCCAGCTTCTCCTGCTCAACAAGGAGCTGGCACATCCCTCAGGCCGAGGAGTGAAGGATGAAGTTTATGGGTTTCCAGTCCCAGGAGTCAGAGCTTGACCCAAAGAGAGGACCCAAAAGGGAGGGATTCTATTGGCTGCGGTCCGCAGGCGAGGGAGGAGTTTTCTTTCCACGGGAGTTTTTCTGCAGAGAGTCCCACCCTCACCCTCAGCCATCAGGAACAGAGAGCATCGGCCCCTCGGCCCCATGGGGCTCAGCAGCCAGGAGGACCCTGCAGGGGCCCCGCAGCCAAGGTCATTGCCAGGAGCCCGAGGCCCAGCAAGAGGCTCCTCTCTCCCAAGGTCCCCACCTCGCCCAGCTTCAGGGGCTCTGGGGCTGAGGACAGGGGGACAACGCTCACAGTCCCTCCCACTGCTGCCACTGCCCCCCAGCCCCCCAACACAGAGGAGGGCACCTGTCTCTAAGTCCCTCTTCCTTCTTCTCCGGCACAGGCTCTGCATCTTTAAGGGGAAATCCCAGCCACCTCCCTTTGGGGATGCGTGAGCCTCGGACTCCCTCTTCTGGTGAAGCGCGAGGAGCAGCCGGTGCCCAGAGCGGAGGGCTGGGTCTCGGAGGCCCAGGTGAGCAGAAGTCCCATGTCCCCTCCCTGTCCCAGCTCACCTGGGCACCCAGGGACTTCGGAGTACTTGGCCAGTACAGACTCTAAAAATCCTTCTTCTTCTCTTTCCTGGCAACTGACCCAGGGACAGCACGGTCTCCTCTGGGGCTCAACGACGTAACAGCCTCACGAGGGCCACCCAGGGTCCCTCCCACAGCCGCCTTAGGACTCCTGGAGACACTGCTCTGCTGGTAGGTTTTCACCAGAAGGAACGTGAGCACCTCCCTGACACTGACCAACGTGATGGGCTAAGAAAACAGGCTGTGTTCTGTCTCCATTTCTGCGGTGCCCCAAAGGCTGAGAATACAACAGCAGCTACAAGCGCTTGCCGAGGTCCCAATGACATGCTCACCACGTGGGCGGGAGCAGCCCAGGCCGTGGGAAAGGCTGCAAAAAAAGTAAATAAATCCTGGTCCTCTGTCCACCTCCTGAGACTCTGACATGACTGGCCTGGGTGTGTCCCGGACTCGGGGCCTTTCCAGGTCCCCCAAAGGAGAATCATCAGACCAGTGACTAGGGGCTTCCTCAGACACCCCACACACATGCTCCATGCACACACGTGCCAGGGTGTAACGTGGGGCCCTGGGTGCCTGCATTTACACATGTGGAGAAACGAGATTAAAATATACCAGTCCCACCCTAGCCAGTTTGGCTCAGTGGATAGCGCGCCGGCCTAGGGACCTGAGGGTCCCAGGTTCGATTCCGGTCAAGGGCAGGTACCTTGGTTGCAGGCTCCTCCCGGGCCTGGGCCCTGGTCGGGGCTCGTACAGGAGGCAACCAATCGATGTGTTTCTCATACATCGATGTTTCTCTCTGTCTTTCCCTCTCTCTTCCACTCTCTCTTAAAAAAAATAAAAAAATCAATGGAAAAATATGCTCGGGTGAGGATTAGCGACAACAACAAAAGAAACCGTTCCCTGGCCGGAACCGGTTTGGCTCAGTGGATAGCGTCGGCCTGCCTGCATTTACACATGTGGAGAAACGAGATTAAAATATACCAGTCCCACCCTAGCCAGTTTGGCTCAGTGGATAGCGCGCCGGCCTAGGGACCTGAGGGTCCCAGGTTCGATTCCGGTCAAGGGCATGTACCTGGGTTGCGGGCACATCCCCAGTAGGAGGTGTGCAGGAGGCAGCTGGTCGATGTTTCTCTCTCATCGATGTTTCTAACTATCCCTCTCCCTTCCTCTCTGTGAAAAATCAATAAAATATATTAAAAAAAAAAAAAAAAGAAACCGGGCCCTGGATTCCCTCCCCTCCCCGGACTCCACTCGCCCCGATGCTCCTGGCCTTTGGACAATGAGGTAACAGAGGCAGAAACTCCTTCCTGTTGGAACTTCCTTCCCTCTGGGGTCTCTTTGTCACTGCACTGTAGCCTGGGCCTCAGCTGTTCCAACCGGTGACTCCTTCCGGCTCTGGTCATTGCTACTGAGATCCACGTGGGCCGGGCTCCTCTTTAGGACCCTGGCGGCGTAGGAGCGGAGCCCTGCCACCCTCCGTGCAGGTTCAGGGCTGAGCTCCTCCCCCTTCCCGGACACTGTTGCTGGTCGAGGAAGGGTACGGATTGCTTTCCTTCCATCTCATTTCAGAGCAGCTTCCCAAAAAGGCATCACGTTCACCGGCCCCCTCACCTGCCAAGAAGGACCCGGCCTATGTCACTTATTCTGGGAGAAAAGGTTCCTGACCCCAAGGTGAGTGACCTTTTGTGAGCCCATGGGAGTGGGTTCTGTAGAATCTAAACCTCAAAGCCTGTGTTTCCTGCAGGGTCGGCCAGCCCAGGCTTTGGCCAGGCACCTACCCGCCACTCATACTTAGAAGTACGAGAACGGGTGGCTCAGCGGCCCCAGTACTTATGGGCTAAGGGAGGTCAGTTGTCGAGGTTAAAAGCAAATGTGGGGCCCTTATCTGCTAATTGAATTCCGATGAAGTGGAGGATGAAAGGGGCGGGGGCATAATGAGTGGTTGGGCAAACCCCTTGAACTTCTTTTTCTCAGGGTGACTTCCCATGCGTCCTTCAGGAAACGTTTTTCTCGCCCTGTAACCCTTCATCTCAACCCACTGTCCAGTCCAAACCGGATCCCAGCAGGACCCCTTGGGCAACGCCGCAGCGCTGTGGGCAGAAACAGATGACACCAGGTACCTGCTCAGTATCCCAGGGCAGGGCGTGGCCTATCATTTATCTCAGGGTTCTCGGCAGGGCCCCCCCTCCCCATATCAGACCAGGTAACCTTTTGTCGTGGAGGGATAGGGGCCGTGGAGGGCTAGGGTGTTCACAGCATCCCTGGCCTCTACCCACTCAGTGCAGGTAGCTCCCCAGCCAGTCCTGACGACCGAGACTGTCTCCAGGCACGGCTCAGTGTCCCCCAGAGGCAATGTTGTCCCCCGGTGGAGAACCACTGCTCTAGATGAGTTTCATGCAGCAAGAGTCACTGCTGCATCCCCGGGGCCTAGCACAGTGCCTGCCGCACGGCAGGGGCTCGATGAAGACAAGACTTGTTGTGTGAATGTCTGGAGGAGAGTTGGGAGGAGCACACCGAGGCCCGGCCCTGCAGAGGGCCCACTGGATGGGTACAGCAGGCACGAGTGTGCGCTCAGACCTCCTGCTCAGGGCCGGGCTTCCCACAGGTGCTCCCAGCCAATGGCCTTGCCTGGTGAGGGCGCTAATGCAGAGGACAAGACACAGGACACCTCCGACAGTGGCTCTGGCTGAGGGACACCCCAACAGCCTGGCCAAAACTTCCTTGGAACCGGGCTTCCATCAGAGACTCTCCCGCCCACTTCTCCCTCCCCAGAGGTCAGCCCAGCTTCACGGTCCGAAGGCCCTTGCCGCTTCTCCAGCTCCTACTCCTTATTCTTCTGAGGTGTTTCCCCAACAGAACTCTTGCCCACCTAACCCCGCCTTGGCATCTGCTTCTTGGTGGGTCTGGGCAGCACACCTGGCATTCTAGAAGGGCGCCTTTCCCCAGCCCCCTTCCTGGAAGGTGCCACACTCTAGGGCAGTGGTGGCGAACCTTTTGAGCTCGGCGTGTCTGCATTTTGAAAAACCCTAACTCTGGTGCCGTGTCACATATAGAAATTTTTTAATATTTGCAACCATAGTAAAACAAAGACATATTTTTTATATTTATTTGATATACTTAAATGCCATTTAACAAAGAAAAATCAACCAAAAAAATGAGTTCGCGTGTCACCTCTGACACGCGTGTCATAGGGTCGCCATCACTGTTCTAGGGCCTCTCCCTGGCGAGCTCCGTGGCTAAAGCATCACGCACAAGCCCCTTGATCGCTCATGAATAACCAAGAAAACTGACACACACTAACATTTCACTCCCAGAGACTCTTACAAGTTAACCTTTTATCAGTTTTAAGGCAGCAAGTAAAGTCGTTTTATCCACATGCCAAAGGGGGGAGGGTCGGAGGGCGGGAGGGAATTGGCCACTGGAGCCCAGACAAAGCACGCGTCCCCCAAGTCCACGTCATCTCGTCTCTCGGCCCCCAAGTATGATCTTAATGCACTGAGGTTTGAGAGCGTGTCCCCTTGCCTCACCCAGCAGAGTCTGCCGGGAGCACCTGCTGGTCCCAGGCCCCTGACTCGGCCAGCTCTGCCCTAGGCCAGGCTCTCCCAGGGGCAGATGACCTCCTTCTTGATGGCCTGGTCGCCCGAGGCTCCTGGCCCCGTGTCCTCCGCGTCCATCAGGTAGGTGCCACGCTCCACAGGCACATCCATTTTGATCTGGAAAAAGCTTCAGACACAAGAGGAAAGCAAGTATGGGGAGTGCAGGGGGAACACCAAATGGAAAGAATCAGTAGACATGCACACCCAGAGACATACGTGTACACACACACACATGTGCACACACAGAGACATATGCACATATACTAGTATACACACGTGCACACACCCACAGATATGTACACACATATGCACACACAGCCATATGCACACACCCACATATATGTGTGCACATGCCCACAGGCATGTGTGCACATATACACATATGCACATACCCACAGGCATATGCACACATGCACGTATATACACACCCACAGACATATGCATGTCATACACACATGCACATATGCACATGTGTACCAACAGACATGTGCTCACATACCCACACACGTGCATACACACACATAGCACACCCCCCACTGGTTCTCACTTTGTCACTCTCCTGGATTTCAGCCGTGGCAGCTGCTGACCCACATCCCCTAGGGGCTGCACCTTCCCATGGGACACAGGGGGGCACTTGGGCGAGAGCCTGGCAAAGACGGGGGAGGCCAAACAGCCTCGTCTCAGAAAACTGCTGAAGGACACAGCCATGCGGGCCTTGAGAGGGGCCCTGGGCGGGGGCCGCGGCCAGGGGCAGTCGGCGGAGGCCTCGCTGGTGTCTGCATTGGAGGGTCCTGGGCCGGCACTGGGCCCACCGGCCTCGCCCTTCTGCTCCGAGCCTTCCACGGCCACCGTGATGGGCGAGGGGCAGACGGTGCTGCTGGGCCTCCGCATGAAGCGGCCTGGTGAGGGGAAGGGCTTCCTGGGGGAGCGGCAGGAGGAGGAGAAGGGGCTGGAAGGAGAGGGGGGCACGCAAGTCCCCGTGTACACAGCCAGGTGGGGGCTGGGAGCAGTGTGCTGCCCAGGCTGCAGGGAAGAAAAGAGAGCTCAGAGTGAGTTGGGTGGCTGGTCGATGGGCACAGGGGCTGCCCCCTGCTCACTCAGCCCCTGCCCGTGCCCAAAGCACAGGTCTGGTGTGGCTTCACCTGGGAAGTTGGGAACGGCCCCCAAAGCCACCTGTGACGATGGCACAGACACACAGAGGTCTTCTACCAAGCCATGGTCCCCAGACGTGGGCAAGACGCAGACTGGTCGTCCTCCAGGCCTGGGATGCTGGGTGTGGCCAGGTGAATTTCCAACCCCCGCTCAGGCCCAGTCCCCCAGGGAGCAATGCTTAGTACCTGCCAGACACCGTCATCCCTTCTCTATCCTTGGTTTCCACCCTCAGGGCCGGAGGCATCGGAAACATTTTACTGGAGTGACGGAGGTGGCAGGAGAAGCCCCAGCTGGTGCCTGGCTGACTCTTCCAGGCCTGAGACCACCCACGCTGACCTGAACCCCTACTGTGTCCACAGACACACCTGGGGGATGGATGGCCTGGACCCAGCACCTCCCCTCCTCCTGCAGGCAGAGCAGGCGGTTGGGAGGAAAGACTGTGTGTGGGACCTGGACAAGCCGGGAGAAGGAGGCAGGCAATACAGGGTGGGGAGGCTACTCATTGGAGAAGTGCCTCAACCTCCCTGGTAGCACCGGGCGGGAGGGCAGGTCAGGCGTGCTTCAGCCGGAGCCTGAGAGAGTCTGAGCTGGAAAATTAAAATCGGAAAGTCCAGGGAGGCTCCCCTCTGTCCTCTCTTCCCTTCCCAGGGTCAGGGGCGGGGTTTGCTGTGTCCCCTCCTGAAAGGACCTGAGGAGGCGCTGATGCATGTCACCGTCCCATTGCCTGTGGGGTTTGGAGAGGACATGGGGTCCTGGAGAGTGAACTAAAACATCAAACCCACGAAGTAAGCCTCATTAGGAGAAATGAAGACATCAAAGTGCTCTTCCGCTCTCAACTAACTGACTGAGGGCACCCCACCTGGTCCATTCACTTCAACCCTACTTACTCAGAATTAGTGATAACCTCCTGTTATAATCCCCACTTTACAGGTAAAAATACTGAGGCTCCTGGAGATGATGCAACTTAACCAAGATCACACAGCTTATGATAGGAGGAGCCCCTCCCTAAACTCCCACTCCCCCCACCCCAATTCTGTGCCCTCTCCCCCACCTCACTCCTTCCCCGGCTCCTACTCTTTTCCAGGATGAAGGACAGTACAGGTAAGGAAGGTGGCCACTGTCCTGCTTCACTTCCCTGGCCTGAGAAAGTCCTTCCTTCTGGGCCAATAGCCATTCGCCCAACTGGCCCTGGATACTCTAAGCAGGATGCCTTTCCTACTCCCACCACCATGACCTTGGCCACTCCTCCTCCAGAGGCCTGGGGCTTGCACTTGGAGACCCAGCCCTTCCAGCCCACGCCACACCCGCCATCGGTGTGAAGCCGCAAAGCAGTGGCATGCAAGGCACATGGCGAAGAAATGAGACACGAGAGACGCGGTGAAGGTGAGCTTGGCTTGGTTTGGTTTGATGCTGCTGTTTTATTATGCAAGGGAACCCAGAGAAGTGGGGGGAGGAGCATGAAATGGGCAGGTGCGTTGACATGAGGACACAATCACAGGATCGAAATGAAAGGCAAAGCAGATGGTGCAAGAGGCGTGATTCATTTTGCACCCAGAAACTGGGTGAGAATTCCAATGAGACCCGTGCCACCTGAACTCCTACTTCCTGGGCGCAGGCAGGTGAGGAGAGGGCTGCATTCAGGCTGAGCACGCAGTGTGGGCCGTCACCCGCTCCAGTCCCTTCTCACTCGCCCTTTCCTCCCCGTCCCCAAAAGCCAGTGCACAACGTTGGCCCCAGGAAGGAAAAGCCGCATGGGTGAGCGCCTCCTCTCATCCCCAGCCCAGCACATTCCTTCGCATTTGGACCTTTACTTTGCCATGGAGCTCAGGGTCAAAGGACTGACCAGTCACTATACGACTGCTAGCCAGTCCTCTCACAGGAGCTGCAGGCAGAGGACAGGACACCAACGCCCTAATCCCCTCCCCTTAAATACGTCCTCATGGTCCCTAGAGAGCTGGGAGGGCTACCCCACAAGACTTTGAGAGAGAAGAGAAGTAAGATGGTTTGGGTATCCCTCAGGAAATGCCCTACATATTAAAAAATAACAAATCGCTGTGCTGGACAACTCTGGCAGGTATAAGAAAGCACACGCTTACTCTAAGACCATGAAGATACTAGGGATGGTGAGGAGGATGGTGAGGAGGAGGAGGAGGTGATGATAGTGATGGTGAGGATGACCATGATGGTACTGCTGCTGCTGCTGGTGGTGGTGATGAGGATGATGGTGATGAGGATGCAGGTGATGGTGAGGGTGCTGGTGATGGTGGGGATGATAGTAAGGATGGCGATGATGGTGGTGATGCTGATGATTATAATTGTTGTGCTGATAACATCAGCAGCTAGCATTTATTGAGCACTTATTACATGCCAGGCATTGTCCTAAGCACCCTACTGATATTTTCTTGTCTCTGGTCCACCCACCCTCAGTAATTGTAAGAACTAGCTCAACAGACATGTCTTAGCAGGGCCTTTCCAGGCAGGTGTAACAGAGGTGTGCAGTGACAAGCATCTATAGGGAAAACCTACAACTGGTCTTTTGGTAGGATCTCCAACTGCTTTAGAAGCGACGTCTGAATTGGAGAGAGAAGATGGGATGAGGCGCTTCGCTGAGCTATTTGAAACAAACGTGCCTGGAAGAGCTATGCCTGGGCTGAGTAGGGGACAGAGAGGCCTTCTTTTTAATTTTTCAAAGCAAATGGTGGAACTCAAATCCGCCTGTTTTCTCTATGGTTCTCACTACCAGGACCGCCAATGGCGAGATAGGTGGTCACACAGCAACTGAGTCAGGTGACCTCCCCCCACCACTGCCCCTTGGTTGTTGGGGTGAGAGAGCTAAGCTCGCGTTGCCGTGGTACTGGGAAGCCCACCATGAAGGAGGTCAGAGAAATATGGGCTGGACCTGTGTACCCCACGGCCCCACTAATGGGGGATGGACTCTTCCAGACCCTGACCCTGCCTTTGCTTGCCTCTCCCACGTGCCTGCCCCCCCACCCCCAGCAGTGGCAGGTTTATTTAGGAGGCAGCTCTCTTTTGAGTTGGCTCCTACGGTCCAACTTGCTCAGGACCTGGGTGATGTCCACCGTGTTGGCTGCTTCCCGAGCTTTGGCTTCCTCCTCCAGCTGCCTCAGGATGACGGGGCTCGGGCTGGAGCGCAGGTGACGCCGCATAAATGGGAGGCCGGAGCTGGAAGGAGGGACAGCGCTGGTGGTTAGCAGAAAGCCACAGGCTTGCCCAACAATGGCCTCTCATCACCTGGCTTGGAGGTGGGGCTGGGAGGCCAGAGCTGGACTTGTTCCTCATGCCCCTGGTGAACTTCGGGTGGGGCTCTCAGAGGTGTGTCCGACCTCAGCTCTTTTCCCTGAGAGCATGGGACCAGAGTGGGTCCCAACTGCCATCCGATTTTAGGTTAGGCACAAGGGAGCCTGCCTGGATGGTGACGATTAGACACACCTACAATCTTTAGAAATCAACCTGTCATCTTAACCTCCGGCAGGCTCTTCCTGAAGGAGGGAGCGAGGAGGGTTTGGGTTCTTGCCTCAAGGGAGAGTTGGAGCATTTGTTTTCAAAAGCCAAGGTTCTGGGAAGGAGAAGAGCTGGGCTGGTTAAGAGGTCAGTGGGCCGAGAAAGGGGAAAGGGGCCTGAAGAGGGCTGGGGAGCTGTTGGCCTCACGCACATGCACCCAGGGAGTCAGAACCTCCCACAGAGGTGAAACGTGGATTCCTGGGACCAAACTCTCTTGACCATGGCCTTGGAAGAAGCCGGGACAACGCTCTGACTCATACGGAGGAGAGAGAGCAGCTAAGCCACCCACAGGCTTGGAGACAAGCATTTAGCCGCAAGGGTAGACTTAAAACCTAGGACGTCCCCAAATCTCTGGACTGCAGGAGCCTGCAGAACTCTATCTGCCCTAGGGAGGAAGAGGGCTCCCCAACAGGAAGGCATGCCTGATACTGAATCTCCCACCAGGGAAGGCAGAGAGCTCGATGGAACTTGCTCTAGAAAAATTAAGTTTTACACATCGTCTTATACCTGCAAATCACGGAACGAACTCACACCCGCCATAATCCCACACAGTCACAGGAGGAGCTTCAGTGTCACCAAAGCCTTCCCACGCGTGTTCCCACCCACAGCAGCAGTAACAGCATCGCCCGGCTCCAACACAGCGCCTTGCGCTGCCCCTGGGGCCTGATGCCAACGCAGCCCTCCTGGCACCCGGCACCCAGGAGGAGATCCCGCTGCCTTCTCAGCCTGCCCCAGCTCACAGAGCCTCTGGAGAGAGCAGTGCGAGACTCCGCTCCTTCCCCACTACTTCCTGCAGGACTTGTGGAGCGATTATGGTCCTTTCTTGTGGCTTAAAGGAGAAGCTTTCAAATCCCCAGGGACCCTGAACTCCCTTCCTTCCCCGGGAAACCGAGAAGAATGGCACCACAGAGACCTCCTTTCTCTCCTTTTCATAACAGCGCCATTATCCTCGAGAATGAAACCGACTTGGGCTTTTTTTTTTAAAGCTCCTTTGATAAAGGCTCCGGTCCAAGCACCGTTCTTTTGAACTGACTGGAGATGCTGGATAGGAGCCCAGCGTGGGCCGAGCTGGCGAGCGGGAACATTTACTAACGCGGCGGGGACAGGTCATGCATCGGCGCTAGGAACACCTCCGCCAAAGTCCCGCATCTTTGGTTACTCTTTAGAATCTTCCATCCCCATCGATCGGAGATTTTCAACAGGTGAGCTGCAAGGATGTTTAAAACATGCAATGCCGGACTGTCTAGTCAGGGGCGCTGACCTCTTTTCCCTAAGGTTGTCAAATAAAGAATAACAACAGCCAACACAGCAATAGCTGTCCGGTGTGAATGGCCTGTCTTGAGTCATAAATATATAGGTCATATAACAGAGTTGATTATATATATATATTTCAGAGAGGAATGGAGAGGGAGAAAGAGAGAGAAACCTCAATGATGAGAGAGAGTCATTGATTGGCTGCCTCCTGCACGCCCCAAACCAGGGATCGAGCGCACAGCCTGGGTATGTGCCCTGACCGGGAATCCAACTGTGACCTCCTGGCTCATAGGTCGATGCTCAACCACTGAGCCACACTGGCCAAGCACAGAGTTGCATCTTATTGGTCACATCGCATAATCAAGTTGCATCTGACTGGTTAATTCTTGGTACCACAAATCCTTATATACAAGTAGAGGCACCTGATCACCTGATTTTTTTAAGTAATTTTGGAGCAAAAAGGGTAGGTGATTACTATTATTATTTTTTTGTAAATCAATCAAATTAATAACTTTTTTGTCAAGCCGATAAAAAATATATTTTTTGGTGTGCTGCAGAATTTTAGTAATTAGTTTATGTGTGCCATGAGATGACAAAGGTCAAAAATTGCTGCCATAGGGGTGCCTTTTTGCCAAAAGGAGAGCTCAAACTGCCCCCTCAGAACACGATTCCGTGCTTCGTGCCAGGGCTCTGCCAGCTGACATGATCTGCATCTCCAGTGAGGGAGGGGTGGAGGGAGGTGCTGACGGACACTGAAAGGGTCCCCAAGAATACTTGGAACGTCACTGTTCATCTCCCCTAACCACCTACCATTTCTCTTGTGGTATATTCTGCTGTTCTCTATAAGGTCTTAGGACATTACAAGGATACAAAGATGTGGCTAAATGAATCCCCATACATTAGGAAGGTGGAGAAGTGTCGCAACTAAAAAACTGGCCCTTGCCAGTTTGACTCAGTGGATAGAGCATCAGCCTGCAGACTGAAGGGTCCCAGGTTCATTTCCGGTCATGGGCACATGCCCAGGTTGTGGGGCATGCAGGAGGCAGCTGATCAATGATTCTCTCACATCATGTATGTTTCTCTCTCTCCCTCTCCCTTCCTCTCTGAAATCAATTATATATATATATATTAAAAAACCAATGAGTTACAAAAAATAAAAACAAAATTGTTTTAGTTTAAAAAACACCAATGAGTTGCTTCTATCCTATATAATAAAAGCCTAATATGCAAATTGTCCTCTCAGGCGGTTGTTCGACTGGGAATTTGACCACTCGCTATGACGTGCACTGACCACCAGGGGGCGATGCAGAACATGGCAGGTGTTGGCAACACAGCACTGGCAGTGGGCAGCAGTGGAGGCGCTGCCAGGCCCGATGGGCTCTGATGTGAGCGGGACCATGGCAGGATGGTAGAGCAGGTGAGTGGGAGGCGCCAGGCTAAGGTGGAGTGTCAGGTGGGGCTGATGGCTGCAAGCCTCGGGGCATGAGCTGGGGCTGCGAGGCTGGGGGCATGAGCTGGGGCCCAATCTCCTTAGGCCACCCCAAGGGACCCCACCCGTGCACAAATTCATGCACCGGGCCTCTAGTTTGTGTTAAGTGTAACTAAAAGTCTGATAAGATTCTTTCAAACCAGCACAAGGGGAAGAAAACTCATTGGCAGTAATGACGAAGGAAATCTTGCTAGGATGATTTCAGGGCATCCTGAGGCCAATGAGGCAATCATACCTTGATACATACTTCCCAGTCCCCAATATTTCCATCAAACAAACATCTCTCAACCATGGCCACTGGACTGGAAGAGACCCTCAATTCTCTGTCAACAAGAACAGCAGGCAACCGGCAACCATAGGCCATTCCACTTGCCTTCTCTTGGTGGTTTCCTGAGGTTCAATAGCTTTGGCCAGCATTTCCTTATAGATGGGAGATTTCAAATAGCGAGCGTAAGAATCCTAGAGGGAACGAGAGAAAAACAGTAATTATGAGAGGGAACGTGTCAAATCAAATGGACACACTTGCCATTTTCAAGCCCTCCCTCGGCAATTAGATGGCGAGGTTAAGAGCATGTGTCTCCTTGCGTGAAAGGCATTTATGTCCGTGTGTGTCCAAAGCGACGGATCTCAAGTGTGGTCCCGACCAGCAGCTCCGTGTTCACCTGGCAACGTGCTAGACGTGCACCTTCCCAGGCCCACCCCAGACCTACCGAACCAGAGCTCTGGGGGTGGGATGACCTGAGCCTTCACCAGCCTCCAGCTGATTCGACTGCACTTGAGGTTCGGTCATCGGAGTCTGTAGCCCCCACCCAAAACCCACGTCCAGGCTCTTCAGCGAAGCAAGCTTGAGACAAGAGGACCCTGCAGCCAGCCTGCGCCACCCAATACCTTCTTCCGATGGAGATGAGCAGCATGAGCATGGAGCCCACGCCGAAGCCGCCAACCTCCCCTTTCTGCCCTGAGTGTGGGTATGAGGGCAAGAGAAGACCAAAGACCCAGACTCAGACTCCCCCCGTGTGGCTAGTTCCTGGGACCCTGACAGGTTCAAGTCGTCGCTTCATGAATGCTGGCTACTTCCAAGCACACCCCAAGCCAGCTAGTCACAGCAAATATGGGGCAAAGCCCACAGCGACCACCAGGGATCGCGGATTCTCGCTATTTGTTGAAGGAGTGCCATTTCAAAGACCGAGTGGTGGCTCATGGTTGTTTGTACGGAAAACGACATGCAGGTTATGATTATTGCAATCGCTTTATTAACTCTGTGTTTCGAGTACTCACAACTGTAATCTACACTTGCCCACCCCTGTATATACATTATGAAGTTACTCTATTTTGTTCTGGCTAGTAGCTGGCCTCTCTGGCTGTCTCCCTAATTTTTTTTTTTAAGAATAAAAATGTGATTTTTTAAGAATCAAAATGTATTTTAAATTACACCAAGGAAGGCCATTATTAAAGAAATCCCGCTGTTAAGTCCTCTTATAAGGGAAGCACAGAAAAACCCGCTAATGATAAATGAATGATGAAAAATGGCTAATCTGGCTTGTTAGAATATTTAAATTGTACATATTTTCAAAGCGAAGTAAAACCATTTCTTTCCAATGCAATAAACACAAAGGGCAAAGTAAAAGAAATATAATAAGGGAAACTAATAGAAAAATGATACTCACACAAACCTACATCATGTAACAACGTTTCTAGAGATACTTTGCCATTGAAGAAATAATTGCTGTCTGAGAAGTTGAAGCTACAGAAGGAAGTCTCATTTGGCGTGGCACCGGGTGGCACCCATACTAGACAACTCCTCGAAGGCTAAGCCTGAGCCCCAAATTCTAATTTCTTAAGAAAGTGATCGAAATAACATTGCAATAACTATGTATGGTGCCAGGTGGGCACTGGAAATATCGGGGGACACTGTGTAAAGTTCATTATTATCTAACCATTACACTGTGCACCTGAAACTAATACAAAATAATATTGAATATAAACTATAATTGAAAAAATAAAATTAAAAAGAACAAAAATACTAACTGTTAAACTTTAAAATAATAAAACGGTAATAGATACTGTGTAACTTTCATATCAAAGAATGGAAAGGGAAAGGAAATTTTTAAGTGATTGATTTTCTCGCAGGTGCCTGTTTCTTTTTTAAACAACGTCCTGCAAACTCCCATGTTCACTTTTTATTAATAACCCAGAAGGCTGTCTGAATTCTCCCGGGTTTTACCACCATCACACACACGAAACCCGCCCTGTGGTGCATCTGCTCGGGCAGGGCCACCAGGACTGCCGCCACCCACGGGAGGGAGGAAGGGCTCGGCCTTGGGCTCCACCTCTGGGGGGACCCGAGTAAACTGCTAGGCTCTGGAGAAGCCGTCCCCACCTCGTGGGTTGTCTTTGATGCAAAGTTCCATGCTTTGCTGAGCGGACTGCGTCTTGTAAGCCCTCAGGCATCTGTGGGGGTCCTCCCAGCCAGCAAGCTTGGGGGCTCAAGGGGGTTCCAGCCCAGGGCACAGATGGAAGAGACAGCTTTTAGGGAGACAACGCCCGCAAAGCTGTAACCACATGCCATATCCCTTGTCCCCCTATCTCCAGGCACCTGGGAGGGAAGGGGTCCCTGGCCCATCCCCACACCCAGCATCATCAGCAAAGACCAACCTTCTTCATGAGCATGTAAATGTGGGTTTGCGCAGCGTCCAGCACGTAGCGGTGGGGGTGCCGCAGCCCCTTGACTGTGATGTCCATGGTTTTGCCATCAATGTTGATCCACCGCCTCGCCCCTGGGGCCAGGAATAGCCTGGGGTGGGGAGGGAAATGTTAGCAAAATGTAGCCGGGCTGATGTAAAGGGGGAGGCAGCCGGCTCCCTGGCAGATTTCTGGAATTAGGAGTGTGCGTGGGCCATAGTGTGCGAGGCAGTCACACACCATTGTCCTGGGGAAGGATGTCACGGGACCTTCCTGGACCGACAATCCACACCCCCACCCACCCCCCATCTCTCTTGGGTGCAGGGTGTCTCCCTGTGGGAGGAGGTGGGCAAACATCTGAGGAAGTACAGGAGCCTCTCTGTAGGAGGCCTCAGCTCCCTCCTCACTGTCCTTCGTGCCCCTGAAAACTGGGATGGTCCGTTCTGCGTCCTTTTGGAGGAGGGACACAGAGGTCTGGAGGGAGACGCACTCAGAGGCGAAGGCCACCTGGCCTGCCCCCTCGCGGCCGCAGACGGCTGGTTCCAGCCCAGCGTGGTGGCTTTGCTTTGGCATCCACGGCTGAGCTGAGCGTGTGAATAGGAACAAAATGCCCTGGGCCCTCAGAGCCCAAGACAGGTGTCCGCTAAGGCCAGTGCAGGGGGGACTGGCCAGGATGTGACCACAGCGAGACACCAGCACCCGGGCCGGGGAGGAGGGAGGGTGCAGATGTCGGCAGCTGTGCCCGTGGCCGTGCTGGTGGTCTCACTGCCCCCTTCCCTCTCCACCTGAAGGGACGCCCTTAGCCGCTGGGGAATTCGGAGGGGAATTCGGAGGAGAGGCAGGCCGGTGGAGGGACAGACTTATCGCTACACTCAGCAAGTGAGGGGAGAGCCGGTAACTGCAACATAAGCATTGTGCCACAGCTGTATCCCAGGCTGGGCTCATAGTCCTGGACACTCGGGGGAC
>NW_006300363.1:769726-784094 GCF_000327345.1 Myotis davidii | reverse complement strand
TGGGGGGGGGGGGGGGCTCTCCTCAAGGTGGCTAATCCTCACTTGTAAATCTCCTCCGCTTTCTCCTTCACCTTGGACTGATCTCCGTACTTCAGATCTTCGCAGGCTTCCCAGAATCCCAGATTCTCTCCTGCACAGGGAGACAAAAGCCAGACAGGAAACCAGCGGGGAGAAGAAACGGGTCAGCCAGGATAGATTCGGCTCCCGGCGGTGAGCATCTTCCTTCCGCACAAGCCCGGGCGCCTGTGGGGCTGGACAAAACAACAGGCAGCCACGCCGGCCCCAGGGCCCGGGACCTCGTTAGCCTATGGCTGCTGCACACGTGTCTTTGACAGGAGCCTGATGGGTGCCGCCATGCTCACAGCTGTGCGTGTCTGCTGTGATCACTGTTCTGTCCCCAAGGACACAAGCTCAGCTCACGCCAGCCCCCAGAGGCTGCCGTGTTCTCTGCCCTGGAAGTTAGTGGTAGCAAATATGCTTGAACAAGGCCACACATGACTGGGCTGTAAACATGCATTGCTACGTAATAGAGTCCATCTATAAAATGTGGTAAATCCACGCAATGAAATATTATTCATTCGTGAAAAGGAATGAGGCACTGAAATGTGCTACAACGTGGGTGAACCTTGAACACACTGTGCTCAGTGAAAGAAGACAAAAGGACGCATGCTTAATGATTCCGCTGATATGAAACGTCCAAAATAGGCAAATCCAAGACGATAGATAGAAAGCAGGTTAGTGGTTGCCTAGGGCTGGGGGCAGGGAGGACGTGCGGAGCGGAGGAAGGGAGAAGAACAGGACATTTCTAATGGGGTTTCTCTTAGAGGTGGTGGAAGTGTTCTAGAATTATACAGTGGTGATGGGTGCACAACTTTGTGAATAAACTAAAACCACTGACTTGTACTCTTTAAAAGGCTATGTGGACTATGGCATGTGAGTTATATGGTATGTGAATTAGATCTCAATTTTATGACTTTTCAATTAAATGAGAAAAACTGATGATTCATTTTTGAGGAATGCCTTGAGGAGATCACCAATAGTGCTATTTTGATAATGCAGGGAAATCTTTTCCACGGATTTTGTTACTAAGTAATGCGTGGGTAGGGGAGACTCGGGGTGTGGTTTGTGACTTTGCCACTAGATGGCACCCTATCCACTCACTGGACAGTTGCTTCTGTCGGTGCTGAAAGCACTCCCCTTTCCCATCCATCTACAGTGGGTTTTCTTATATCATGGCAATCAGGCTGGATCAGAGAGAGGATTTTCAAGACTCCATATGATAATGTAATGTGTTGCATCAAACAGGCTAATGGCATGTCCCTCGAGGTTACAGACAGGTGGGCCTTGGGAATAAGCTGCTGAATGTTGAGGCTATAATGTGGTGTTCCCCAGAGCTGGGGACTTTGTAAGGAAGGAAATGAACCCCATCAAAATAAATATTTCAGCTCTGGCGGCGTGGCTCAGTTGGCTGGGCATCCTCCCATGAGAAAGGTTGCTGGTTCGATTCCTGGTCAGGGCACATCCACAGGCGAATCCCCAGTAGGGGGCATGTAGGAGGCATTGGATCAATGTTTCACTCTCCTCTCTCTCTCTCTCTCTCTCTCTCTCTCTCTCTCTCTCTCTCTCTCTTCCCCCCCTAAAAAAAATCAATAAAAATATTTTTATAAAAGTAAATGTTTCAGTATAAGTGTGGGAGCCAATGGAATGCTCCGCCTGGTGAAATCGGTCCTGACCTGACCTATGACTCCCCAGAGGTTTCTCGGTGCTATATATTTAAGAAGTTGCAAGTGTCTACCTTGTGAGACATCCAGAGATGGGATCGATCTAGAATGTGGCCCCACCCGTGCCATTAAAATCCGCACCCTCCTGAGCCCCTGATGGAAGCAGCGCTGGAGAGCGGCTATCCATTGCAGCCACATATTAGAATCACCTGGGGAGTTTTCAAACCTTGGGAAACTCCACCCCAAATCAATTACAAAGGAACCTCTGGGTGGGACCCAGGCGAGCCGTCTAAACTATCCCCAGGTGACTCGAATGTGCCGCCAGGGCCGAGAAGCGCTGAGCTGAAGGACACCAGGCTGGGAAACAACAAGGGAAAGCTTACTGTCGGCCTCCCTCCTCGTCCGCCTTCCCCAGGAGCTGCACGGAGCGACAGGCCCACGGGAGCTGGTGACCCCAGGATCAGGGTAAGGAATGGGGCGGCCAGCAGAGAGGGGGAGCTTGAAAATGTGAATAACATTCATGTGAGTAAATGACCCCCCACACACACACAACCATGAGGCCCCTTGGGAACCCTGTGCTAGACTCGACAGGAGTGCTTCTAAACGTTAAATCTTTTTTTTTTTTAATCAAAGACCCACCACTGAATTCTTTCTTGAGAAAGTACTGGAAGCTCTGGCGCCCCTTGGGGTCTCGAATCAATTCACTGAAGTTGATGGCCCACCGTTCCACGCGCATCTTGGTTGGGATTTCCACCCTGCAGGGAGGACACGTTATAAATGCCCCGGACACTCCGTGGGAGGGGGCTGTGCCAGGCGGCGGCCTGGACTGGGGTGAGGGCTTTAGCTCCCTCCATCCGTCCCCCGGCCCGGAGCTCCACGTGGTCCCCCCCACCCTCATTTCTGCACAAATGTACAACCCAAGCAATCACTTGTTAGGGAAATGCATCCTCAGACAGGGCCCCTGGGCCTCCTGGCAGGAGCTGGCAGCCCAACGGGGAGAAGGACCGCCACAGCTCTTAGCCTTCGGGCGAAAGAACAGGAAGGCCCGCGCCAGGGCCTGTGGAGACCGGCCCGCAGAAGGCCAGGCTGCACGCCGGGCCGGGGGGATTCCCGAACAGCACTGCAATGGGTGCCATGGCCACTGCCACCCCCTCGATGGCTGTCACCCACCCACAGCTGGCCCTTTACCATGCTCCTCCTGCCTCAGGCCACACGCCCCCAGTGGACCCCGGTGCCATCTCCACACCTCTCCCGGGCTCCCTCTAAGATGCAGGTCCCATTCCGCTCGGTATTTTGAAAGGTCTCCTTCCCTTCCCTCTCAGGACAACGCTTTTCCTGGCTGGGCAACCTTGCCCTCTCCTCCCTGGAGAGCTGAATGCCACCCATCCTTGTCCACAAGGAGATGCAGGCCGTCTCTCCTGTCTGATAGCTGGGAGACAGGCACAGACTCCAGAAAACCATCCTAATGACCAGAGGCCCCAGTGAAGGGAAGACTCCCCCAGGAGGTGATTCTAGAGTCTTCTGCTCTGCAACTGACACCCCAAACTCAGATGAGTGCCCCCCTTAACCATCAGCTGCCCAGGGCAGGCTACCTGGGCCAGGTGAAAGGCTCTCCAGCTGTGCCTGCTTACCCAGCTGCATCCGGGCTACCCGTGTCCTCCCCATGCAGGTGTGATGGCCTTGGCATTGGCGTAAGCTTGGTCTTATACTCCTAGCAGCCCCTCCTCCCCGCTCCTCCACCTCCGCCTTCCCCTCTGACTAGACACTTACGCCCTTGTCATCTTCCTCTGCTGGCTTCCCCTCTCCCCTGCATTACTGCCTCTGCCCCTCTTCCAAACAACCAGATTATGCAGGCACAGTGAGCAGCAACACAACCATGCAAAATGCACAGCCAGCCCGGCTGGTGTGGCTCAGTGGTTGAGCGTTGACCTATGAACCAGGAGGTCACTGTTTGATTCCTGGTCAAGGCACATGTCCGGGTTGTGGGCTCAATCCCCAGTGCGGGGGGGTGTAGGAGGCAGCCAATCCATGATTCGCTCTCATCAATGTTTCTATCTCTCTCTCCCCCTCTCCCTTCCTCTCTGAAATCAATAAAAATATTTTTTAAATAATAAATAAAGTTTAAAAATGAAAGGCACAGGCAGAGCTAAGGAGTGGGCAGCATAATCACCAGGGCAGCGCTAGGGCCCTGCCCTCCAGGAACTTAGCCTGACACTAATTAGACACCCAAGACGCAAAGCCATAAAGATAATTGTCTTCTTTTCAAAAACAATATGTTGTTCATCGCAGTTACCATTTGACCCAGCAGCTCCACTCCTAGGTATCCACCCACGAGACACGAAAACATGTTCACACAAAAATCTGGACAGGGATGATCACAACAGCATTACTCACAATAGCGAAAAGGCAGAGGCAACCCGAATGTCCGTCAGCTGATGAATGGAAAACCAAAATGTGGTCTAGCCTTAGAGGGAGTATTACTCAGCCGTAGAAAGGGGCTGAGGACTAATATGTGCAGGATGCCAAGTGAAAAAGCTAATCACAAAAGACCACAGGGAATAGGGTCCCGCTTATTGGAAGTGTCCAGAATCAGCAAAGCCACAGAGACAGGAAGCTGCTTAGTGGTTGCCGGGAGCTGGAGGAATATTGGTTGGGGGTGGGGAGAGGAAATAGCCAAAGGGTATGAGAGTGGGGCTTCTGTTTTGGGTGATGAAAGTGGTTTAAAATTGTTTGCGGTGATGGCTGTACAACTCCATGAATAGAGTGAAAGAAAAGATTGAATTGTACACTTCAAATGGGTGGATGAATGGTATGGCATGTGAACAAGTCAAAAAGCTTCGTTGTAAAAAACCAACATATCCAATACATACAATTTGGCATTTAAATCCCAGAACTGGGTGTCATCTGTTATCCAAGGATTGCTAGGGAGGCAGCCTGACATGATGGCGTCATTGGACGAAAACTGCTCACTGTATTTGACGATCCTGCAAAGCAAATGGAAAAGATTTCCAGGAGTTTAACCCCCAGGAGTCTAAGTCCATGCTCGGGGTGCCTGGCCAGCCTGGCCCCCTTTTCTTATCGATTTGGTTGCCTACTTATGACTGTCTTCTCGGGGAAACGCTCTAACAGCACCCGGATTAGCAGGCATTTGACGAAAATCTGTCCCCATTCTGCTTGTGAAATGAGGTGCTGTCTCTCAACCCAGCCCCTTTTTAATTTCTCTGTAACAGATTTAATAAAAAATGCAGGCTCATGACATTGTATCTTGACACGAAACCCTTTGTGTGTCTCAGATAATGTCCTACGAGGGACTGGGTCAGGGTAGCCTGAACGTTCAACAAACCAAACCTAAATTTCCAATGTGTCCTGATTGGATTTTAGATCAGAGGGTAACCATGGACACTTAATAGTACATTGACTCCGTGAACACAGCCCACCGTTCCCTCGTTAGTTTGAAAGGGTGATGCTAGGAACACAGGCTATCATGGATCCCTGTAGGGTCCAGTCCATGAACTCTCCCCACCTTCCCACCCACAAAAGAGATGACAGGCTTGTACAGAACCTCACCCACCCTGATTTTGCCGAACCCAAGACCTGGACACTTGCACTGAGCAGACCACCAGTAACTTAACCCCCAGAGAGCGCTCTTGTCCCGCAGAGTTCATTAGGATCTTCAGTCAGTCTATGACCTCTCCAGTTTGCCTTAAAGCAAAAGTTCTCTTCTTGCCTATCTGCTGTTCAAACCTCAGCAAGACCAACAAAGTAGGAACATACCCTCCAAGGGACACCGAAGACTTCACCGTGGACCTCATTAAGGCCTGCTGGTAATACATGATCTGGAAGAGACACGGTCGTTAGAAGATGTCCAACTGCCCCACCCTTGGGTGTCACTACACTGATACTCATAGAGGACCTCCAGAACTAGATGCCCTATACCCATCACGGCATCCCATTCCACCCCTCAAGCCAGACCCCTCAGTACCAACAGGGTTCAGGCCCACAGTAGATGGGTGATCCCAAACTTCAAATTAGGAGCCTCCTTCACCCATCACGTGTTGGTCTTGGAAGAGGCATCAACTGGGGTGTGTGTTGGGGGTGGGGGGAGTTCTAAGAAGCATTAAGCCAAGCTATGGGGCCAGATAATTAACCAAGCGGCTCTAACTTCAATGGCCAACTATTACCAGGGCTCTGTCTTGGCCCCTGTTACAAAATATGTCAAAATAGGCAATGTGCCACCCTGGGCAAATTCTGAATAGCCCTGTAATCGTGGGGCCAGGGTGGGGATGCAGGCCCTACAGCATTTGATAGGTGCCTTCGGACAGTGTCTCCGAACCCGAGTCCCGCATCAGCCCCATTCAGATCTCACAGAAGATGCTTTGCCATTCTGTGCTGTCCATTCATTTGTAAACAGTCCTCTGAACGTTACACGTGGCTTTCATTTCATTGCCGAGTGCAGAGCCTCAAACCCAAGTATGTGTAATGTGTTGGAGGATTTAAAATCAAACGTCCCTGGAACTGGGAGGCGAATTACCTCTTTTTTGACAGCAGTGATTGTTTGTTTCTGTAAAACAAAGAAGCCAGAGCCATTAAACAGATGCCATGAAATCCTCACAGTTCAAAGGCCCATTTGGAAAATAAAAACACACTCCCCATGAGAAAACTGTCCATCTTCTCTTAGAAGACAGAATTTCCCCCTCACCACCACCTCCACCCTATGCTAGGCAACTACTGGAGAACTGGATCAACTAAGAGACTTGGTGAAGGGAAGAGTAGGATTTACCACTGGGACTTGATCCTGCTCTTGACCCTAAAGCCAAGATGCAGGAAAGACTGAGTTTGGGATTGGTCTCCATCTACTGTCGGGCCTCCCCAACCACCTGAAATGGAATGGGGAACTGGTTTAAGCATCTGTTTCTCCTCTCGCAGGACAGAGGGAGCTGAATGAATGGTGAGGCTAGTTCCTGATGCATTCATAACAGCTTCACCAATGCCACAGTGGGGGACAGGGATCACACTGGGGCCCTGCCAGTGAGGGCGTTAACCTATGAACCAGAAGAACAGGGTTCAATTCCTGGTCAGGGCACATACCTGGGTTGTGGGCTCAATCCCCAGTGTGGGACGTGCAGAAGGCAGCCAATCATTCTCTCTCATCATGGATGTTTCTATCTCTCTCTCCCTCTCCCTTCCTCTCTGAAATCAATAATATATATATATATGTGTGTGTGTGTGTGTGTGTGTGTGTGTGTGTATGTTAAAAGGCCAAGGAGGATACTGTTTTCCTCAGCCAGTTAATAATAACATAACCACTGGCCCATGAGCCCCCTGACAACGGCTTATGGGCCAGGAGGTTCCGATCTAGGACGGCATGTACACGTCTCTCCTTTCCAATCCTCGCCGGTTTTGATTTTGCTTCATCAGATTGCTTTTATGTGCTTGCTTTTCACAGGAAACCCTTTCCCCAGGTGGGGAAGTGGGGAGAGGTATCTCAGGAAGGTGAAGCTCAGGTAGGTCCCTTGTTGGGGCCTCCACACACCCTGACTTCCCCTTCAGAGCCTTTATCACAATTCATGATGCATGTCCCTGTGTGACTCTCTAATATACATATCACCCACTAGGCACCATTAGACGCAGGACGACCCTGCCAGTCTTCCCTGGTGTGATATCTGGTGCAGAGTAGATGCTCAATCGATATTAAATATATGACGGCTGCCAAGTGCTGAGGCCTGAAATGAAAATGGAGATGTATTCTAAGCTTAAGAGAACATTTCTCCACTTAAAAAGTTGATCCAAATATCTTGGCAACCACACTGATTATTGTTCCCAGTCTGTCTCCACATTAGGCCCTGTTTTAGAAGACACACACTTCAGGGAGGAAAGGACCCTGGGGCCACGGCAGATTTGCATGCAAACCTAATGTAATCAGACTCTTCTGTGCGAGTCTGCTGAAATGGATTCAAAATAGTACGGACTGGCCTCTGCCCGCTGCTCAAAGGGGAAGCTGGACTGGTGCATAACCACCACCACCTAGCAACTAGTGCAAAGCCGTTTGCACCTCCTGGAGCCCTGACACCTGTGTAAGGGAGCGAGGTTTTATCATTCCGATATTCAGCTCTGAGACAGGAACAGGTTATGGGCCACTTCGTCCACAACTCCTGGTCAGTAAGTGGCCGAGCCAAGATTCGAACCCAGCTCTGCCTTTTGCGAAGCTGAGGAGGGATCCATGAGAAACAGAAAACAGTCTGCTCCTCACTCCGGTCTCCTCCTCGCCCTGACGCTGAGGACGATGCCAAATAGAATGACTCTGTCCAGCCATTTCAAGTAAAATTAAAACTAAAGAGAGAGCTGGAGCCCCAACACCGAGATGGAACACAAACACAGGAAACACTCTTTAATTCATGCTCGTGGAGGTAAAACAAACTCCCAGCGCTGAGATTAAGATCGGGGCACCCGGTGCACAACATGGTGACTGTAATTAGCGATACTGCAGTACAGGCCTGGAAGCTGCTGAGAGAGTAGCTCTTAAATGCTATCAACACACACACACAAAATTGTAATTATGTGAGGGGGTAGAGGTAGGTGTTCACTAACCTTATTGTGGTCATGTTTTTCAATATGGACATGTCTCTAATCATCACTTCAACTTACCTAGGTTCCATGTCAATATCTCAGTAGAGCTGGGAGCAGGGGAGATAGTAACGATGGTAAAGGCCTGTGCTCAGCAGCCAGCATCCTAAACACCCTCCTTCAAAGTGCCTGGGACCCAAGATCAAACTTCCTGTCGGCCACCGTGCTGCGGCCACAGGGCTCCTGCGTGGACGATCACAGACAAGTCTGCCTGCTGTTCTCCAGGCTCCACGGGGTCTGTCCTTTCGGGCATGTCTACTCTACGTAGCACTGTCTGACTTTGGCCTCAAATGCTTGTTCCTGGGGCCATTATCTCAGCCTTCAGGGTTCAACATGCTCCATAGGTTAATGCGCTTCGTTGGCTTTTATTACCCTTTTAGCCCTGCCTCGGTGGTGTGGTTCGCTGTTGGGTTTCGGATTCCCGGAATGACTAGCTACTTTCTGGGAATCAGACTGCAGCGAGCTCTCTAATAATAAGATACAGCTGCATCTGGGGTTTCCCCGCCTCCCCCTGGAGTGGCCACATGGATTTTAGCATTTATTTCTAGCTTTAAAGACAGCTGTCCATAGGCTCGCATCCTCTAGATCAGCGATTCTCAACCTGTGGGTCGCAACCCCTTTGGCGGTCGAACGACCCTTTCACAGGGTCGCCTAAGACCATCCTGCCTATCAGATATTTACATGACGATTCATAACAGTAACAACATGACAGTTATGAAGTAGCAACGAAAATAATTTTATGGTTGGGTCACAACATGAGGAACTGTATTTAAAGGGCCAGAAGGTTGAGAACCACTGCTCTAGATTGACACAGGGCATCTCTGTCCTTCTAGGGGTGTGAGGGTGTATGGGGGTGAACATTCTGGATGCCTCTAAAAGACCAAGAGAAAATCTGATGGGAAGGCGGGTGGAAAAAAGACTGTGGATGTGAGGTTCAAACCAAGGCCCAAATCCTGGTTCTGTGGTTTATTGGCTACCTGACTTGGATGCGTTTTTCAGCATTTCAAAGCCTCTGTTTTCTCCTTGGTAAAAGGAGATAGAAAAAGAAGGGATTAAGTGAGACAATAGACAGGCGACTGTGGCCAGTGACTGAGCGCTCCCAGGCTGCTGCTGAGAACACGCGTGGCATGGCTTTGGCCCTACTTACAAGATAAAATACAGGACGCCCTGCAATATTTGGTACTCACTACAAAAGTTATTTGTTGTTTACCTGGAATTCAAAAGTAACTGGCCATCCTGCATTTTTATTTGCCAAACCTCATAAACCTATCAAAATTATTACTTAGCCAAAGGCCATAAGAAACATTCATTTTAAATAAAGTGAAGTTATTAAAAAACACACACACACACACATACTTGTAAGCAATTCGAGATAAATCAACTCCTGATAAAATAATAACATTTTTTGACTCTGGAATTCACGCACAGATCCCCTGCCTTCCTGGAGTCGGCCTCCTGAATGGGAGTCATTTCTCTATTTCTCCTCCGGGCGACACACTCTGCACAGGGAGATACGCTGTCTAAGGAATCTCCAAATGCCCTGCATTCTTGGGATTCTCACTTATTATTTTCCGCTTGCAGATTTGCCCAAATAGGGACAGGGCCAGAGCTTATGTACACAGCTCCGCGGCCCACTCCTTGGCCTTGAGCGCCGGATGCGGGATGAGGGCTGCAGACAATAATCCCAGGGCAGCAGGGGTCAGGGCCCTGACCTGCGAGGCCATCAGGCCACTGTGCCCAGAAGTGCAGGAGCCCAGAACAGGGACAAGCCAGGACCCTGGGATCAGGCAGCCAGGCAGGGATCTGCAAAAACAAGAGGTGAGGGGTGGGCCAGCACAGAGCAAAACAGAAGATGGGAGAGGCCTGAGGAATCAGGGTAGGCCAGCTTTGAGAGCAGGGAATCGAAAGTCAGGAACCAGGAAATTCAGAACTGACGCGGTGAATGCAAAGCAGAAGAGAGGAGATGGGAGGCAGGCAGCTAGCTATGCTGGGAGACACTCCACACTCCCACCACCCCCTCCCTCAGGGCAGGTAAACCCCGGAAAACAGGGTTATTACTGAGTCAAACTGGGGAAATGTTGCAGATAAAACCCAGCAGCAGCCTCTATTTCCCTAACAGCTGACCGGGCACCCGGGCACCCGCTGGGGCTGGCTGAGGGGACAGGCAGGAGGGCTCCCGCCTACGTGAGAATTCTTAATTCTTCTTAATTCTCCACAAAGGCCAGAGTGCAGACAGGAGAAAGGGAGCTGGTGCAAGAGAGAGAGACAGAGAGACAGAGAAGGCGATGGTAAACAAAAGTAAAAGCAGCCCGGTGTCAAACATCAGCAGGCAGACAAGCCCTTTGCCCCGCACACTCTGACCCAGGCGGCCGGAAATGCCAGCATCTGACAAGAAATGGGCTTTGAAAGCGGAGGGCGCCCTCTCCTCCGAGCCTGACCAGGGCGCTGTGCTTTCCACCTCTGCCCTCCCCACCTCCACCACAAGGTTTCCGGAGCTGCCAGCTACCCGTAAAAAATAAAAACACAAAAAGCACATCTTCCAGCCAGGTTCAGTATTTGCCTTGATGATTCTGTTTCCGTGGCAACCAAACGACAAGGCCTCAGCAATTATCTGTCATCTGACGAGGGGAACGTGGAAAAGGCCGCTGAAGGCTGACAGTGCCATACGTGTATCAAAGGAAGGGTCACTTTGAGTTGTGGACAAGGGACTTAGCCACCCCACCCAACCCAGTGATACCCTCTGGGGACACGGAATCTCTCTCCAGATGGACTCCATCCCTGTGCGTCTGCCTAAGGCACTGGTTGGAGGTCCCCGTGGCCATTGTGAGTTCTGGGTCCCAGCGGGCAAAAGTGTACATGTCACAGCTGCCTCGTGACCTCCTTGTTCCTGCTTCTTTTTCTTTCCCCATTGACTTTCTTCTCCCTCCTGGCTCCCACTCAGGCCTTAAGGCAATGCCAAAGCTTAGAGATGACACACTAGGCTAAAGAGGTCACTGACCCCTTGCTGCCCAAAGACAACGTTAGACAGAAATCAAAGAAACCATCTCAAACTAGTTGCACTGGGGTTTAGGCTGGTTTACTGGGATCAGTGGTTCTCATCCTCGATAATTTTGTCCCCCAGGGTGCATGGGACAATGTCTGGAAACATCCATGATGGTCAGGCCTGGGAGGTGGGCAGGGAAAGGCACAATGCTCATGGCATCCAGTGGGTAGAGGCCAGGGTATGCTAACCATCCTACACTGCACAGGACAGCTCAAAACAGTAGTGCCATGGTTGAGAAACCCTGCCCAGAGCGCTCACTGTTTCAACAGCTTGTGAACTGCATTTCTTTAAATAAGAAACCATCATTGGAAATTGGCCATCCATCATAAATAACAGATGTATTGGGAAAAGAGTCCTTTTGAAACAAAAGCTTAGGAGAATCTTTGCAAAGATCCCACCCTATTGAGATGCAAAAAACAACAACAAAAAAAAAAACGTGTGACATTCCAGGTCCTGTCCAGGATGAGGGTTTAAACCCAAAGTTGATTCAGGAGTTTTAAGCCTGGGGCCTATAATCTCCAGGGAGTCCGGGAACTGGCTGAAATTGTATGCAAAATGTCTGTCTGGGAGTCTTTAGGCAGAATGCTTTCATAACTTTCATCAGATTTTCAAAGGAAGAAGTGATTCAGAAATATCTGTAAGCCAGCCGTCTGGATCCCATTGGCTCCAACCTGCACTCTAGATCTCTTGTCTTTCTTTATGCAGGGCTCTTGCCATGGCCTCCCTGCCCCCAACACTGATGTCACAGAGCCCAGAGTCCTCCTCTCTTAGGCACTCTCAAAGGGGAGATATCACTGCCCCAACAGACACAGCTAGACAATAGACACATGGACATCTTCCCAGACTAAGACCCTGACTTAGTCCCTGCCCGTACAAAGTATGCAGCAGAGACCTACCTGGTTTACCTGAACTTCATTCGGATTGGTCACTCGGTCCAGGCCATAGTCCAGCACGTTGTTCATTCCCGGCTGGATGGAATAAAAATAACATAAGGCCCATGCTGGGAGAGTCTCCAGTTTCTAATTAACTTTGGGTCTTGGCCAAACTGCCAATTGTGAGAGTGAACTGAGAAGGGCTTGTGGCCTAGCACACAGGGAGCTACGAGGGTGTGTGAGAAGCGCTTCATAAGCTGTTCCACCACCACAGCATCCCCAGAACCTAACACAGTGGGATGGGGAGATACATGCATGCACTGATGGACGGGTGGGTGGGTGATGGGTAGATGAATGGGTGGGTGGGTGGATGAGTGGATGGGTAGATAGGTGGGTAGGTGCATGGATGAATGGAGGGAGGGATGGATCAGTAGGTGGGTAATAATGGATAGATGTGTGGATGGATGCTCTGGTAAGTATGTGGGTAATGGGTGGTTGCATGGATGGATGAATAAATGGGTAGGTGGATGGGTGATGGATGGGTGGATGGATGGATGGATGGATGGATGAATTGATGTACAAATAACACTGAACTTCAGCAAGAGCTCACTGAGATTAGCACATGGGACTCCCGACTCCTCCCCGGTGCTCCTTCCCTACCCACAATGCAGTGTTTTAGGGAGTCCAGGCTTCAGCCGGGCACCTCTGGGATCTAATCCTAGTCCTGCCACTTCCTCGCTCTGAGGAAGGTCTTGGAAAGTATTTCTCTCTGCACACGCTTCCTTTCTGAGAAATGGAGATGCTCCTCCTACCTGTCAGTTCTTGTGAGGGCTTAACAAGGTGGAGTGTGAAGCTCTCTCAGCAGAGGGCCGCTGTTACTGAGCAAGGGAACATGTTCCTTCCAAAACTGTGTGTGTAACTAGAGGCCTGGCCCAGAGCTGGGTCTCAATCTTGGTCAGTTCCCTTCTCGATCAGGCCACCCGCTCTCCAGCCAATCTTGCCTGGTCTCTCTCGATTCTCTGAGGCCAGCAGTTCGGGCCTTGCACTCTCCTCTGTGCTGGTTTGGTGCCAGACACCCATCAAGTTCTCTTGTGATTAACGAGGGTGACTTCACTGGAGCAGAGACAGGAAGCAACTGGGCTTTCTCCCCATCAGATTCAGCCTCATCAACAGGACCAGTCACATTTTTAGCTCAGAAGTATGGTGGCCAAATACACTTTAGGACGCCCCGTTCAGTTTGCATTTCAGATAAATAGCAAATAGTTTGACTATATCATTTTGCATAAAAATATATTCCATATGTGTTTAGTAGAAGCATACAATAAGTATCAAAATATTGGGACATACATCATTTGCTGTTTATCTGAAATTCAAGTTTAACTGGGCATAATGGATTTTATTTGCTAAATCTGGCAACTTAGCTCAGCAGGCTACCAGGTGGGCAGATGCTGGGCATACCGCCTAGGCAGGGAAGAGAAAGAGAGAAGTAGGAAGTGGGCGGGAGGAGGACAAGGAAAGGGATGGCCGTCCTCACCCTAGCTGTTGTTACATGTGGACCTCAGTCAACAAATTTAGCAGCTACTTCCTGTGGCCGGCATTGTGCTCAGCCCTGGGGAGCCGGTGGTGCATACGACAGGGACCCCTGCCTCCGACATCCCCAGCAGGTCTCAGGAGGAGGCAGCCCCTCAGCAATTATTCACACAAATGATGAACTACAGTTATAATAAGTGCTACAAAGGGACAATACAGAAGTCCAAGCCAGCCTTCAATGGGCCCTAACCCAGCATAGGGGTGTGGGGGGCCGTCAGAATCATAGGGGTGTAATGCCTTTGCCTACAGTGGGTTCCAGGAATTGCCGCCTCCGTCTGGTATAAGAAAGTCCCCAGTTTAACTGAAGACTTCACACACACACACACACACACACACACACACACACTCATACACTCAAACCCACACGTATTCTCACACCACTTTTACCTCTCACACAAATACATCCACGATCACACGCAGTCGCATTTATACACTCACACACACTCTCTCACACTCAGACCACTCTGAGGGCACACACCCTCACACTTCCACAGCGCCAGTGCAGTCATCTTGAGTCT
>NW_006300363.1:757422-769682 GCF_000327345.1 Myotis davidii | reverse complement strand
TTGAACTTGACTCATGCTTTTATATAAAGGTGGCTGCCCGAGGGCTCACTGGTGCACCTGCGTAACCATCATCAGCACAGGGCTGCCCAGGCCAGACAGCCTTGGACTCAGGCTGGAGCCGCCCGTGGAGCTCTGTTATCCTGCCAGCCTGTCCAGTGCCAGCCCTCCTGGCTCTCTTCAGCTCTACAGAAGGGCTGCCCTGCCTCCTCTCAGCCTTTGCATAAGTCTCAGCTGTACCTATAGAGCTGTGGTCCCATCCCAGCACCCTGCCTTCAAAACTTCCCAGGGGGGCTGTCTTTCTGCTTCTGCCGGTTGGGGAAAACCCCAGGCTTCATTCATTCATTCATTCATTCATTCATCAGGTAGCATAAGTTTTTGTTCCCACAATAGTCACCAGAGCCACAGCTGATGTGGTGTCTGGCACGCAAAGAGATGCTTGAATGGGGATAACCCAGAGCTGCCTGTCAGTGCCCAGGAAACAAGGGCAACGGCGTCCTGTGGTGACTGCCAGCTGACACTCCACCAAGCCCCTCCTGTCCCTTCTCTTGGCCTCCGCACTTTCTCTCATCACCACTCTTTAACATATCAGTTCAGACCCTTTGGTGCATGGGATGGAAAACAAATCTATATATATATAAGCCCAGCGACCGTTACGGCAGAACAACCAGAACGACCGGTCACTATGACGCACACTGACCACCGGGGGCAGACGCTCAATGCAGGAGCTGCCCCCTGGTGGTCAGTATGCTCCCACAGCGGGAACACTGCTCAGCCAGAAGCCGGGCTCACAGCTGACGAGTGCAGCCACGGTGGCGGGAGCCTCTTTCGCCTCTGCAACAGCACTAAGGAGTGGCAAGCCAAGCAGTAAGGAGCAAGCAGTCAGGTTGTTAGGAGCAAGGGGTCCCGGATTGCAAGAGGGATGTCCAACTGCTGGTTTAGTTCCGGTCCCCCAAGGGGTCCCAGATTGCGAGAGGGTGCAGGCTTGTCTGAGGGACCCCACCAGTGCATGAATCCGTGTACCGAGCCTCTAGTAATAAATGAAATCCCAAATAGTTTCATAAGCAAAATAAAACCAGGGAAAGAAGCTGAAGCAGGGAGACGAGTTTGGGTGGACAGGCCGGAGACATCTGCTCAAAACAGATCTTGGCTTGAATGTCACTTCCACCAAGAGGTGTTCCCAGATCCCCAATCTGACACAGGACCCCGCCTCCCCCAGCTAGCTGCCCTGGCATTCTGTACAGTACAGGTTCACCCGTGCAAGCTCCTGGACCTCCCTGAGCCTTGATCACCCCATCTGGATAATAGGGATGATGCTACTCCCTACTTCATAGCATCATCCCCGGGCAAATAGGACCATCTGTGCCAAAAGCTTAACACAGGCACGCAGTAGGCACTCGACAACTTCCAGCTCGAGTTGTTTTATGCCCAGGACCTTTGCTGCTTAGCTGGCACAGAGTCGGGGCCTCGTGAAGGTTTCACGGATTAGTGGACAGACCAGTGAACAGGGGAATGAACCGATTCGGTAACTGCAGGCCGTGTCCCACCCACCACAATGGGTCCCCGTCAGTTCACATGCGGGCTGTTCCACACGCCACCGAGCCAAGTGCTTTGCCTGCCTGGCTGGCTATTTTCCCAGTGAACTGAGAGTGTTTGGGTCCCTGGGAGACAGTCTGACGGAGCTGAGCTCCCGGGCTTCCTGGTTTTGCTCAACTTGAAGGCAGAGGCAGACTTCAAACTGGACACGCTCCAAGCCGAACATGGCCCTAACCCCAGTGCTCTTGGGCCCCAAGAGGCTGTGAGTGTCTTAAGAAAGTGGAGGGAGCAGGACCCACAGGCCCTCTGGCCTCATCTCTGACGATCCGGTTTCGACTTCAGGGAGCAGTGAGAGATTGGGTGTAAAGAGTTTTGTGTCCAAGGAATTTTTTTACAACTGCTCCGCGTGCGTCAAAGCCTTGTTCTGAACTTGGCTCCCGGTGCTATCACGGAGGGACCAGGCTCCTGTGAGCCCTGGCAGCCCGGTTGTTAGAGCAGCAGTGCCTGGTGCCACGCTCTCATGGCCAAGGGGGTCGCAAAAAGGTCTTACATGCACTGACATCACGTGACATGGCCCTGGGAGAGCAGAGTATAGGGACTAAGAGAGAAAGGCCGTGCGGTCTGCGGGGTCAGATGCTACGGCACGCACTAGCTGTGTGACTCCGGCCGATAAGCAACGTCCCTGAGCCTCAGCTTCCCTCTTGGCAACGGGGACTAATAACATTGCTTCCCACACCGGACTGCGAAAATGAAATAAGGCAGCGACTGTAGACGGATGCCTAGGGCAGTGTCCGGCACACTCAAAGTTCTCGACTCAGGTCGGTGGTGGTGGTGGTGATGATAGCGACCATGTCAGTCGTGGTGATGGTGGTGATGGAGGTGGAGACAGTGGGGCAAGGTGGGAGGTGGTGGAGGTGTGCGAGGTGATGGTGAAAGCAGTCGTCACAGAGACACAGAGGTACCTAATTTTAGGCACCTCTGAATCATACAGTGGAGAGCCACTCAGCCAGCTGCCTGGTGTGGGGGCTGAGTGCTTACCCCAAGAGAACTGGAAAGAACTTGGATAATCTGTTTTCCATTTTGTTCCCCATAAGCCTCCGGGGCTCAGGGACAGAGCAGAGGAGAGGGACTGGGGCAGATCATGTGCAGGGCCGGCCTGGGTCACTTTGCAAGGGATGCAGTCACATGGGCATCCCCCCACCACCACCACCACGGAGTCCCGCATGTAATATGGAAGCCATCCCCACCCTGCAGGGACCAGGATCCTCTCGGGCATGGGTGCCACCGGGCACCAGGGCATCTTGCCAAATGCGTGGCTTATCTACCATTTGCCCTTATCCTCCCCAAGGCTCCCCCTTTAGGAACAGACGTCTGCATGCAGGCTGGACAACGCTTGGTTCCCTTCTCAGACAGAGAGCTCACTCCTGCGCTCCAGTGCCCTGGGCTCGGTCATCCACCGTCACCAGCCCCCGGCACCCGTGGTGGGCGGTAGCCAACTGGTTTACCCAGAGGAGGGGCGCTGAAACCAAGCAAAACCGAGCAAGCTTCTTGGAGATCAACCCCAGGGCCTTAACCTCGGCAGCAAGTCATCGAAACCAATGGCCCCAAGATGGGACCCCTGTGGGGTATTTGAGTGTAGAAAGAAAATAAGCCAAACAGCCGACATCTGATAGGCCTGGCGGTCAATAAGGCGGGAGCTTCGGCACCTGGGCTGACCCGGCTTGCTTCCGGGTTCTGAGAATCTGGTTGCCTGGCAAGCAAGAGAACTGAAGGAGGAAGAGGCAGAGCGTTTGTGTGAACTCTCTTCACTTTTCAGAACGCCTTTCCCATCTCCCACCTCCCACGATCCATGGGCAGCACATGGGTCTGACACAGGCGTGAACGGAGGCAGCAGAGCTAACCCCAGGGGTGATGGTGACAGCCCGCCTCTTTGTGCTGGCGGAGGAGGCCTCCATTCCCCAGGGGTGAGCCGTGACAAGTCCCGTCACTTATGCACAGCTTGTCTCTCTGGGCCCTTTAAAGCCCCACCGCCAGAGCTGCAATGTGCTCTAAGCAAGGAGGCTCCGCACACTCTTCCTCCCGCCTCCTCCCGCCTCCTCCCACCGCTGCTGCGGCAGGCTGGGCCCAGGAGAGGGAAGGGGTTGGCTCTGCAGAGTGTCGGTCCCCCACAGCATTTTACTTTCATGCTTTGGAGCCTATGTCCTAGTTTCTTCTTCTTAGACTTCTTTTCCAAGGTATCCTGGCCAAAAAAAAAAAAAGGCCTCGTCCCCTTAAAAGACAAACTCATTCTAGTTTAATGAGGTTTAATGGCTTAAGGAATTTCACGTGGTTCAACCACCACCAGATGGGCCGTGAGCAGAGCCCATCCAGGCGTGCGTTTCCTCCTCCAGCCATGAGGCAATGCACGCTAACTCAACACTGGGCAGCCCCTGCTGTGCCTCAGTGTTCCAGCTCCAGAGGGTCCTGAGCTGGCAACAGGGGCGGTGAGTGCAGGGTGGGGGTGGGAGGCATCAGGGGCAGTGAGTGAAGTGGGGGGTGGCAGGCAGGGGAGAGATGGTGAAACCAGAGGGGAAATACTCACAGGGCTTCGGTGGACCAGCCAGTATGCCTTCTCCTGGCAGTCCAGGGCATACCTGTCTGCTTTATTCCTTTCCTTCCCGGTCCTGAAAAGCCAAAAGCCATTTGTTCTCGTGTGTGTTTTTCAGGTTATTAATAGTTAAGGTTTTCTTTTGATTACAGTTGGCAGGCGATATGGTTTTGTATTCATTTCAGGTGTACAGCATGGTGGTTAGACAATCATAGACTTTACCAAGTGTTCCCCCTGATATTTCCAGTATCCACCTGGCAACATACATAATTATTATAATACTAGAGGCCTGGTGCACAAAATTCATGCACATGAAGGGTCCCTAGACCTGGCCAGCGATCAGGGCCGATCTGCAGGGCAACTAGCAGTGTGATCAGGGCGCCCCACCCCACCCCTGCTGGCACCTGCCTTGGCTGGCCTGGCGCCGCCCACTCGCAGGTTGGGTCCTGTGTGCTGGGGCAGCTCCTGTGTTGAGCGTCTGCCCCCTGGTGGTCAGTGCACATCATAGCGACCGGTCATTCCACCAGGTGTTCCACCGTTCATTCGATTTGCATATTAGGCTTTTATTATATAGGATTATACACCATATTCTCCGTGCTGTACTTTACATTCCCATGACTATTCTGTTACTACCAATCTGTACTTCTGAATCCCTTCACCTTTTCCACCCAGTTCCCCTCCCTTCGCCCTGCTGGCAGCCATCCATCTGTTCTCTGTGTCTATGAGTCTGTTTCTCTTTGTTTGTTCTTCAGATGCTAACTAGACGCTAACTCAGCATAGCATCCTACCCTCTAAGCCCATCCATGCTGTCTCAAAGGGTAAGAGTTCGTTCTTTCAGAAGCCATGTTGAAGGCCAGGAAGATTCTGTGTCTTTTGCTCAGTGACGGACCCCATTCCTGATGAGCCACAGCACTCGCCCAATCTGCCCAGCTAATCCGTGTGTGCCATAATGATAATGAAAAACAGCAAATGCTCACGTGACACTGAGCGCTGGGTGCCCTGCTCAATGCTTTCACCTATCTAGTCACTTAATCCTCCCAGTGACCTTTTCATGGGAGGTTGAATGTCCCACTTGCTGGTCCTCCCATCAGCAAGTGGGAGGGGTGGGACTTGAACTGGGATTCAGGTCCCAGACAGAGTCCAGCTCTGCCTGAGATGGTGGTGCTGGGGTGCAATCACCCCCAGGGGCAGACTTAGAGTCCAATCAACTCTACCTTCACCTCTGGGCCAACGTGGGTGGCACTCGGGGCTGCCATCTGCCCGCCTGCCTTCTTCATTTCCCTGCTCTGGTAAACGACGTACGTGACATCTGGACACACAGGCAGCCAGCAATGCCAGAGCCCGTCAGGGGGAAATCGCTGGCCTCGGGGCACGTTTGTGCCTCCCTGCCTGTCAGTTCCACTCTGTCACTTCAAAGACTGTGTGCCAAGCCAGGGTTTTTCTGAGCCCAACTTATTATTCCAACAGGCTTTTCATTTCCCTCTTATCTCTCGGTCTCTCCTTCCCTTTATGGAGAGGAAATGATACCGCGCTTTGCTGCTGGAGGAGCCGGGCAACGCTCATTATCGCGCCCTGGGCCCCATTCAGCACCATTTCCACGGCGACCTGCGCTCACACTGGGTGACGCTTGTTTTCCCAGGCAACCTGGGATGACGCACATGCCTTCGACCAGACAGAGTCGGCAGATCTATTTGCCAGCTGACGTCTTGTGAATAACATAACATCCAGACACCCAGATGGGTGGGGAGGGCCGTTCCAGTGGGGTGTTGTGCCAACCTCCTGGGGAAATTAAATATAAACACCGTCGCTCCCACTTTCCCCTGCCAACATAACTCGATTTTCTACCAGGTTAACCCCCCCTCCCCCCATGTCCTCCAGAGCCTGGGGCACTGTGAAGTATCCATCATGCTGGTCAGCCTTGTAAACAGAGTCGATCGCTAATTTACTCCCATGTCCTTTCCGGCTTCACTCTGCTGCTCTTCTCATAGGAGTTATTGGGAGAGAGACGTCACAGATGGAACCCAAGGGAGTCAGTAAACGAGGAAGTATTTTAGTTTGTCATATTATGAATGTTTTTCATATTAAGATTTTTCAGCAACAGTATCACATTCATTTATTCATTCATGTAGGTATTGATCTCCCACTATGTTCCAAGCACTGGGAGTACAGTGGTGAACCAAACAGACTGTGATGGCCCTAGCTGGTTTGGCTCAGTGGATAGAGCATCCGCCTGCAGACCGAAGGGTCCTGGGTTCGATTCCAGTCAAGGGCATGTGCCTCCGTTGCAGGCTCCTCCCTGGCCTGGGTCCTGGTTAGGCCGTGTGCAGAAGGCAACCAATGGATGTGTTTCTCTCTTCCATGCTCTCTTAAAAAATCAATGGAAAAATATCCTCGGGTGAGGATTAAAAAAAAAAAAACTGCTATGGACCGAATGTCTGTGTCCCACCCCAGCTTATGCTGGGCATTTACACCATCCGGGCACTTACACTATCCACTCTCCTGGGCTTCCAGCTTCCCGGCTACAGATTTTGGGACTTAACCCTCCATAACTGTAATTCCTGATAATAAATCTATGTGTATTTATGCGCGATTGGCTCTCTTTTCTTAGAGAACCCTGACTAACCCACCACTGCTCTGGTTCCAGGCTGCTTCATGAGAATGGGGTCCCCACCATCCGGCCCCGCCATGCGCCAGCCAGCCTAGAGTTGCCAGGATCTGGACCCGGCAAGGTGAGTGAAGGTGGGCCACCTGGGCTTAATCCACTGGCATCAGTCCCCCGATATTCCTGATCCCACGCCTACACACAGTAATATTGTGCATCCCCACGGCCCTGACTGGGTAGCTCAGTTGGTTAGAGCATCTTCCCAGTATGCCAAGGTTGGGGGCTCAATCCCTGCTCAGGGCACATACAAAAATCAACCAATGAATGCATAAATGGGAGGAATTACAAGTCAATTTCTCTCTCTTTCTCTCTCTCTCTCTCTCTCTCTCTCTCTCTCTCTCTCTCTCGGAAAAGAAAATATTACACATCCCCACCCATCCTCCCTTGAAATTGGGCATAACCATGTGACCTGCTTTGGCTAATGAATCGTGAGCAGAAGTGACGTGCAGCACCTGTGGTCCTCCCAGCCCCTCTCCCGCACTGCTCTGGAAACAGACAAGGCCGATGCGGGGCTGCTCCTTTAGCGTAGGTCCTGGTGGGCACAAAGCATGTAGGGCCCTGGAGACCACAGAGGCCCTGGGACACAAGCAAGAAGTAAGCCCCGTGGTGTCATGCCCCTGAGATGTGGGGACTGCTTGTTACAATAGCCTAACCTCATCCTGACTGATACACCCTCCCCAGCGTTTACATCTGGCTCTTGTGGACAAGAAGGGCTCTTCAGCCCAGCCAGTGTGGCTCAGTGGTTGAGTGTCAACCTATGAACCAGGAGGTCATGGTTCGATTCCCAGTCAGGGCACATGCCCAGGTTGCAGGCTCAGTCTCCAGTGGGGAGGGAGGGGGGGGGCGATGCAGGAGGCAGCTGAACAGTGATTCTCTGTCATCATTGATGTTTCTGTCTCTCTCCCTCTTCCTTCCTCTCTGAAATCAATAAAAATGTTTTTAAAAAAATAAAAATAAAAGAGAGCCCTCCAGAAGGACGTTAGCTCCATTTCTGATGTGAACAGCAGGCAAATGAGAGCAGCAGTGGGTGGTGCTAACATGTGAATCTAATTACATACCTCCCCTGCTTCAAATATTTCCCTGTGGCCCTTATCGCCATCCTCACTTCTGCCAGTTCCAAGCTTCACACTCTCCACTTCTGCTGTGAGAAACTGCATCAAGCAGACACGCCCTGCCTCCAGACTCTGGTCCTGTCTGCCTAGAACACGGTGTCTCCCACCTCGCCACTCCATGCACCATCCTTCACCTGGATGCCTCCTACACAGCCTCCAAGTTCAATGTGGTTTCCACAGCTCCCTTTGCAAACTCCTGCCTGTGGCTCTCATCCCACTGCAGCATCACAATCCTCTGCCTGACCCGCTAGACTGTGTCTCTATATTCCCTATGCCTAGCCCAGTGCTTGAACCATAGACGCCCACTAAAGGGTTATTTTACCAAAAGGACACGAGGGAGGGAGGGAGGAAGAACAACCAGGGGGTGACCAGGACCTTTCACTCACCTGTACTGCTCTTTGGCCTGCATAATGACAAAGTCCCACTTGTAGTTGATTTTTTTGTTCAAGAAATCGTAGTTTTCCTAGGGAAGGAAAACACAGGAGAACACTGAGGCCCGTGACAGATGCCACGTGCAGTGGGCAGAAAGCCCTATGTCGACGAGGGCATGCCCCTGGCTTGGCAACAACGAGGCCCCGTCAACGGGCCTTCGCCCAGCTTTGCAAAGCTGCTCATCCAAGGTGTAGCACCAAATTCTCAAAAAGCCTTTTTAAAAAATATATGTATCTCAAATCTGATGAGGAAGAAGGAATACAGTGTGGGGAGGAGCATGGAAACTCAGTACTCAACAACAGAGCATCACAAATCCACAAAGATAAGACCTAACATTGGTATGACGCTGGCTCTTCTAAAAACATGTTTGTGATGCATAAAACACAGCAGCATTGTTGCCGTCTGCCCAGAAATCAAGCCTTTAGAGAAATATGACTCCTCAAGCCTAAAACAAAAGTTTATGCTATTGCTTTCCCATCACAAACGCTAATTCAAACCTGTTCACCAATTAATATGCATTATCATACATATTAATTCAAATCATTTTGGGAAAGCAAAGGCTTAAATTACAGCATGAGAAACTGAAGTTCAACATAGGGAGGAATTCACTTCAGGGAGCTGCTTCTAAATATTCTGATGGATAATGGTCAGATGATGGGTAGATGGATGGATGGATGGAGGGATGGATGATGGACAATGGCTAGATGGATGATAGATAAATGGATAAAGGATGGATGGGTGGATGGGTGGGTGGATGATGGCTGTATGGATGATAGATGGATGAATGGATAAAGGATGGATGGATGGACGGATGGATGGATGATGGACAAATGATGACTGGATGGATGGATGGATGGATGATGAATGGATGATAGATTGAATGGATGATAGATGGATAGATGATGGATGATGGATGGATGAACGGATGAATGGATGAGGATACATATGAACGTAGCAATGAGGGAAATGGAGGGAAAGAACAACTCAAGACTATATTCCACTCAAGTATAATAACCTTTACTTGAAAGTATCTCTGTACCTTTTCGTGTTCTTCTAAAACCCCTTTCTTCTTGATATTCCGCTTGGTCAGATAGATGGCTGGGGAAGAAACAATGACATTTTCCATCATCAGGTTTCAGAACCACATCTGCAGGCTCTGTGCACAAGGCTGCTGTGCTCAGCCTGGTGGAGAGAACGCAGCAGACCCGCTCTCTTCCTGCAGGAACACTCCCAATGCAGGGGTGTACGGATAGAACAGTCATGATGACAGCAAGACAAATGCCACCAAAATGCCGCAAGTAAACAAGCAACACGTTAAGCACTAACAAAGGCATGAGGAGAGGCAGTTACCATAGTCTGTATCTTCAGCTGGCCACTGCTGGGTCGGCCAGAAATACGGCGTCTACGAAAGAAACCAAGAAACCTCGCTTAGACAGTGGGCTCTGACCCAGGAAGGCCCCAGCCATGTGGGTTAACAGATAAAACGTCCTTAGCCCCCTCCACTTATTTCCAAAGTCCTGGTCTGTGAGGATGGGAAGCCAAGCAGCTATCTCTTCAGATAAGATTAACCCCATATTCATAGCCAGGGTCAGGGCAAGACTCACCTGGAATCGGTAGAGGCTGCCATCCGGCTTGAGAATGAGATTCTTGGGGTCTTGCAGGGGGTACATGTAGCCATACTTGACGATGAAGTTGCCCAAGTTCTGCGCCTCTGGGGAGAAGCAGTGGAAGCATGGAAGAGCAGGGGCCGAAGGCAGAAGCTCACTACCCGGCCCACACACACAGCACCCCAAACTCCAAAAAAGATGCCTCCGTGCTACCAGCATGTCAATCAAGGAGGGAGGACGGTGGTTCCTGGACTTGGCTGTGGGCGAGTATCAGCTGGGGAACGCGCTAATAGGAGGACCCCCCCCTCCCAGCCAATATTTTGTATGAAACAATTCTGTCCCCCAATTGGATTCTGGTTGTTTTATGCATGAAGGCCTTGTCTGTTCAATTAAAATGTCGATTTCTCAGAGACCGGGCTAAGCTTCCGTGCAGTCTCAGCCTGCAAAGGTTCTCGCGGGCTGCACGCACAGCAAGCCTCGGTCACCCAGGGCCAGGCGAGCTCTCACCCAGACTGGAGATCCAGAGCCGCTGGACGAGCCACTGCAGAACATCACTTCCTGCAAAACAGAAATGTCAGGCCGTCATCAGAGCCCCCTCACAGGCCCGCTGGCCTCCTCCCTGCTCCGCTGTGATCACGCCCCTCTTCTGCTCAAAACTTTCAGGGACTCCCTTCCTCCACCCACCCACCCACCCCCACTGTGTGCAGTCCAGACCCTGCAGCCCATAATTCAGGGCCATCCATGATCTGACTCTGGCCTGGTTTCCCACTTACCCTCCCCTACACACTCTCCGTCTTCACCTCTCTTGTGGTCCTTCTTTTCTTACCTCACAATGATTTGTGCACAGACTCAAGTAGAAAGTAGACAGACGAGGTCTTAACACTGAAAATAATCAGACCCAAGGCAAGCTGTCCATGGCGCTCTAGGTGGAGCCTGGACACATGGGCTAAGTCAGAGCCAGGGATGGGAAGAAAAATGGGGGTGGGCTGAGCTAGGGGGCTGGTTCTCCCACTCCCCCTAGTTCCGAGGGAAACTCTGAGAGAATCAGAGACTTCGAACCCTCGTGAAGGTACTTTTATCAAAGCAGGAGGATGGGACAGATTTTAGTAACTCTTTGTAGGGTGAGTTACTGCTTTGGACAGGAGAATGTGGGCTCCATTGTTGCTCTTGCCCTGAGTCCTGGGAACAGTGCAGAGTGGAGGCTGGTGTGAAAAAACTAGGGGAGGCAGAGAGAGACAGGGTCAGGGGAGAACATGCACCCCTCCCACCCAGCCCCCCAGGATTCAGATTTATCTAAGGGCCGAAGCAAGCCAAGCTCCACCAACAAGTCCAGAACTGCTGCAGGGCCACAGGGAAGCTGTGTGCCTCCTACTCAACCTGGACTCTCGCCCCATACACCGCTCATGCTCCTTGTAGGAGGAGGGCAGCACCATTGCAGAAGAAAGACAAACTGTCCTGGTACCGAACACCCCAATGCAGATGCCATCTTGCAAACGCCGTAGACCTCCCTTTCCAGCAACCCCAGCCACTTTACAAAGGCCAGGCTGGTCCCCGGCCTACATGGCAGCCGGCCCGCAAAATAGGCCACGAAAGAGCATCAGGGTCGGAGACCCCGCTGCCTGTGTCCTTGTGGCTGGACTGTTGCAGAGGAGGCTTCCCTCCTCGGAGATGGCGAAGGGGCACTTCCTGTGGCGCCTCCAGGAAGGGCCCTTATGCTCCACTCCCACACTCTCTGGGCTTAATTACCTGCCCACAGCATGGCTGAGGCTGGGCCACCTGTAACCCTTCCCGCCCCATCCACACCCTGGGGCACAATAGCCAGCCTTTACCTCTGTCGGTGCCCATGTGCCCACCATTATTGTTTTCACTGGATTCTCCTCTGTTACTCTTAGCTTTATTCGCCCCTGGTTGACTGGGCAAAAGCAAACTTCATTTAAAATCTGAGGGCTGGCTGTTTTTATTTTATATTTTTAGTGATTTCAGAGAGGAAAGGAGAGGGAGAGCGGGAAAGAGATAGAAACATCAATGATGAGAGAGAATCATTGAGCAGCTGCCTCCTGCACACCCCCTACTGGAGATCGAGGCTGCAACCCAGGCATGTGCCCTCGACTAGAATCGAAGCCAGGACCCTTCAGTCCGCAGGCTAATGCTTTATCCACTGAGCCAAACCAGCTGCCCCATCCCTTTCTTTCCAATCTCTGCATTGTTTCTTCAGTGCTCCTTAGACAGAATATTTCCAACCGGCTACACTCCTCTTGTTCTTTCAAGCTGACCATGCAGTATTTACCTGTAAAGCCAGTCCGTGGCTGGGAGCGAGGCCACTCAGC
>NW_006300363.1:748562-756916 GCF_000327345.1 Myotis davidii | reverse complement strand
CTAAGTGTACAGTGTATGTCAACTGACACAGTGTGGGAAATTGTGAGCTATTGCCACTCCTCCAGCGTCCGCTGTGTGCTGGCCACAGGCACGGTACTATCTCCTTTACTAGTAATTCCTGCACTCATTCTCTCAGACAGGAATTGCCACGCCTGCTTCTAAAATGAGAACATTGAGGTTCGGCTACATCGCTAGAAAAGGCACCCAGCAGATTTAATCCCGCGGAGCCTGACTCAATGTCAAGTGCTAGACCAGAGCTGGTTCACTCATTCAATGGACTTGTATTAGATCTCTCTCCTGCCCCACAGCTCTGCTAAGCACTGGGGTTACCCGGATGAGCAAGAGGAGATTCTGCCCCTTGAGGGCTTCCGAATCCAGTGGAGAATTCAGGCCAAAACCAGTGACAACCAGGGTGGGGATAACTGCCAGGGCTGCATCTTAACTGCTGGGGGAGGCCAGAGGCACCCTGGAAAGTCTGCCCTTTGATCCCTGCTCTTTGGGTGCCCAGGCTGCTCGGGTTCCTAGCCTTTCCCGAGCCTGGCTCATCCGTTTCCCTGTCTTAGGTGAGCTGCCCTGTCACATTCCAATCAATTCCTCTTTTGCTCCAACTAGCCAGGGTGGGTCTTCTGTTGCTTGCACTCAGGGAACCCTGAGTGGCACATGGCTGGTGGGGGGAACCTGTCTTCCAGGCCGTCAGACAGGGAATCCGGAGGCTGGGAGCCAGCTTGCCTCTGCAAAGGCGAGGGCACTTGATGAGAAATTAATAGTCAGGTCGTGGGTGGGGGCGGGGGGGGGCGAGTGAGTGCTCAGGGGGAGCTCATCACAGGGCGAGGCCCCAGCTGGTGCTGCGAGAAGCTGTCTGCTTCTGCAGCCAATATGCCTCCGTGGGAAGCATGCCCCCCACTGCAACCCCAAAGCATAAAGCATATGCCACACATGTACCAAAATGCATTCTTACTTTGGGGTTCAGCTCTCTGTCCATATCCTCAAAGGATGCTCTGCACCCCTTTCTCCCACACCCAGAGAAAGGACACAAGGGCGCCGTCCCCACAGGGTAGTTAAGAAGGGTCTGAATACAAATTAGAAGGTAGGGGAGGGTAGAACAAAGGCCAGTTTTTTTTCCTGCCAAATAGTTATTTTCTGCTACCTGATTTCATTAGAACAAACAAGGCAAACAAACAAAAAGTCACAGTAAACATTTTTTTTAAATGACCCCCTGAGTGGATGGCTTCACAAAGTGACCTTTTGAGTCCTTTTCTCCTCCCTTCCGACCGCCCCCTGCAGAAGGGGCCTGGGGCCCAGCAGTCAGCGAACGTATTCTGGAAAGGGTGCAGTGGTTCTCAACCTTCTGGCCCTTTAAATACGGTTCCTCATGTGACCCAACCATAAAATTATTTTTGTTGCTACTTCATAACTGTAATGTTGCTACTGTTATGAATCGTAATGTAAATATCTGATATGCAGGATGGTCTTAGGCGACCCCTGTGAAAGGGTCGTTCAACCGCCAAAGGGGCCGCGACCCACAGGTTGAGAACCACTGGGTTAGAGGGTAAATATTTTCGAGGCTTCACAAAGTGACCTTTTTAGTCCTTTTCTCCTCCCTTCCGACCGCCCCCTGCAGAAGGGGCCTGGGGCCCAGCAGTCAGCAAACGTATTCTGGAAAGGGCTAGAGGGTAAATATTTTCCGTTTTGCGGGCCGTGATACCGTCTCTCTGCACAGCTATTCACATGGTCGTATAAAAGCAGCCAACGACAATACGTAAGTGGGGATGTGGCCGTGTTCCAATAAAACTTTATTTACAAACATAGGCCGCGGGCCAAATGTGACCACGGGCTGTAGTTCGCCAGCCCCGCTGTGTGGTCTGTTCCAGGACAAGACTACGTCACAGGACGGGTTACCTGTCATGGCGTGAGGGATGCTGGTGACCAGGATCTTCTGGTTCTGCATCCGGACCCCCGTCTCCGGGCTCTGCATGTCCTTCACGAGCGCTTCAATCTGCAAGGCAGGAGCACACAGTGTGGCTAAGGGAACCGTGTCAGGGGCTGAGCCGGGCTTTTTGCACGGCACGGCGGGGTCAGGGGACACACAGATGGACACACGGAGCGAACCACGTGGGTGGCCCTGAGGAAGGCCACCAGAGCTAGAGGAGCAGCGTGCTCCAGGCACCGTGCCCCCGCGGTGGGCGTGCTCGGGAGACTCGTCCTGACGTGGAGATGCTGCAGAGACTTTCAGGAGAAGACGGGACATGACAACAAAGGCTTTTCCTGGACAGAAAGGGGGAGGATGCGCACAGGCACGGGAGGGTGTGAGAGGGACAGAAAGCAGGCGGAGGCGAGGCCGGAGGGACAGGTGGAGGCCCGGTCCCGGGACCTCGAATGCCACGCCCAGCGTGCGGATTTTGTTCTGAGGAGTGGCATGACCTGGCCTGCGTTTTGGAAACGTGGTCTACGGCAGAGGGAGGACACTGGAGCCTGAGGAAGGCTGCCCCCGTAGAGAAAAGCGGGCAATGCCATCAAAGCTGTCGCTGTAGTCGGGGCAGGAAGTGATGGGGCTTCACCGTGACACGTCAACCCCTCGGTCTATTGTCAACTGAGCCGTCACAGTGAGTCCTTTCATCATTTAGAACATGTCACCCCTGTGCTCCAAACCCTGCCAGGTCCATTTCACCCAGAGCCAATGGCCAAGATTCCCTCTCCGAAGTCGGGGCAGCTGTGCACAGCTGGACCGGTCCTTGTGGAGGGTCGCACCTGAAAAACAACCTGTCCACTCCCCGCACTAAAAGAGCTCAGTGGTCTACCTCTTCCCCTCAATTTAACCAACCTGGTGATATCACCTGTATTCTCCTGCTTTTCATAAAATACACTCTCCAGGCATCTGAACACAGCCCTGCACTATGAAGTATGGTTTTGTAATCTCTTAGAATCTAATTAATTGTGTGAAAATGCTTTATAAGGCATGATATGTTATACTGCATAAAGATAAATAAGGACAAAGTCATATAAACATAAAGATAGATGCTTTATAAGGAGACATATGTTGGTGGTTGTTGATGGAATCATCATTTGTAGCATTTGTACAATTCATGCATCTTTGAAACTTTGCATGCAGGGCTGTGTTCAGATGCTTGGGAGTAAAAACCTAGCTCTACTCACCAATTAAACATATTTATTGATTAAGCACATGTTTATTGAGCATGTATTGCATGCCCAGCACTGTGCAGGATACAACAAAGTAAAAGAGATAGTCCCCATCCTCGGAGAGCTGGGAAGACATCTGCAGGAAAATAGAAATTTAAGATAAACACTAGGGACCTGGGTGACTAAAACGCTCTGTTCAAACCCCTGCTCCAAAGTATACGCTGGATAAATTGCAACATCTCACTGGGACGCATTGCTCTGTCAAATAGAGATTGCAAGTGCCTCGCCATCAGAGGAATGATGTGGAGATTAAATGAGATTGATCACGTAAAGCACTTAGCATCGAGCCACGCACAAAGTCAGCATGTATTACACGGAAAAGGCAGGCTGAATTTTGCATCAAAAAAATAGGGAGGATACTGACTGGAATAAGAACCAGGAAGAAGAGGAGGCTGAGATGATGAAAAAGCAGTGTGCATGGAGAGAGTAGGGTTTCCCTAGACAGGGAGGGAGGGCTGTGCTCCAAGAGGGGCAGGGGGTGGCGGAGTGACAAGGCCCCCGGCTTCTCCACGCAGGAAAGCGAGGACATTGAACTGGGAACCCTTGCAGTCCACTGTTGATGCGAATGCGAAATGAAAACAGAATGGAGGTTCCTCCAGAAATGACCCGGAATTGCCACACCACCCAGCAACCGCCTCTGGGTATTTATCAGGAAGAACTGCCCTCAGGATCCCGAAGAGCTATGAGCACTCCCGTGCTCACTGCAGCATAGCTCACTGCGGCCAGGATGCGAAGACAACCTGTGTCCCCTGATGCATGGGCAGATACAGGGAACGTGGCACATGCACACCATGGAATACTTCTCAGTACTTTTAAAAAAACAGAAGTTCTGCCACATGCGACAACCCGGACGAACCTGGGGGACATTTTGCTGAGTGACACAAGCCAGTCACAGAAAGCCTGCATGCTTCCTCTTATGTGAAGTGTCTAACACGCAAAATGAATCAAAGCGTGGAGGGAGGGGATTAGGGAGTGGCTAAGAAAAGGGCATAAAGTTTCAGTTAAGCAACGTGGCTAGATTCTAGGGATCTGCTCTACAGCATCGTAAAGGTAACAATACTGCTCGTACACTGAAAGTTCCCGTATGAAGGGTTCCACAAAAATGAAATAAATGTTAAAAAACAGCATGAGCGCCCTGCCTGGCTGCTCAGTGGTTAGAGCATCGGCCACTTGGGAATTCAATTCCCTGTCAAGGTACCTCGGACCTCCATTGCAGGTTGAGTCCCCGGCCCTAGTCCAGGTGCATGCAGGAAGCAACCCATCTATGTGTCTCTCTCGGGTCAATGTTTCTCTCTCTCTCTCTCTCCCCCTCCTCCCTTCCTTCTATTCTCTCTAAAAATCAATGGGAAAAAATATCCTCAGGTGAGGATTACAAAAAGATATAGCATTAGAGCAGTGGTTCTCAACCCTTTAAATTCAGTTCCTCATGTTGTGACCCAACCATAAAATTATTTTCGTTGCTACTTCATAACTGTCATGTTGCTACTGTTATGAATCGTCATGTCAATATCTGATATGCAGGATGGTCTTAGGCGACCCCTGTGAAAGAGTTGTTCGACCGCCAAAGGGGTCGCAACCCACAGGTTGAGAACCGCTGAGAGAGAGAGAGAGAGAGAGAGAGATTGACCCGGCTGCACTGGAGGGGGGAAACGTGCCGAGGAATCCCGATTTGGACAGATTAGACCTGCCCCCTCCCCCTCGGCCAGCCACTCCTTAGCTGGAAGGCTCCCACCTCCCCAAGGAGGGAAGGGCGTGGGATGAGGTCCTGAGTCACTGCTGAGGGCTGAGCGTCCACTTTCAATCTGTTGCTAAACCAGCATCTCGAGAAACAACCAGGATCAAGGACATGGTCAAGGTCGCTCTGGGCACAGTGCCAGAGGCTCAGCCGGCGAGCGAGACTGGCGGGGGCCCAGGGGGTGCCTGGGGCTCCTTGTGCAAGATTGACTGCAAGCTGGCTTCCTCTGGAGGACGCTTTCCTGGCTCACAGGCTTGTTCTGGGATGGAAGCTTCATTTCCGTTCCATCGGAGCCTCAGTCCTTGGTCGGCAATGTCTAGGCCGGGCAGTATCTCAGGCCACTGGGTCAGCAGAGCGGCCACAGCAGGGAGGGGAGCTAAGAGGCGCCCCAGGAAGGTGTGGGGGGCTGGGAGGTGGCCTCACTCCCCCTGGACATGGCCAGGGGACCCAGGAGCCACAGGTTGCAGGAGTCACTCCTTCCAAGTTCTCAACTAACCATGAGCTGTGGTGTCAAATGCCACTTTGAGAAGTGCCTGACTTTGTGGCATGAGGGCCTGCCAGGTGAGATCCCACATTTATTTTAAAATGGATTTTAGATGAAACATTTCGAGGGAACAGGGGACCCCGATATTGGAGAAGAAGTAGAAACCCGCCCTACGAGTTAGAAACCCGAGTTTCCCTGAGAGAGAAATTCAGGGAATCTGATGCCTTCTCTTCGCATTAAAAAAAATAATAATAAATTAAAACCTAGTTATAAAGAGCTTGAAAATAACCTTCAGAGGAGGAATAATGAGAGCTATTTTTACAGCACAATGCGGGAGTCAGGTTTCTCTCTGGCAGGTGCATCACCCTCCCCAGAAGGGAGGGGGCACACAGGGACCCCAAGAATGTTCTGAGGGTCTCCCCAGCCACCCAGCGAGGAAAGGATAGGACTCTGGCTGGTGTCCTTTCCAGAAGAGGAAGTTAGGACACAGACGCCCGCAGAGGGAAGACCACGCGAGGACACGGGAGAAAGCAGCGTCCGGCGGCCAAGGACAGCGGCTACCCACGAAACCAACCCCGCCAACACCACGATCTCCAACATGTGAGCACAAGATGCCCCTGGTTCCGGCCACCCAGCCTGTGGCACTTGGTCATGGCAGCCCACGCAGGCGAAGACTTGCTTTGGTCTCTGTGTTGCCAACTTCTGTCCAGCAGGCGGTCCTCTAGGAATGAGGGAGAGGATGGCCATCCCCACCCCCAATGTCAGACTCAGCTCCCGGCGCCTCCCGGGAGCCACGCCGCCTTCCCAGGCAACGTGGAAATGCCACAGAACCAGAACCAGGCTGAGCTGGGCCCCGCCTGACCCCAGGTTGGGGGCCGCGGTGGAGGGGTGTCGGGCCCACGTTGCTTCTCTCAGATGCCAACGTGCTGTGGTGTGACTGCCGGCGTGACAGGGAACCCCCACATCACGAAGGAGCAGAAATGATGGCTTTGACGGCCGCCGCATCCCACCCTCCACGCCCACGCCCGTGCCTCGCATTAAGGACCTGTCACTCATGCGCAAGATCTGTGGGGCTGGAATTTTCCTTTCAGCCGAGGAAGGCTCCCAGGGGGATGATAATCATCAGTACTTTTCTGCACACAGATGGGGACAGGGCCCAGGACCAGGAGGTGATTTTGCAACAAAGCGGAAGGGGCTCCTGCTAATGCGTCTGACCACACGGAGGCCCGCTGACCTCCCGGCCATCTGACCGCCACGTCCGGAAGACCCTCGAAAGCGCCATCCCCGCATCGGGGCTCACAGTCTTTCCCCCAAACCTGCTCTTTACACCCTGGTCAAAAGCCCAAGGAAGGCGCGTCCTAGGTGACCCCGGCCAGGAGTGGCCAACATCCGTTGACTCTGCTTTTGTGTCTGACATGTCTCCTCTCTGGCCCCCATCCTGGCTCTCAGGCTCTGCCCACCTGGCATCTGCACTTTGAAATGCATCCCCCAGCCGAGGTGCCACCGACACCTGGGAAGATCACTCTGGGCTGTGGGGCTGGCTGCCTGTGCAGGAATCCTGCCTGTGCCCACAAGATGCCCATAGCATCCCCCTCCCCAGTGGTGACACCCCAGAATGTCTCCAGAGTTCTCAAATGTCCCAGGGGCTTTCACCTTAGCTGTGCGTTCAAATCACTTGAGAAGCTCTATTTAAAAGACCTATGTTGCCCGGCTGGTGTGACTTGATTGGTTAGAGCATCGTGCCAACATGCCAAGATGGCGGGTTTGATCCCCGGTCAGGACATACACAAGAATCAACCAATGATTGCATAAACAAGTGGAATAAGTTGAATCTCCCTCTCCCCGCCCCCTTTCTCTTCTCTCTTAAAAAAAGAAAATCAGTTTTAAAAAATAGAATGACTACACAAAGTTAAGCACTTCTAAAAATATTACCCAGCAACCTGAATGAGTTATCATGTGGTGTATTACTTTCCTGTTGTTTCTGTAACAAAAGACCACAGACATGGTGGCTTAAAACAACACATTGATTACCTATGGTTCCTGAGAATACAAGGTCAAAATGGGTTTTCAGGCTTGATACCTAGTAGGGGGCATGCAGAAGGCAGCCAATCAATGATTCTCTCTCATCACTGATGTTTCTATCTCTCTCCCTCCTTCTCCTTTCCTCTCTGAAATCAATAAAAATATGTGTTTTTTTTAAAAAAAAACAATTTAAAAAGCAAATGCTTGGGCTCTACCCTACTTAATTACTTAATTACCTCTTAAGTGAACAGAAACTCTAAGGATGGTAACTTGAGAGCAGTATTTCTCCAAGTGCAGCCAGGGTAGAGAAGAACTCATACCCTCTCATCAGAATCATCTTCCTAACCTGTAAACCAACTCACTTTATTCATATCTGATTTTAACACATCAAACAGCTTCTCCCTGAACACAGAGAGCATCAGACTCCTCGGCACAACATTCAAAGCCCCCAGTTCTGGGCCCTTCTCTCCAGCCTTCCTGTCCGTCAGCCTCCTGCTCACGCCGGACCATCCCAACCCCTGGTGAGTCTGCAAACCGTCATGCTATTTCACATGTCCGTGTTTTATAATGCCACCGAGTTCAGGAATAAATGAGGTGGTGTATGTAAGGCCCCCTTGGGGAATACACGTACTTCATGAACATTCCTTGACTGTTTCTTTGGCTGTTTCTTTGAGAAGTGGATGACAGTTGCACACAGGGCCACATGCCTTTAGCCTGGGTCCTTCAGAAGGCTGGACATCTAGTTCTGCAGGTTCATCGCTAGGGATCCCCTGGCACGGGCCCTTGAGACCTGCTCTGCACACCTTGGTTCTATCCTACCTCCTGCTCTAGGGAGCTGTGTGACCTGGCGAGGACCTCAGTAGCGAGGTGGAGGAGGGTGAGGCTGGGGTGGAGGGGGAGGAGGCTGGGGTGGAG
>NW_006300363.1:739183-748522 GCF_000327345.1 Myotis davidii | reverse complement strand
AGGCTGGGGTGGAGGAGGGTGAAGCTGGGGTGGAAGTGGTGGAGAGTGGAGAGGTGGAGGGGGAGGCTGGGGTGGAAGAGGTAAGAGTGCAATGGTGGAGGGAGAGACTGGCAACCAGACCCCAGTCAGAAGGCCAAGGTAAAGAGAGGAGGCTCTGCTAGACAGCAGCCATGATGGCAAGAACGTCTGAGATTCAGAAGACACGGAGAGATCTCCAGACCATTCCTCCCCGAGCCTCCGAGCCTGCCTGTCTGGGGGCAGAAGAAGGCAGTCTTGGGGAGCCCTGGAGGATGGCCATGGCTTTCAGACAGGGGGTTTGGGTGGTCTCCTCTGCTTTCAGGAACTGGTGTCTGCCATATCGGCTCTTGGGGTCCTTTCTGACAACCTCCCGCCTGTTTTGTGGATGAGCCTCACACCTCCACTACCTGGATACAAGCACCAGCTCCTAGAAGTGGGCGGAGGGGTGTGACCAGCGGTCCAGCACGCCCGGCACTGTCCAGGTTACAGCATTGAACGTCCCAGGCAAATCAGGACAGTTGGGCACTGACTACACCCACGTACTCAGCTCCAGGGGCTCAGGGCTCCACTTGTCACCGAGCATTCGGCTAATTCCACTCAAGATAAGCCTCAGATGGTGGACACGGTGCCGTGGAAAGCGGCTGTGGACGGGAGGAAGGGTGGACAAGTGACCGAGGGCCTCAGCCCCTGACGATCGCTTCAGACACTGGTTATCTGAAGAGTTCACAACAAAATGAGCCGCTTTGTTCCCAAACACATCGCCCCGGCAAGATGCATTTTACCTCCCCGACGACCACACAACAGCCCGTGCCTGGCCACCTGGTCTGAGAAAGTCTGTGGCCGAAGTGACTTCTGCTGCCAGCACAGAGACCCGAGATAAGCAGATACACATGCTCCAATGGGGGGTCTGGGGGTGCTGGGAGTGGGGTGTCCTTTATCCTACAAATATATCATTGCATGATCGATGCGTACACAGTCACCCCCCCACACACACACACACACACACACACTCACTCACTCACACACTTTACAATACTGCAGTTTGGGATCCGAAAAATAACCCCCAAAAATGTTGATTTAACATCTGGTGCCTTATAACAAGATCCGGAGACAGTCTTGCAGGTGACAGCCTGGGCTGCACTGCCTCGGGCAGGGCACCTTCCTCTCCTGAGTAACAGGTAGTTCTGAGTCTGCGACAGACCATCGCCCCTGGCTCCCGGTCTCCACTACAGACAGGTTACATGGAAACCTAATGATGATAGTGTTTAACACACACACACACACACACACACACACACACACACACACCACACAAAAGGAAATATATAGACCACAGAGAGTCGTTTAATAGCAGCAGCAGCAGCAGCAGCATTAACGAGCCACAAGGGATGCCCTCCGCTCCTGCCCGCACGCGCTGAGCCGGTCCAGCATCACCGCGGACACTTCTCAGAGTTGGGTCCCGCGCACTCCCCAGGCCCAGGTGGCAGACCAGCTTACCTTCTGGAGAAATGCCATCCTCGGCCTGTACTGCTGGCCTTGGTGCCGGATTGTCATCCTGGACCCTGGATGAATTCAGAACCAGAACACCACAGGTAGAAAAGAGGAGAGGCCCGCAAGTGAAAGGGCCAGCGTGCCTCGCACACACCCTGAAGCCCAAGAGGAGGCGGGGGGAGCCGGAGAGCGCGGGGCGGGGGCGGCTGCTGCCTGCAGAGCCCCTTTACTCGCGCTGAGCTCCCGCCCCTGGGGAGCAGCTGGAATCCGCGCCAGCCAATCAGCGAGCCGCGCCGCGGGCTCATTAGCATGCGCTGCGCTTGCGTTCACCTGCCGCCAGGGGGCGGTGTGTGGCTCTGCCGGAACCCAGCAGAGCCTCAGGTGAGACCCGAGTGGGAGGGTCTGTCACGAGATGGAGCCTTTCAACTCCGCTCCATTCGGAACAGAGTTATGTGCAGAAGTGAGACACAGCAACCTTACTAATAAGCGCGGTGGGAAACACAGTTCCTCTCCCAGCTCTGCCGTAGCCAGCTGGGCAACCTTGGGCAAGTTCCTTAAAGTCTCTAGGTCTCAATTTCCTTATCTGAAAAGTAAAAAAGTGAGATCATATCCAGCAGAATGATTGGGTATATCATTGAATGGGGAAGTGTGTAATACAGTGCTTGGTCCTCAAGGAATGTTTAAAAGTGTTTGGGGGAGAAGGGGGCAAAATGATCAATGGAATTGACGAGATGTTGGTTAATAAAAGAAAGGAAGTGAAGAAGAAAGAGAAGTCCATTGTAGTCCCTGCTACTGGGCCAGCTGCCTGGTCTAAGCAAGTTCTATTTCACTGCTGTGGTCCTTGGTGTTTCCATAGCTAGAAAATGAATGGGTGGCCCTCCTACGCCATCCTCAGAACCCTTTGTGGCTTGTCCTACAAAGCGCCTTTTCTGTGTGTACAAGTTGGATGGCTATTGATTGTAGCGGATAAAATGTTTAAGTTGGAAAAGAACAAAGAAGGATTTGCCTCAGGAAGGCACGGCCAACCATGTCCCTGTGCAGTGGTTCTTACCTATATTTTTGGAGGTGCATTCCTGTAAGAATCTGCTATGGACACTCTCTCGGGCAACATGGCTGTGTGTGCCTCTTTACAAATCCTCACACATATTTTGAGTCTTTGTTTCTTGTAACCAAAAGGGGCAAACATGTAGTGTGATGTTAAAAGTTAATGACTGTGTCCTGGAGGGAAAAAAGAATTTACTTCACCTATTCATTTAAACAACGAATGTATTGTATGTCAGGCATTGTGCTAGAGTCAGGAATTCAAAGCCATATATGACCCAATTCCTGTCTCGAGGAGCTCACAGGTGAACGGGGTGAATTATAAACAGAATCTATTTATAATAGCGAAGCAGCCAACACAATGCTGGACTTTGTTGCAGGGTACCTTTCCCAGCCAGAGTGGAAGAGAAGATCAGGAAGACTTCCTGGAGGAGGAGTCTTAAAGGAAGATGGAGAGTTAACCAGGTGAGAAGGGATAAATGCAGGTACATCACAGAGAACAGCACCGAATGGGCATGGAGGCAAGATCAGCATGATCAGAAATTCCTTGGACACAACATCCTGTGAGGTTGGGAAGATGGAGATAGGGATCAGACAGTGGTTGGCTTTGATAGGGGTGAGGAGGTGGAGGGTTTGGGTCAGGGATTACATGGACATACGGAACTGTCTGAAGTGACGAAGGTTGTATATCTTGATGGGAGTGGCGGTTACAGAGGTAAGTTTGTTAGAACGCATCCAACTATCTTCTTAAAACTGGGAGCATAACATTGCATGTAAACTACCCCTCAGGGAAAGGATCGACCCCAAAAGCGAATATTATCTTGCAACATGACAGAGGGACATAGTGCTAAAATGAAATCCTCCTGCGACTCCGTCAGGTAAATGGACTCCCCATCATCATCGCCATCGTCACTCTAGTCATCCGCGTCCTCCTCATCAGCAGAAGGGTGTGACTCGAGACCTGGATTGGGGTCATGCTGCCCTGGACACACTGTACAATGTGACCAACATGGACCTTGCCCCCTGTAGGATAAACGTCATCCAGGCACAATTGTGTGGCCATCCACCCAGGTCTAAAGTCACCCCCGGTCAGCTCAGCAATTTACTTCAGTTCCCTGTGCTGAGTGCTGAGGGGATAAGGCCTGCAAAGACTCGGGAGGATAAATACCCCAACTCTCCCCTCCTCCCGCTGCCTCCCATTGTCCAGTCCAGACCGGAAGCCAGAGGCGACGCAGCCTGGGCGATGCAGTCTGTTAGGGTCAGCCTCCTGGGACACAGAGCGGGGCAGAGGAGGGCGAAGGATATGGGTGGAGGGGACTCGGCACGGCACTCGGCAAACCCTGCCGGAGCAGCACAGCGGCTTAAATGCCTCTGACGGTGCGGACTCCCAGGGGAGAGTCCTCAGGGTTGACCCTGTGTCCCCAGGCACCTCGGGCAGCTCGGTAACAGCACCTCCTGCCGCTGTTCAGGCATCTCCCAGACTCGGAAAGAAATCATGCTGAATGCGTCTGTCTCCCGGAGCCACTGCCCCTACTCCACCCCGACTCCCGTGTGCATTTCACATCATTCTCTCTCGTTTGAATTTGTTACACTTGTGTATTACATTGGCTGTTCTAAAAAAATCAGACAGAGGGAAAATAACCGCTTAGATGCATGCACGTTTCTCCTAACTCCTGCTAGAGAGGCAAGAGCTCGGGAAAACATATTCCGGCAGGAAAACCAGGGGCCCTGTTGGCTACCCAGCCAGCATGCGGGGCCCCTGGACAGAATCCCTCTGCGGCCCGCTGGTCAGCGCCAGGTCAGCAGCAACGCAAGGAGGGGCGGAGCACAGCCACCCGTGACCCTGTACTTTCACCTTCTGCACAAAGCAGCTATTTTAGGCCTCCGGAAGCTGGCCACGCTTGGTGTGATTGGGGGAGGGAGGGAGGGGGAGAGAGAGAGAGAGAGAGAAAGAGAGAGAGAGAGAGAGAGAGAGAGAAGAGAGGAGAGAGGAGTTGGAACTTTTCTGGACGTTTTCCTGCCTCTTTCTCATCCAGGAATTATTCAAAAACTATTTTAGCCCATGGTGGCCACCAACTGCATCACAAAGTACAGTCCTGTAAAAACCGCGTCCCTATCTCTTTTACCCTCAGTGAAAGTCTTTGGACCCATCCGAGATGATCTTTTTCACAAGCATTGCCAGAGATAAACACAGGTAAATGGAGCAAAGTCACACCGCGCTCTGCCCCCATACCTCTCCCAGCTGCGTGGGGTTCTCTTCTGTCTCCCTGTGTCTGCTATTTTCTTGTGAAGGATGTTCTTTAAAACTCACCGAGGACATGTTTTTATTGATTTTTAGAGAGAGAGGAAGGGCCAGAGCCATCGCTACATTTGACCGGGGATCAAATCCACAATCTAGGTATGTGCCCCGACCGAGACTTGAACCCGCAACCGTTTGGTGCACAGGACGGTGCTCCAACCAACGGAGCCACCCGGCCAGGGCTTGTGAAGGGTGTTCTTATTTTTCAGTAGAAATTTTCGAACAGTGGAGTTTTTGTAAATGACATTATGGGGAAAGGTTTCTTCACAACCCAAAGGCTGGGAGAAGGGGAGGTGCGAAAGCCTGAAGGCACAAGATGTGCTTCTCTCCCTGCTCTGCCTCCAGCTGGAGGTGTGACTTTTTGAACAGCTCTGCCGAGGTATAACTGACACCCACTCCGCCGCGCGTACTTAGTGTGGACAGTTTGGTACGTGTTCACGTATGTGTACACCGGTGAAACGACACCCATGATCACGACGGGGAGTGTAGCATGTCCCCCAAGAGCCTCCTGTGCCTTTGTGACCCCCTCCCCTTGCTGGCCCCAGACAGCCACGGATCTGCTTTCTGTCACTATGAATGAGTTGGATGGGTGACTTTGGTCAAGCTGCCTAGTCTCTGATCCTCTAGTTTCCTACTACTAATAAAAAAGTATCAGACTTGACGAATTCAAAAGTCTCCTCCCATTTTACACATCCTATGACGTTAGTATTCTAAGCAGAGTGAAAAGCTCAGTCCGCCAACGGCTGGCGGAGTGGGGCTCAGTGCTCCTGACAAAGCGCGGCCCCTCTGGACTGGAACCCCCCGCCCCCCACCCCCACAAACACACACACACACACAGGATTCCAGGTGACAGACATTCAAAAAAGCGTGGCTCAGTGGTGAAGCATCGACCCAGGAAACAAGAGGTCAGGGTTTGATTCCCTGTCAGGGCATGTGCCCGGGTTGTGGGCTGATCCCCAGTATAGGGGCCATGCAGGAGGCAGCAGCTGGATGATGTTCCTCTCTCTATCTGCTCCACACCTTTAGGCTAGGAAGGAATAGGAAGTGACTGCTAATGAGTGTGGAATTTCTTCTTGGAGTAAGGAAAATGTTCTGAAATTAGATAGTGGTGTGGTGCTCAACCTTGTGAATATACTAAAACCACTGAATTGTACACGGTAAAAGGGTGAACATTATGATATGTGAATATACCTCTAGTTTTCTGAGTGCAAATTCAGAGGTGTAATCTTCCCAAGATATTGCTATTATAAACCCCTCCCTTTCCCCAAAATCTTCAGTGGCTCCCAGCTTCTCTAAGGCAACGGGCATTTCTCCTGCCAACCCCCCAGCGAAGAGGTGGCTCCTCAGGCAGAAAAAGGAAGCAGTCATTCAGAACGTCCCCTTCGGTGCCAGCCTGTTGCTGGCACTCACCTGCCCGCGGTATGAGAGCAAGTCCAGGGCTGGGCAGAAACGGAGTCTGTAATCCTCAGGAATCCAGCCATGTTTTGGCAGGAGAATGGTTCTAGCTTCCTGTGGTTCTCTTTCCTGTTGTTTATCCTCTAGGACCTATTCCATGTTCATTCATTGTTCCAACACACTCTGCTCTGTGTTTGGAAGTACGGAGTGTTGTCCAACAAGCCTTGACTGAGCGCCGTTTCTGGGGTGGGGACTGTATTAAGCACCCATGGTATAACGGTAAATAAGACTGGGCCTCCTTCAGGGATGTTCACAGCTGGTCTCGGCCTTTTAATAACCCGTGCTGTAGCGGGACCAGCCTTTGGTTCTTATGATCACAAGATGCCCTTCAGCAATAATCATCAGGAAACTGAAAAGATACAGGTTAATTACTTGCAGGAAATTACACAGCGCAATGAGCTACACAGCAAAGTTTACAACGAGGGGGTGGGGGAGAGAAGGAGAGAGAGAGAGAGAGAGAAAGGGCCTGGGGTTCTGTTTTTATTGGGGTTGACAGTGGGAGGCCGAGGGTTTCTCCTGGCTCACTCTTTATTGGTGACTTTATTTATTTTTAATTTATTTTTTGTTGTTGACAGTATTACAAATGTCTCCTATTTCCCTTCTACCACCCAGCCCCCACCCCACCCCAGGCCTTCCACCCCACTATTGTCTGTGTCCATGGGCTATGCATATACTGTGTTCATATAAGTTGTCTATTGTCTGTGTCCACGGGCTATGTATATATGCTCATAAGTCCTTTGGTTAATCTCTTCCCCACCCCCACCCCCTCTTCCCCTCTGAGATCTGTCAGTCTGTTTCACGCATCCATGCCTCTGGACCTATTTTGTTCACCAGTTTATTTTGTTCATTAGTGACTTTAAGAGCCGGAATTTGAAGCACAGGAAGAGAAAAACAAACAAGTAGCCCAATTGGTCAGCTATTGAAATCAGCCAAGATCTTCCAAACAAAGGAGCCTCAGTTTGGAGGCGGCCTGGCTCCTCATCCAGGGTCACGTGGCTGACAAAGTGTTTACTGGGACAGCTGTCTTTGAAGTGGACTCCTTGGCAATCAAAGCTTAAATCAGGCAGTTGCATTATAAAAAGAAGTGGGGTTGGATGGGGGGTGGGGGGACAGTGCTTACACTACAACGGCATTCCCAGTAGGGAAGAAAAATGTAAAATATAATCCTGGGAGTAATGCAAGGCGATGATACTGGAGTATGTGGAAGGCAAAAAAAAAAAAAAAAGTGAAGAAAGGAAAGGTGGTAAGTGCCTGTTCAGAGGCATGGAGGCAGGAAATAATGATAATACACACATACCAGGAGGTATTAGGATACCTGCTCCGTTCATTTAGTTCTCGCTACAACCCTATGAGGAAGATGTCTGTTATTAATATACCCATTCAACAAATGCGTAAATTGAGACTCAGAGCAGATAAGTAGCAAGTGGAAGTTCTTGCACTTAGGATGCAGCAGAGCCAGGATTGGGACCAGGCAGACTCAGACATCATACCTTACTTCCAAGCCATACCAGGATATATATATGTACATATACCCTCACCTGAGGATATTTTTCCATTGCTTTTATTTATTTATTTTTAATATATTTTTATTCATTTCAGAGAAGAAGGGAGAGGGAGAGAGATAGAAACATCAATGATGAGAATCATTCATCAGCTGCCCCTGCACACCTCCTCCTCCTCGCCCCCCCACCCCCAGGGACCCCGGTATCCAACCTGCAACCCGGCATGTGCCCTGACGGGGAATGGAACCCTGAACTCCTGGTTCATAGGTCCATGCTCAACCACTGAGCCACGCCCAGCCAGGCACCCATTGCTTTTAGATAGAGTGGAAGGGAGGTGGGTGGAGAGAGAGAGGGAGAGAAACAGTGATGTGAGAGAGACACATCCACTGGTTGCTACCCTTACTGGGCTGGGGATCGAGCCTGCAACTGAGGTATGTGCCCTTGACGGAGAATCAAACCCGAGACCCTTTGGTGCTGGGGCCAACTCTCTAACCACTGAGCAACTGGCCAGGGCTATGCTGAAATGTTCTGATGGGCCAGGCCTGAGTCAAGTATTCACCTCCAAAGTGAATTGAGAGCTAGCTGGCTTCCTACCAAAAAAAAAAAAAAATCAGGGTTAAAATTAAATAAAAAACCTGGAAGTTGGACAAGCAAAATCAGCCGTTGTCCACTGTAGAAGCACTTCAGAAATGTAGCTTGCCCTTTCTTTTGGATCGTCTGCTTGGGATACGTTTTCCACAGATGGTCTCTCATGGGTCAGAGCCCAAACATAGTCGGTGGTTTTTGAACTAATGTCCAGTCGTTTTTCAACGGGATTTCATAGTTACATTGTTTGCCCAGAATGAACTAATTTTGCCACACTCTTATGTGTGTTGGAGGCCATTACATTTTTTTAAACCTAGACCATTCTAATTTTACTAGGTTCTGTATTTATATTTGCATAATTTTCTTTCTCTTTTTAGAGTAGAAAATTCAAATAAGAGAGTATTTAAAAGTTGGTTAACTTGAACCTGGGGATCAACAGAGAAGCCACTTGGGGCCTTGCGGGTGAGGGGAGGACAGGTGCGCCATTCATCACTGCAGAGTTGTGTCTCAACACAAGGGCAGCAGGCCGGCCCCAGCCTGGGGTTCAAGTTCAAAAGGTACTTCAAATGTAAAACTTTTTTAAAAACCGAGAGTCACTTTAGCAGCGTTATTGCATGAAAGTTAGACCTCCTGTCAATAAAAAGGAGTGCATGTGCGCAAGCCAAAAACTGCTGAGGAGTTTGGGGTGCCCTATCGCGTTCCTGCACCTCCGTTTTTTAAAATCTCAATAAGAGCCATTGCCGACTCTGCCAGTAGCGCTGCCGGTGCACTCGGGTATGAAAGCGTGAGCAAGAGTCCCGAAGGCCTGTATCCGCGCTCCACCGCGCAGGCGCAGGGCCCCTCCCACCAGCCACTGCGCCGCGCCAGGGCTAGAGCATAGAGGTGCGGATCCCTCCACACGCCTAGAGAGGAAACGCAGGCTCCCTGAGGGCCGACTTGCGGCGGCCC
>NW_006300363.1:717863-739128 GCF_000327345.1 Myotis davidii | reverse complement strand
AGTTCACAGGTATCCAGAGGCGTCTGGCTAGCTTCCTTCTACAACCTGTTCCGGGCCAGTGGGGGGGTTAGGGGGGGCGGAGAAGGAGGGGCGTGCGACGGGGGCGTGGACCGCAGAAGTCGAGCTTGGAGCCCTGGGAGGCGCCTGCTCCGCGGACCCACGTGCGGCGGTTTTGAGGGGCGGAAAGGGAGGAGTCATGGAGTTGCCACTTTGCAGCCCAAGTGATGCCTCGGGGTTGGCCCCTCGAATACCCAGCGCCTCGGACGTATTCCTTATAACTAACTACTCGAGGCCATCTGGCTCGTAGAAAATAATGGTGATGCTCCAATATCAAAACAGGTGATTTTAGGGCCGGTTTCGAGTATCTGAGAGAACGACCCACTTGCCCATTTTTAAAAATCAGGTAACTAAAAAAAAAATGCATATTAGTATTGAATTGTGGCCAGACAGGGGAGAGAGGAGTTAAGTTAAACGATGAGGAACTGTGGCCCTGGAAGAAGAATGGGGTACAAGGGGAACACGCAGAGTGCCATTTGAAAGGCTGGAGGTACTGGGATGCAGGGGGTCGGAATGCCCTCCCTGGGGGGCGGGGGGCTTAGAATCAAGTTCTCATACCCAGGAGAAATGGGACTCCGCGCTTTTAGATTATTTGCAGAATATGTACTGGGCTGGGTTCTTTTTCAGGGTAGCCACTGGCCATAGGCGCTAACTGCCTGAACTTTTTGAACTGGAGTTTCCTCAAAATTGAAGTGAGGGGACCCGCCCTGGCCGGGTTGGCTTAGCGGGTAGAGCCTTGGCCTGTGGATGGAAGGGTCCGGGTTCGATTCCTTTTCAGAGCACATGCGCGGGTTGTGGGCTCGATCCCCAGTGTGGGGCGTGCAGGAGGCAGCTGATCAATATTCTCTGGCATCCTTGATGTTTCTATCTCCCTCTCCCTTCCTCTCTGAAATCAATGAATATATATTTTAAAGAAGAAGAAATGAGGATACCTGCCATCCTGACCTAGCCTGTGTGTTTGTGCAGTGGAATGTGGCCTTTTACAAATCGAATTTACTCTCTCGGACACTATTTTAAAGATTGTGTTGGGGGAATATTTCATTTAAAGAAGCTTTTACCATCATGTGTTCCTGAAGGGGAAATAAACGGTGGACAAATGAGTTTGGGATTTGAACTACGGTCTCTGAGCACAGTGAATAATCGATTATGAATCTGTTCTGGGAAGCCCTGCAGTAATGGAACTCTTCTAACTTTGATTAGCCTGGTGTTTCTCAAGTGTTGTGACTGGGGACACTTGAGTAACACCCTATTAATGTCTCTCTCCGAGTGGTATTTCCCAGAACCTATTTTGGGAAATGCTGACATAAAGAAATCACTTACCTGGGTGGGCTCAGATCTGCTCAAAAGGCACTCTCACTTCTCAAAAGACATTTCAGAACTACTCTTTAAAAGTCATCTGACTGGATTTCACTAAGGGTAGTTTCCATTTTACAAACATTGCAGAAAATGGTCTGAAGTACTACAAGTCCTATAGCAGTTGGAGAAGGAAGTGAACCCTTCTTGTTCCTCCTACATGCATCATGCACAGTGTGTGATGTCTCAATATCATTGAGCAAATATTACCAACATGTAATTACTAGCACAATGGAAGTAATTATTTTAAATATATATATAAATTGTTCCAAATGGTAATTCTACAATTCAGGGTTTCTTAAACAGACTTCTTAGGAAATTTGTTCATGGATTCCTAGAAGAGCCCAATTTAGTAAGATACAATTAGCATTTTCTCCTATAAAGAGAATGTCATTTAAAACCATTTAAGTGTGTCCAGCTGGCTTGGCTCAGTGGTTGAGTGTCAACCTATGAACCAGGAGGTGGCTGTTTAATTCCTAGTCAGGGCACACCTGGGTTTTGGAAAGTTATTTTAGTTAAATGAAGAAATCATTAAAATATTTAATTGACATATATACACATACACACACACACACACACACACATTTAAGTGTGTTGTATATATACATTAAATGACATTGATGGGAAACTTGCCCTAACAGTTTAGAATAAAATTTAATACAAGCATCATCTTGAACTTCATTCAAAATCAAAGTAACAATAAAAGCTCTTAATGAGGTAGTTTCACATGTTTGACACAAGTGTCTGTCAAAGAGAGCTTCTTAGTTTGTTAGAAACTTGCAATTTCAAGCAAGACCCGCCTAAGGACGACAGTAACAATACGTTGGAGTGCCCTGTTCCAGTGCCTGGTCTTCCATTCCGTAGGGCCAGAGACCTAATTGCATTAGCTCACAGAGATAAGCAGGCTTCAGAGGACATACTGAGTTTGCTAACCAAACTCAAAAGGGACTTATGTTTAAAACTAACATGTGAGCTCATTTCTTTCTAGTGAAAAATATAATTACCAATGTTGGATAATGTTATTTGCCAACAGTGTGTTCCTTCTTGAAGGAAAGCTACATGGGAGTCCAGATTCTTACACTGCAGTATAGAATCAAAGCGATGTAAATGATGTCCCCGTTTAATGGCATCAGGTGTCTTCACTCTACAGACATACCTGTCAGATGGGCCAGACATTCATTTCCATGGGTGAAAAGCACTCTCGTCCGTGGTGCTAGGGGCAAAATAAGTCATTTTGCCTTCATCCTTTTCAGAGATGCTCTCCCACCCCCCGCCCCCCCCCTCTCTTTTTAAAAAATTTTTCCTTTTAGTGAGAATGGAAGGGAGTGAGAAGACAGACAGAAACATCGATATGAGAGAGGGACGTTGATTGGTTGCCCCCTGTATGCACCCTAACCAGGGCAGGGGATCAAGCCTGCAACCTTGGTAGGTGCCCTTGACCGGAATCAAACCTGGGACCCTTCAGTCCAAGGGCTGACCCTCTATCCACTGAGCCAAATTGGCTAGGGCTCCTCATATTCTTTCTCAAGCTAGACTACAATGCTTGAGACTTGGTTTAAGCTTTTCAGCTTACAGTCCCTACCCAGGTCTACCTCCCTGAAGTTGCACCCAAGTCACCCAGTTTGGATTTGGGGTCTTCACAAAATCCCTTGGGTCCTTTCTATCAACGACTGATTTCATTCTATATGTTTCATTCTATATAAGTTTAAGTGTCTGTTGCCCACCCTTATTGGTTCGAAACCTTAGAAGTTTCCTGGGTGAAATCTGAAAGTGTTCCCATACAGCGAAGGCAAGGAGAGAGGGAAGACAATGGCAGTCCACTCCAGTTTGCAGGCGGTGTTACCGAACTAAAGGGTTTGCTTGCCTGCAGGCATCCAAGCCCACTGAAACACCAACAGGAGTTTGTAGCCAAGAAAATGAAGGTTTATTTTATTATTCTTTTCAATCCTCACCTGAAGGTATTTTTTCCATTGCTTTGTAGAGAGAGGGGAGAGAAAGAAAAACATCAATGTGAAAGAGACACATCAATTGGTTGCCTCCTGCACGAGTCCTGACCACGGGCCAGGGATCAAACCTGCAGCCCACTTATGTGCCCTTGAGTGGGAATCAACCCTCGACCCTTCGGGGCCAACTCTCTAACCACTGAGCAACACCAGCCAGGGCAAAGTTTTATTTTTAAGGAAATGGCACCACACCCGGAGTCACAGGTGAGAGGGAAGAAAACGGCTCTCTGATGGCTTCCAGGAGGTGGGTTACATAGAGGGAGAATCAGTAATCATGGTGACTAAGGGGGTTAGGGTCATGATCTCCACTGATCGTGTCGGTGCCAGGGTAGGGGACAGGGGATCATTGCTTCTGGTCCTGACTTCGCTTCAGCTAGTTTCACCAGGATGTGGTCGGTGGAGTTGGTTCACTTTTCCGAGTCTGGAGCAGAAACATAACTGAGGCCTAGATGTTATCTTTGACTAAAACTGTCTCTGTGGTCAATAGGCCTGAGGCTTTGTTCCTGGCGTTGCTTAATGCTGACCGGCAACCGGGGCCTCATTATCCTGAGGGCTTAAAGATTAAGGGAGTGGACGTGCAAGGGAGAAGGAGACAGGTAAGCCAGGGTGCTGGACTAGGCCAGTTTGTTTCATTTTTTAACTAATTTTATTTACCTTAATTTTTATTGAGTTTATTGGGGTGACATCTATAAGAATAAAAGGGTAATATGCTAATTAGACTGAACAACCAAATGACCTTCCGGATGAAGCCGGGGCTGCAAGGACCGAGCCCCTTGCGCGAATTTCGTGCATCGGCCTCTAGTTAGTTAATAAAATGATATAGGTTTCAAGAGTCCAATTCTGTAATCATCTGTATATTGCATTGTGTTCACGACCCAAAGTCAAGTCTCCTTTCATCACCATTGATCCCCCTTTTACCCTCTTCTACCTCCCCTCCCCCCTTTTCCTCTGATAATCTGTTGTCTGTGTGTATGAGGGTTATTGTTTTTTCTTAATCCCTTCACCCTTTTCACCCAACCCCCCTCCTTCTGACAACTGTCAGTCTGTTCTCTGTACCTATGACTCTGTTTCTGTTTTCTTCATTAGATTCCACATATAAGTGAATCGTATGGTATTTGTCTTTCTCTGACTGGCTTATTTCACTTAGCATAATACTCTTCAGGTCCATCCATACTGTTGTGTAGGTAAGATTTCATTCTTTTTTATGGCCGAGTAGTATTTCATTGTATAAATGTACCATAGATTTTTTTTATCCACTCATCTACTGATGGGCACTTGGCTGCTTCTAGATCTTAGCTATGCTATATAATAAAAGGCTAATATGCAAATTTTCCCCTCAACGGGGAGTTCAACCAGGAGTTCAACCAGCAGGTGGGGGATCGGGGTGTGCTGGCTGGGCCTCACCTGTGCACAAATTCATGCACCGGGCCTCTAGTTGTAAATAATGCTGCAATGAACATAGGGGTGCATCTGTTCTTTTGAATTGATGTTTCAGGTTTCTTTGGATATATTCTCAGAGCAGAATTGCTGGGTCATAAGGCAGTTACATTTTTAATTTTTTAAAGTAACTGCATACTGCTTTCCACAGTGGCTGCACCAGTCTGCATTCCCACCAACAGTGAACAAGGGTTCCCTTTTCTCCACATCCCGACCAACACTTGTTATTTGTTGATTTATTGATGGTAGCCATTCTGACAGATGTGAGGTGATATCTCACTGTGGTTTTAATTTTCATTTCTCTGATGAGTAGTGACCTTGAGCATCTTTTCATATGTCTATTGGCCATCTGTATGTCCTCTTTAGAGCAAAGTGTCTATTCAGGTCCTTTGCCCCTTTTTAAATTTGGTTGTTTATGTTTTTGGTGTTGAGCTATATAATTCTTTTTTTTCTTTCTTTTTCTAAAATATATTTTTATTGATTTCAGAAAGGAAAGGAGAGGGAGAAATAGAAACATCAATGATGAGAGAGAATCATCAATCAGCTGTCTCCTGCACGCTCCACACAGGGGATCAAGCCCAAAACCCAGGCATGTGCCCTAACTGGGAATCAAATTGTGGCCTCCTAGTTCATAGGTTGATGCTCAACCATTGAGCAATCTAGGCTAGGTGAGCTGTATGATTTATAAATTTTGGACATTAACCCCTTACCAGATATATCATTGGCAAATATGTTCTCCCATTCATTGGGTTGTCTTTTCATTTTATTAATGTTTTCTTTTGTGCAAAGACTTTTTAGTTTGATGTAGCCCCATTTGTTTATTTTTTTTCTTTTGTTTCCCTTGCTCTAGGGGATATAGCCAAAAAAAATATTGCTATGAGAAATGTCCAAGGTTTTACTGCCTATGTTTTCTTCTATTATATTTATGGTTTAATACATTTAAGTCTTACATTTAAGTCTTTAATCCATTCTGAGTTTATTCTTGTGTATGTATGGTATAAGAAGGGGGTCTCAATTCATTTTTCTGTGCATATCTGTCCAGTTTTCCTAACACCATTTATTGTATAGACTGTCTTTACCCCATTGTATGTTCTTGCCTGGATGAGGCTAGTTTGAATCAAAAAGGGGGAAAGGAGAAAAGGTCATATTAAAGAAGTGATGTTTCTGCATGGTTCTAGTGGCAGGGTTCATAAGCCAAGGAGCTTACATACGAGACTTACCTTGGGCCTCTGCCCAGTGCGACACCAGAGAGGCCCACCAGCCACACTGCCGCTGCCTCTGATTTCTGTTGCAAGGCCTGGTGACTGGCACCCCACGGGGGAGGGGTTCTGGGCTTGTTTAAGATGTGGTGGAAAGAGATGGCGCATCCACAGTCCAGGAGCTTTGCCGGAGGGAGCCCGCTGATGACACACCATGGAGCCAAGAGCATGACTAGGTGGCCTGCCACCTGTGACCTCAGCATCCACAGGTTCTGTTTCAGTTCCTGCCTGTCATCTCCTATGTCCTTCCTGGCAGCCCTGACCTTTAGAGGGGAAGAAGGGGAGGGGGAGAGGAAGATCCTTCAGCTCTCCAAAATGCTCTCCTCTTCCCCTTAGGGAGCGAGTTGGGCTTAGGCAAGGCCTACAAAGAGTAGGGATCTTAATGGGGCTTAGGCGGATTTAGAATTGCTGTGTCATGTATACATTCCTCCATTTAACAAACATTTATTGAGCTCCTACTATGTGTCAGACATTCATAGACGCTGGGATAGCAAAGACATTTAAGACAAGTGGCTTCCAGTCAAGTAGTAGGAGATAGCCACATACACCAACACAATGGCACATCAGAGGTGCCACGACAGACACCTGGAGGGTAGAGGAAGCGTCTAAGTGCAGGCATTTACTGTCTCCTGGGCGGGACATCACGGAGGGATTCTGGAAGATTTGGTGGTGGTTTAGCTGCATCTTGAAGAATGTGAGGAGGTTCTTGAGGCAGATGGCAGAGGAGACGACCAATCAATGTTTCTCTCTCATCGATGTCTCAGTGTTTCTCTCTCTCTCCCTCTCTCTAAAATCAATTTAAAAAACATTTTTTTTAAAAAAAAGAAGACACCCCAACTAGTCCTCTGGCTCACATCAGAGTAGTCTGTTGAACTTGAATCTGACTACATCACTTACCTGCTCCAAATTCCTGAATGGCTTCCTTTGGGGAACACTGGACCACCTTTGAAAGGCAGAGAAGATCTTCATGATCCACCTTTGTTCAGCACCTGCGAACAGCTTGCTTCGAACACACCAGACTGGCACACGCCTCTGCTCTGGCACACCCTCTGCCCCCACTGCGGGGTCTTCCTTCTGCCCTTTCTCCACAGAAGCCCCAGCATCCTTCAGTCTCAGCTTGGAGGTTCTCTCCCCCTACTCCTCACATGGAATCAATGGTAGAAGCTCCCTCCCACTGCGCTCTGTACTCTGTTTCTCCCATTGTAGTGAGACCAGTGTCACTGTATCACAACTTTCCAGGGTTGCTCCTCCGTTTCCTTACCCGTAAAATGGGATCATAACCTCTTAGTGTGGGTGGGGGGATTGATCCTGACAAATGGCAGCAGCGGTTTGGGAAAGGGAGTCAGAGAAAGGAGGGCGGCCCAGGGTGCATTCTGTGGGCCACCGAGTCCTAGGCGACAGGGGCCTCTGGAGAAACAGCCGCCCCAGAGAGGGAGCTCCGGGAACAGGCTCTTCACCTCCAGTATTCTGGCCAGGCAGTGCCGATTCTTCAAGACCTACAGGCAGCGGAGAAACCTAAGCAGATACTGTTGTCATTACACCACGTATCTGTCATCCAAGACCACAAGGGATGCTCTTCCCGCTCTGTGCCTCCAGCATCTCCGCGGACACTTCTCAGAGTTGGGTCCCGCGCACTCCCCAGGCCCAGGTGGCAGACCAGCTTACCTTCTGGAGAAATGCCATCCTCGGCCTGTACTGCTGGCCTTGGTGCCGGATTGTCATCCTGGACCCTGGATGAATTCAGAACCAGAACACCACAGGTAGAAAAGAGGAGAGGCCCGCAAGTGAAAGGGCCAGCGTGCCTCGCACGCCCTTCACTCCAAGGGGTGTTTGGGGGACCCGGAGGGCGTGGGCAGGGGCACCCCTTTGCTAGCGCTGGGCTCCTGCCCCTCGGAAAGTAGCTGGATCCGCGCCAGCCAATCAGCGAGCCGCGCCGCGAGCTTTTCAGCATGTGCGGCGCTTGCGCCCACCTGCCGCCAGGGGGCAGTGTGTGGCTCCGCTGTGACGCGGCAGAGCCTCAGGTGAGACCCGCCAGTGGGAGGATCTGTTGCAGAGAGGCCTCGGCCCACAGCACTAAAGCCTGGACAAGTGCAAATAGTTCACACGGGCTTTGGGTCCCTGGCTGACCTGCCACCAAGTCACTGGATGGCTGTTAGCAAGTTACTTAAGCATCACAAGCAGGTCCGTTTCCTCATCTAACCAGAGAAAAGCAAATGAGTGGGTGGGAAATGACACCTGCCTGTCTGGTGGTGAGGACGGAATGAATAACCGAGTCAGTTGGCAGTGGAGCGTAGTTGGCTGAGATGAATGCTCACCTGCCAGATGGGCTGGCTCTGAACGCTGGATTTGCCACTTAGCTGTTGGATCTCAGTGGAGATATGAAAACTCTGTGGCCTTCATTTTCCCATTTGATCAGTGAGGATACTGCACCCTCTTCCTGTGTGTTTTGTTTGGGGTTGGGGTTTTTTTTTGGGGGGGGGTGGTTTTGGTTTTGAGATTACTGAGCTAATGCTAGTAAAAGCACTTGTAACCGTGGCAGACATGTGCTGAATGTTGGATAAACCATAGCTTCTCTTACGTCTGTTGAGACCCTAAAGATCACCATGCCGAGTTGCTCTGTTATAGACGTAATCTGAGTGATCTGTCATATCATGTCCGAATAATAAGAGAACTGTTGGAGGAGTAAATGGAGGTGAGAATACAGGCTCTGCATGCAAGCGGATCACTTGTCATCAGATCCCAACTCCTACTTACTAACTAGCTATGTGTTTTGGGGCAAGTTACTTACCCTCTCTGTGCTTCTGTTTCTGTAAAGTGGGGATGATGCAATGATTGCCTACCTCATAGAGTTGTTAAGGGGAGATGGAGTAACAAATCAGTAGATATCAGTTGTTATTAATATTAGTATTATTAAAGATAGTGCAATAGAGCACACAACTTGACAGTTACCTCCCACTCCTTACTCTGCATTTCTTCATCTATAAAAGGAGGGGTGAGCCCTGGCCAGTGTGGCTCAGTTGTTGAGTGTCGCCCTGTGCACCAAAAGATTGCTGGTTCGATTCCTGTCAGGGTCCATACCGAGGTTGTGGGTTTGATCCCTGGTGCAGGAGGCAGCTGATCGATGTTTCGCTCTCCCTTCCTCTCTCTCTAAAATAAATTAAAACTTTTTTAAAAGGGGGGGGGGTGTGATGAGATGACAAGATGGGACCTCTGAGGTCTAACACTCAGGATTCTCAGGATCGGAGACATGCTTGCTTTTCATTTCTAGAGCTGGGCTACTGGCGGGCAGCAGATAAAGCAGATGTCAGAAAAGGGTGGGTGGACATTGCCATACGCGGTGCATCATGCGAACAACTCTCCAGATAATCTGGTTCCCACCCGGGCGGAAGAGCCCAGCTCCTGCCAAGCTACCCAGACATCTTAGCTCAGAATTAAAGCCCTGGAATAGCGGTTTCAGAAACCAAACCCTGAAGTCGGGTTGACTCACAGGGAAATGACTTGGCAGAAAGCCATGACATGCAGCCTGCAGCTCCAGCTGGGCCCGTGCAGTGGTGTGTGGAAGGGGGAAGCCACCCTCTTCATCCAGGTGATCAAACGCTTTGGAAACAGTTAGGCAAAGTCATTTCAGAATTGCTTTATTTTTTTTAATATATTTTATTGATTTTTTACAGAGAGGAAGGGAGAGCGAAACATCGATCAGCTGCCTCCTGCACACTCCCCACCGGGGATGTGCCTGCAACCAAGGCACATGCCCTTGACTGGAATCGAACCTGAGACCCTTGAGTCCGCAGGCCGACGCTCTATCCACCGAGCCAAACCGGTTAGGGCCAGAATTGCTTTAAATGTGTGTGTATCTGCGACCCTTTCCCCATTCTCATGTTTTGTTGATTTGGGCTTTCTCCCTTTTTTCCTGTTAGATTGTGATTTATCTGCTAAGATGAGACAGTGTGACTGTGTGTGTGTGACTGTGTGTGTGGTTACTTGAGAGCGAGATTTTATTGAATAGTAAGCACTTTCAGAGCATCTAGTCATTGGCTACTTGTGCTGTTTAAATTAGTTGACAGACGTGAGAGGGCTCTGTAAAGCAGAAAAAAACCCAGGTATACAGAGTGACCACCTGCGGCTCTTTGCATCTCTTGTGCTCAGGAGTTCACGGTATCCTCTTGCACTCTCCAGAGCGACTATGGATGATAAATCCTGATCATGCTGATCACATGTCCTGACAATGATCTCATCGAGCCTCCGCGTTTCCTAGATGAGGAGACATCATGGGGTGCTGGGAAGAGAGTGTGACTAGGACTCAGGACACCCGGATTCTGACTCCAGATCTATTCCTGACCCATGGGGGGATGCAGGCAAGTCACACCACCTCTTGAAGGCCCAATCCCTGCGAATCATTCAGCACTTCCCAAGGTTGGCAGTACAGGTCGTGCTTCTCAAACTGAGGCACACGCTGGAGAACTTGTGAAAATGAGGTTCTGATCCAGTAGATCCAAGTGAGGCTAAGGTGCTGCATTTCCAACAGGCTCCCAGGCAATGCCCATGCTGACCTCAATATGAGTAGCAAAGGTCTAAAAGGACTTGTTCCACAGATTATAAATCAATATGGCATTTAACCAAAAAAGTGGGAAGAGGGTTATAGTGCAATACATTCAGAAATCTATATGCCTAATACATGTAAAAGGGTTGCTATGCAGGGCTTCCCAAAACCTGACACACTTCCAAGGAGAATGACTTGAACAACTCAGAAGATTTTCAGAAAGACAAAGGTCTTTATTTTGCAAACCAAAGGCAGCAGAGGCAAAAAGGCAGCTGGTTTGCTATGCCCAAGCTCAACCCCCCACCAGGACAAAGACACGAGGTCCTTGATTGCTTGCCAGACTTAAACCTCTTTGCAAGGAAAATATTTTCACCCACAGCTCCTTCCACATCCCCGCCCCACCCCCTGGCTCATACTTTGGACCATGGGACTTAACACCTGGCAAACTGGACCAGGGACACTGGAGGACCTGCCCCAGGCCACCACTCCAAAAACAGGCCGATTGTTACATGGCCTGATATATACTGATGCCCTGGAGCAGCCAGCTATTCCTGACCCATGATAGCCACTCGAGCTGGGAAATAGCCACTCGAGCTGGCTAGGAGAGGTGGCCAAATCTGGAGAAAAAAATTTAAAAAAGCCCCACGGTGGAATCAGACCCACGATGAAGCAAAGCCAGGGGTGAGCTCAAGTTATGAGTGAGGGAGACAGACTCTGAGCAGGCAGTGAAGCCTGGGGTAGACACAAGAATGGAAGAGCAGCACAGAGCTAAGATGCCCCAAGAGCTCTTATGAATGGAACTGAAGGCCACTGGAGGCTCTTGTTAGGTCACAAGGAGCAAAAGGTACCATCTTTAGTTAGCTTTCCCCAGAGGAAATGGGCTACAGATCAGGGAATGACGGAAACAGCATAGTGGTGTGCCAGCAAGACGCCTATGGACCGAAGGGGAAAAGTGAGCACTGTCCCTCCCGCCCAGGGAGCCCAGAGCAAACCAGCAGCAGCAGAGCTGCGCTGTCATCAATATCTTCAATCTGTCCAACCTCACCCTCCTCTCAGCCTGGTCCTGATGCCATAGTGAATGTGTTGTCCTGATTTTTCATGTACACTTCACTATTTTATATTATGCATAACCTGTATGCCTCATTGACTCCGTTCTAAACAGAGACATGGCAAAGTAAATAGATCAGATGAGAACTAATTTAAGTGGAATCAAGTCTGGATGACCATATCCCCCAAAACCCTCCCTAACCAGTGCGGGTTAGACCATAGAGATAGGTCTGTAGTCGCACATCACAAGATTCACCCTACATTGCATCCTGTTAAAAATCATAATGATTTGGCCCTAGCTGGTTTGGCTCAGGAGACAGAGCGTCGGCCTGCGGACTAAAGGGTCCCAGATTCGATTCCAGTCAAGGGCACATGCCAGGGTTGCGAGCTCGATCCCCAGTGTGGGGTGATCAATGATTCTTCCTCATCACTGATGTTTCTGTCTCTCTCTCCATCTCCCTTCCTCTCTGAAATCAATAAAAAATATATATATTTTTAAAAATCATAATGATTTGGATGGCAACATTGATGACACGTGTTTATATGTTCAAACAAAGACACAAAATAGGAGAAGAGCCGATACGTTAGGAACAGCACTCGGTTCCAAAAGTTCTTGCCAGCGAGAGTCCGTGTGCTTTGATCAAGACCTGATCGACTGCCCGCAGTGACTCAGCATCTCTGGGCTAAAGTGCAGTGTTAGGGTTTCTAATTGTTATCAGAAGTCACTGTGGGGATGAGTCATGCGAATCCTTTATGAACAAATTCTGATCCGAGCCAACACTGTTGTCAGGATTTCCAGCCTCTCTCTCTGCCGTCTACCGTAGGAGACGTTTCTTTCCAAGTTCAGTACCAAGGGAAACTCACTTTTCTTTGAAACCACCCACAAGGTGTCCCTTTCCCCGATCAAGAGAGCGTTGTTTCCTGTTCCATCTCAAAAGGCAGAACACTTTGAGTATATATGGCAGTAGGCTCCCTTGGAACAACTGAAATGAGTATTTGGTTTTTAATTTTCTTCTCCAACCTGTTTTCCTATTTGCGTTCATATACCATGGGTTTTTTATAGTCTGGGCTTTTTTCTTTGAAGCCACAACAACTCATTTTTGGAATGACTCGGGATATAAATATGCTAACTAAATGATATGTGAATGGTGAGTGGGAGATGGCTTGATGAATTTGGACAAGATGGGGAAGAAAGGGAAAAAATGAGCCATCTCAACAGCCTTCAAGATAAACAACTCTATTTACCCAAATGATTTTTTGGAACTGCCTTGTTTTATTTTAGTCCAAGAAGCCTGCTGGAGAAAGAACAGTGTGGTGAAATTATATTCGAGTTTGATAAACATCTTGCTCTTCGGACAAGACAATTGATTAGAGCTCGTCTGTTCATCTAAATGGATCAGCTCAGCTCAGAAGTAAAAGGATGTGTCTCATTCCTGCAAGCCTAGACCACCTCTTTCCCCGGCACCTCCATAATTTCTAGGTGAGGTGGGTAAGTGAGGGAGGGAGGAAGCGGGAGGGGGAATGCAGACGGATGCCAGGCCTTCAAGGATGTCACATAGTCACCCCACTAGGTCCCCCTGTAATAAGAAATATTTTCTCTCCATCCTAGGGAGCGGAGTTCTTACAATGAGTCCAGAGCAGACATTTCCCAGAAACACCTGCTAGAAATTTTCAAAGGCAAACATGACGATACCGTCCCATCTTCTCTACCCCCCGAGACGCCACAATACGCCTCCTTTACGTGGAAGTCAGGTGGGTCTGCTTAATAATATTGATGTCTTTGCTTTTCTAGGTCTCTTTTTTTCCACTATACATATACATGCTCACTACTGCAAATTTAGAAATAGAGGAAAAGCATTTGTAAAAATGTAATAATATCTAATCTGGGGACAGAAGTTTAAAGAACCTGAAATGGAATGTCCGAGGGAAAGGAATGTACTGGGAGTGAGGAGGTTTGGATTCTGGTCCAACCCTGCTATAACTAGCTGGGGTGACCTCAAGTGAGTGATTTATTCTTGATGAATTTTTTTCTTCACTTGTAAAAGGAAAGGCGGGGCCCGGCACACCCACACTTATAGCATTCCAGGGTCGCCGGACAGTTAAGCAGACAGATGGGTTAGCCTCGCTGCCCGGGGCCCCGTTCCCAGCACTGCCATTCAGGAGTTTTTGGAGCCGGTTTCATAGCCTGTCCGTGTCCCAGTGTCCCCATCCGTCAATGACGATGTGGTCATCTCTCTCACATGCTGATGATTTGGTGAATGTGGCTGCCATCCTTATCTTAAACGTGGCTCAGCCACATCGCACGCCTCACAGACCTCTTTCCTGAGAGCCACACGTCCAGTGTTGTCTGCCCATCGCTGTGACCTCACGTGGCATTTGGGATCTCAGCTTTGTGGTCACAGTCCAAACCTGAGAGCATCCTGCCCAGGCTGCAGCTCTGCCTCCGTCACTGTTCCCTGGCTCAGCGAAGAATACCAACACCCGCCCCCCTGCTCCTGCCACTCACCCGGGAGCCGACCAGATACCTGCCCCGTTCTAGCTCCTGCAGGCCCGTTCGAATCGCAAACTAAACTCAGGTCTCCAATTCAGCCTTTATCCGAACTGAAAGTGCTGTCTCCATGCTCAGTCTATCCAACTCAGGCAGAGACCACACACTCACTCAGGTCTTAAGGGAGCCCTGGGTGGCTGGGGAGAGGAGTGGGTTTTAGTGCTGGGCCCCTCTGAGTTTAAGCACCCAACCTGAATTCCCACTGGCAGGCATTCAAGACAGGTACCTCCACCCCCGGGGACACCCAGCCCCTGCCTCCCTTGCCTGTGAGTGAGCAGGGCTGAGGGTGCTGCTCAAGGATGGGAGGGCGAAAGCACCTCATTGCACGTGGGGGACCCAGGCCTGCTGTACTGCCTCCACCTGTCCTCACGCCTCTGCTCTGTCAGATCTCCTTGGGACACCACAGGTGATGCTGAAGGAGACAGCCCACCTTTCCTGGCTGTCTACAGGGTGCTGGGTCCTTGCACCTCTCAGCTCATTCAGTCCTCACATCTCCAGAGAGAAAGTGATCCCCATTCATGATCCCCATTTTACAGATGGGGAAACCGAGTCCAAGAGGCTTTAAAAAACCACCCGGGTCATGTAGCCTTGAGTGGTGACAGAGCTGGGGTTTCACTCCAGGCAAGCTGGTTCTACCGAGTCCACACTCTGCCCTGCTCTGGCCCCAGTGGACACCAGCTGACGACCCTCAGGGACACAGGCCACCAGGCTCTCCCCGAGGGTTCTGGTTTCCCTGGTGTTCCAGCGGCAGGCTCAGCCATTCCTTCAGCTCCCAGCAGACACCTCTCTGAAAGCAAACAGATGGGGAGCAGGACCAAGTGTGTCCGCCCAACCGCGACGTCCCAAAGCGAGGGACTTTCCAAGGCTCCCACCCCGCTTTCTGGCTCTGATTTTCCTGGGAATGCCACCGTCTTCAAGGGCGCAGGAAGGTGACTGATCCAGGAGACACAGAGGAAATGAAAGCACGGGCACCTGCGAGGATTGTCTAACATCCACACGGCCCCCTTTCTTTATTTAGACACTTTCAGATTCCACCCCCCGTCACCCTTACATCTCTGCTCCCGAGTGGGTCTAAATGCTGCCTCCCTTCCCCCCTCCTCCCTGGCCCACCCCCTGCCACCTGCTTCTTTAGTCATTTCAGGGGACTCACTTTTTCCTGGGCACGTGACCTCTGCCCGATTCCCTGCCTCCACGTGGGTGACCGTTGCTGCAGGCCTGGGCCCCTTCCGGACCCTAGGCCCCATCAGAGCCCGGCTTCCTTCCTCTTCGTTAGCCCTGGTTCCGTGCCTGCTTGTGACACCCACTGCTCCCAGGGGCTCCCTGTCCCCTCTGGACTGCAGGCACTCCCCAGAGGTACAGCCAGGGGCTTGCCAACCTCCTCATGCTTCCCCCGCCCCCCATTCTGCACTGCACGCTTCTCCACCCAGGACCCCACCTGAAACTCAGCAGCCCTACCCCCCTGCCCCCACACCAAAGGTGGCTGTAGCTGACTTCTCTGCTTCCTCCCACACTCTACCACTCAGACACTAAAGGCCAGCCTCCTCTGGGGTGTATAGTACCCCGCTGTGCCTCCTTTCACCCACTGGGTATGGCTCCAGGTTTTTTCCCTGTGTCCTCATCGGGAGTGGCTTCAGGGTTCCCCTCGGTGATCATCAGACTTCCCGTTCTCATAGACCCCCCAGGACCTCTGTTGTCCCTTTACTTCACTACCCACCCCATGTCCAAAGCCACACCCTGCACCTTTCCCCACCCAGAACGATGCCACCCGTACAACTTGGATTTCAGCTCCTGGTCCTGTGAGCAGCTTCCAGGCCCTCCAGCCTTTTCTCCCTCACTCCCTGCTCAATGCCGTCACTGCCAGCGCCCACCCCATCAGGCCCTCCCTGGTCACACATCCCAACCCCACTCAGCCTGGACTCCAGGTCAGTCATGTGAGCTAACTTTCAGTAGCCTCTTTGGGCCCTCCCACCCCACAGACTCACCTTCAAATCCCCCAGGGCATTGGGGCAATTCCATATGCAAGTGAGTCAGAGAACTGGAGGGAAATCCAACTGTGAAACCCCAGGAATTCAATCTCAAGGTTCCTGGCTCCCTCTGCAGCTCTTCCACACATTGGCCCTCCTCTCAAGTCCCCATCAAACCTCTACTCCTCTCCTTCTCACCAGGCAAGACCGCATCCATCCATCCATCCGCTCAGCTCAGCCTTGCAGCTGGTGGCCTTGACTCACGCCTCCCCCTCCACGCGTCTTCAATCACTCCTGTCAGAGGTAGGTGTCCCTTCTCCTGGTCAAGGCCACCACCTCTGTCTGTGCGTGCTCTTGAGTCTAATTCCTACTATCTCCTCCTTGGCCTTGCTCCATCCCTCCTCCTCTCCCTCTGGGATATGGGCTTTGCCAAGAATAGGCTGGTGAGACTGGTGGTATGGGTTGAATTGTATCCCCCAAAGCTATGTCCTGACACTCAGTACTTCAGAGTGTGACCTTATTTGGAAATAGGGTCTCCACAAAAAAAAAAAAAAGTTAAAATGAGGTTGGGGACCCTGGCCAGGTAGGGTAGCTCAGTTGGTTAATGCATTGTCCCAACATGCCAGAGCCCCCCTCAGAGCCACTCATCCAATGAAGGCATAACTACGTGGAACAACAAAGCTCTCTCTCTCGCTCGCTCTCAAAAAATAAAATGAGGTTAGGTGGGCCCTAATCCAATATAAGTATCCGTATAAAACGGGAAAATGTGGACAGAGGGACGGTGGCCTGAAGACACACAGGGGGCAGATGAGCAGATGGTCCTGCGCGTTCCTAGCCGAGGCTGAGGAGCGTTAGCAAACCCCAGGAGCTGACGAGTTGGCCTGATGTCCCAGCGGGTCTGCCCCACAGCTGTCAGAGAGCGGCCCTGCCCACTCCCGGATTCAGGACTTGCCACGTCCAGAACCGAGACAGTGCCTTTCTGTTGCCTTAAGTTGGGGGGCTTCGTCACGGCAGCCCCAGGAGACTCTGCAGCTGGGGACGCGGGCCCTGAGAGGGGCTCTGACACCTCTTCCTGGGAATTCGGAGTCCTTCCTGGCAGTCACCGGTTTAAAATTGTAGCTCAGAAGTGACTCCAGAGGTCTGTGATGTGTGCTAATGTGTAAAGCCAAGGTCCCCGAGGGTGTATCCTAAGTACATTCGAGTCCCAGCTCCCAGCTCTGAGCCAGCCCCCTGCAGGCTTCCAGCGCTGTGGACTGAGCCGGTGCGGCTGGTCACCAGGGTAGGGGAAGTCCAGTCAGAGCCGGGGTTTCCAGGAGTGTCCCCGAGCCTGGCATAGCTTTTGTGCCTGTGCACACAGGCCAGCCCCTGGGACACACTGGCTCTCACGCATGGTCAGGACAACCCGGGGAGCTTCGAGATGCTCGGTGGAACCTGCTGACAGTTTCCCGAGGGTGACTCAGTGCCGCACTGAGAAGCCGGCTGGGAATGAAGAGCCTGTGCTTTCCTGTCCTTCCTCCTGTCTTTCCAGGAAGCCCTTGGAACAGAGTCCCAAGCGCTCGCTCCAGCCAGCCCGGATCCTGCTTCCCGCTGCTCGAGGACCAGCGCCATCAGATAACATCCAGGTGGCTGTGAGCACCACGCTCCCCTCCGGAGCCTGGAGCCCGCAGTGCCCTCTCCTCCACTGCCCAGGCCTTTCAAGTGGTCTGAATAGCGCATTCCACTTTCATCTGTCTCCTCTGTCCTGGGAATAATCTGTATAGTCTGCGGTTCCGCCCCTAGTCGGAGCTCAACAAATATTGACTAGGATGAATTTTTAAAGCAGTTTGAGTCGTCATGTCAAGGCAGGAGCAAGATGACACCAAGAAACCTTACTCAGAGGAGGTTTGTCAGCCACCCGTTCCTATCAGGCTCCTGCCAGCACCCCTGCCAGCGACCCTCTCAAACCAGGACCCACAGGTTTGCCGAATCCACCCCCTCTCCTCCCAGCTCACTCACAGCCCAGGCTCCCAGACCAGGAGGAGCCGGTGTTCAGGTGGAATTAGAATGATTGTGCTTTCAAGTGAAATGGAAGCCAGAGGTTCCTCGGAGCGTCTGATTGATGCATGGAAGGGTCCTCAGGGGGAGCTAAGTACCCTGAGTGGGCAGGTTAGGAGCCTGGAGGACTCAGGAACACGATGCCCACAGGTCCAAGCCCCAGGCACAGTCCTGGCTCACAGTTCCAGCAGCCTGTTTGAACAAGCCAGCTGAGTGAGACTCTTCATGGGTCTAGCAAAAAAATATCTTTCTTCCCCAGCCAGCGTGGCTCAGTGGTTGAACCAGGAGGTCACGGTTCAATTCCTGGTCAGGGCACATGCCCGGGTTGCAGGCTCGATCCCCAGTGTGGGGCATGCAGGAGGGAGCCGATAATGAATCTCTCTCATCATTGATGTTTCTGTCTCCCTCTCCCTTCCTCTCTGAAATCAATAAAAAGAAAAGAAAAGAGACTGCACCAGACGCCTAGGGCCAATATATATTTTAAAATACGTTTCTTTAGGCAGCGCAATTGTCCATTGTTTCAGCGGCTCTGTAGGACGTGCTCGCGCCTGGAAAAGCTTTACTGCATTTGCATGGGAGTTTGCATGGGATCGGGGCACCATCGATTGGTGGAATGAGTAGGTGCTGAGCTAAGGAATGCCACAGATCTACAAGCATTTACGGAGCCCTTTCCTATGTGCACGAGGTGGGAAGCTAAGGCAAAGGACCCAGTCACTGGGGAAAGAGAGTCTGCCTGTGTTGGGGAGCCAAGAGTCCCACAGAACAGCCTGGCCCGCATAGGAAAGAGGGCCCAGGGCACAGGCCTCGGGCCAGGCTGGCCTCTGATCCCACTCAGCCACATCCATGCTGCGGGCCCTGGACTGAAGACGTTACTCAACTTCTTCCTATCTCAACTTCCTTACATGTACCAGTCACAGCCGCTTCTGAGGGTTGGATGGAGTGTGTGAAGCACTCAGAACAGTTGCTGGCACGATGTCAGTGTTCATTGGATTGACTGCACTATTAAGTGAGATACTATGTATAAAGTGCTAAGCAGTGCCTGGCACTTACCAAGCACTCAGTATGTTAATTATTATTATCCTGTTTATTTTTTTTAAATATATTTTATTGATTTTTTACAGAGAGGAAGGGAGAGAGATAGAGAGTCAGAAACATCGACGAGAGAGAAACATCGATCAGCTGCCTCCTGCACACCCCCCACTGGGGATGTGCCCGCAACCCAGGTACATGTCCTTAACCGGAATCGAACCCGGGACCCTTCAGTCCGCAGACCGACGCTCTATCCACTGAGCCAAACCGGTTTCGGCTATCGTGTTTATTTTTAAGTTATAAGCAGTAGCGTGGCTCAGTTGGTTGAGTGTTGTCCTGCACACCAAAGGGTTGCCAGTTCGATTCCTGGTCAGGGCACATACCTGTATTTCAGGTTCGATCCCCAGTTGGGGCACATAGGGAAGACAACCGATCGATGTTTCTCTCTTACATATCTCTCTCCCTTCCTCTCTCGAAATCCTAGGGTAAGGATTTAAAAAAAAGTTTAGCAGCGTAATACAATAATCAACATTATTGTCTCATATAGTTTGTGTGGATCAGGGATTTGGCAGCAACGTATAGCTGCATGGCTCTAGTTTGGGATTTCTCGAATGGCCAGGACGCCTGCATGGGCTGCTGGGGCGTCTTCACAGTGCTGTGGCGGGCTTCTCTGAGGAGTAACCCTGGAGAGCAAGGTGGACACCACGTGTCTTTCATTGTGAATCTGTGCCACAAGAACCTGTTGAGTACATGGGTCGGCCCTGTTCGTTTTGGGATGAGTTATGCAAGGGTGTGGATCCCAGTAGGGACTCACTCGGGGCCGTCCTGGAGGCTGGCTGCCACAGTCCTAAACTGTGTGGCTGAGACTCTGACCTCATAGGGTTTCAGTGAGGAAAACTGAAGGCTAGAGGACTCGGGGAATACTTGGTATTGTTTTGATTTTTAAGCTAAATCTTAAAGGATATCTTTTACCATTTCTTTTTCTCATATGCCTTGCTTCCGTAGTACTTGGAAAGAGAGGAGGGTAGGACTTTTCTAATCATAAGGGGGGTAGGGAAGCAGGGGGAGTATGAGGAAGAGTTTAAAAGCAGTGAGCAGGACCTATTTGAGGATTAGCAAGGGGGGACCTGACATTGGGAGGGGGAAAAAAGTCTAGACGTAGAGGCAGCCTAGCCTGGGCCTGTTCAAGGACAGCCCCAAAGCGAAGGAAAGGCACTTGAACTAGCTGAGCCAGAAGGTAAATGTTAAAGGCATAAGGCTTTGGCCGCCCAGGTTCTCAAAGGCCTGCTGGCTTCCTTGATGTGGGGATCTGAGGCTGCATAATGGGTTTCTGAAGGTGAAAAGTATTCCCTTCTAAGGGGCACTCACTTCAATGCAAGCCTGCCCCGGCAGGGTCAAGGCAATACCAGGAAACGGACTTGAATAGCTTCCTTTTATCAGGATAGGAAGCTCCAGTTGATAAGAGAGTTGGAATCAAGTGTCCCAGTTGGAGGATGAGCCTCCCAGAGGAAACGTTGGCCTGGGAGATAGTCTGTGTTTACTCAGTGTGCCCACGACATCTGCCGTTTATACAAACTACATCCTCGGCGCAGCTGAAGACAGGCCCGCCTGACCTAGGAAGGCCAATGTCTGACGTCTCACCAGGCCTGGGAGGAAGTGCCTGCCCGGACCCGCCCAGCCAGGGGGCTGGCAGCTGCGTGAACATGTTGGGGGCAGGGGCCACTCTGCACACCGCTGTGCTGGGCAGGGCCATTACCGTCGCTAAGTATCTCTTCACGTCCTCCATGGAACCATCTGTTCGACTCTTCCAGTTACTCAGGTCAGCAGCAGGAGTACCTCATGACCCTCCTAAGACCTGGTTTGGGTCCACTCATTGAGACATTACCAAAGCCCAACATTTGTAGATCCGAGTGGGGTCCCCACGTGCTCCCACTATGATGCTCAATGATTTGCAGCCCTGGCATGCACTGTGCTGCTGAGAGGGGTGGCATGAG
>NW_006300363.1:717569-717827 GCF_000327345.1 Myotis davidii | reverse complement strand
GATTTGCATCGGCATCTTCCCTTGAGTATGACCTTGGCGAGTGCACTTGACTGCTCAGGGCTTCAGTTTTCCCCTCTGGTAAATGGGAAGAAGGCTCACCCACGAGAAGCCCTTGGACAGTGCCTAGCATTTAGGAAGAGCTCATAGACAATGACCACCACCAGGGTCTCATTATTATTCCATTATTATTCCATGCCTCCTAGTCTTCATCTGGATGTTGTTTCCAGCCCAGAATGCCGCCCCCCAACCCCCTCTTTC
>NW_006300363.1:711822-717547 GCF_000327345.1 Myotis davidii | reverse complement strand
TTCAAAGCTCAACTCCATCACCTCCCACCTGCTTCCAATGAGGCCCCCCCCACTGAGCCGGGCCAGTGGACCTCTCTGACTCCCAAGGCCTTGGGCAGACGTAAATTCATTCTTCTTTGTGCTCCTCAACATGGAGCGTAATGCCCGGCACAAACAGGCACTGCCCACATGCCCAGACCATGCAGTGTTGGGCTTCACAGTCCACACTTCAGTCCCTCGCTGCGTGGCAGCAGCCCCAGCAGGCTCACTTTTGAGCAGGATCATCTGCTCGTGAAGACTGCAGATGACAGAGGTCCAGGAGACAGGGGCGGGCGGGGTGGGGGTGGGGATGAGCTGCTTCCTTTCCCAGAGAGCCTCTCCCTTACAATACAGCAAAACCCCTGAATTCACATTAGAAGTAATGCTTTTTCCCAGGGAAGACATTGGGGGCATGATAAGCGAGGGAACAGAGGGGCTGCGGCCCAGACCTTTCTTCTGCCTGCTGAAAAGTCCTGCGTTCGGCCCCAGCCTAGAACCAGCACCTCCAGGAGTTGCCTCGAGCTAAGGAGGGACTTTCACAACCTCAGAAACTCTGGACAAAGTCCAGGATCACCGTGTGAGTCATGGGGTGGAGTGGATGATATAAATTATACATTTGCTTTTTAAAATCCACAAAAAAACACACAACAGTCTCTGGGGCCTGGCTTCAGCCATGTGTCCTAGGCAAGTCACTTCCTGACCAGCAGAAGCGCCCTGGTTCCTCAAAGCGTTTGGTGTGAACCCAGCCTCCCGCCATCTCTGCCCCTTCCTCGCCCTCCCTCTTTAGAGCCTCTTGGTTTCCTTAGCACGATGGAGTCTGGCTCGTAGAGTCTCAGGCTGGTTCCTTTGGCCCTCACACTAGCCAGGAGCTGCCACTGCCCACCTGAATCACCATAGCCACCTCCAAGCTGCTCTTCTCAGCTGCTGTCTCTCTTCTCTCCATCCCCGCCTGGGCCCCAGTGCCAGGTGGATGGTCCTGAAACAGTGCACCTATCACCCATCACCTGCTTGAAAGTAGGCCAGTGCTACCCTGGCTGATGTGGCTCAGTTGGTTGAGCGTTGTCCCCTGCACCGAAAGGCTACCTGTTCAATTCCCCATCAGGTGATTCCTGTTTAGGGACAGAATAAAGTCTCCACAGCATCACTGGGAATCCAAACCCTTCCCAACCTGACTCCACCAGGCCTCTTCAACCTCACTGGTTGGTTCTAATCAAACTGGCTCCCACGCTGTCCCCAGCACAGGCCAGAAGCATGCCCTCTCAGGCTGTTCCACCTGCCTGGATGCACTTCCTCATTCCTTTCCTTGTGACCAAAGCATTCCAGGCTTCTGTCCACTTCCCGTGGATTGGCCCAGGAAACAGCCGCTAGCTCCAAGCACTTGACATGCGGCTAGTGACCCCGAGGAACTTCGTAATTTTGTATTTTATTTCATTTTAATTAAGTTAAGTTTGATGACTCAGTACATTTAGAACAATTCGATTTTGTGATTCTACTTTTTCAACTGTATGTTTTATGAAATCTAAATACAGACCAGATATCTTCAGTGAAAATTTAGCATCCGAATTGAGATTCCTGCAAATATAAAATGCACACCGAATTTTAACACTCGCCATTAAAGCAAGACTGTGCTATAGCTCTCAATCTTCATATTGATTACATGTTGAAATGACATTGGGTTTGGTAAACTATATTGTTAAAATCAATTTCACTTTTTTCTTTTTACTCTTCTAATGCAGCTACTGGAAAATTTAAAAGTACGTACGTGATTCGCATTATATATTTTTTCTTTTAAATATCTTTATTGATTTTATTTTAGAGATAGAGGAAGGGAGAGGAAGAGAGAAAAACATCGATCGTACTCTGGGGACTGAACCTGCAAACCTGGGCAAGTGCCCTGACCAGAAATTGAACCAGCGACCTTTTGGTGTAGAAAACGATGCTCAACCAACTGCGCCACACAGCCATGCTCGACTCTAGGTTCCTGAAGCAGTTATCAGTAGAGTTCATTTAAAACTGAGTATATGCAACTTTGCTTTTGTTAATCTTTATTTTTATATAACAAAATCATTAACTGCTCTTAATCGCCAATGGTTAGCAACAGATGCTATAATTATCTGACCTACTTTGGGCCAGGCACTTTGCTAGGCACTTTACATGTTATCACACTGGATCTTCTCAGCAACCCAGGAGCTGACATGGGAGTTTCTGACATTACTTGACCTGGGAGCCAGCCTGCCAGTCTGACAAAACCTACATGGACCATGTCCCCGTGCCACCGGGTGAACCTTTACCTCTTAACGGTGCACTCAGCCAGCGGACACACCCTGGCGTATGGACTGAGGCAAAGGCTAGGTCTACACACCGTGACATGTGACACTACCCGGCCAGCTGGCCAGGACTGTGGTTCCTGGAAGCGGCAGGTCCAAGCTTGCTCATCAGCCGAGTGTTCCAAGAGAATGAAAACTCCTGCCACTGGCTTGGAAGCAGAAGATTTTAAGATACAGGAATCAATTTCTGAGATTCTGCAGACTTAAACTTCCCTGGATAAACAGGATCTAAGTTAAAGAACTCTTACTGTTTCCGGCAAGAGGCAGCCCATTTATGGGCAGTACAACATAAAAAGTATCCCTCATCTTTAATAGCTGCGAGGGAAACATAAAAGAGAGGGACTGAGCAGGATGTTTTGAATTTCTCGGAAAGAATCTCAGATTTACAGGCAAAGCCTTGCACTCAGTGTTATATAAATAGTCTGCCTGTATGCAGGCGATGCAGTAAGCGAGGTGCAAGTGTTCCTGTGCGTGCTGGTGTGTGGCTTTAAGACAGCACCGGCTTCTGGCTGTGGATTAATCAAGTGAGGTCACAGCTGGTCAACAGCAGCTCATGGATCTTTCTCGGAGGCTGAGAAAAATAACCAGTAATTAAAGTCATGTTTTCCATTAATAACAACAACAAAAAACCCTACCAACAATGCGATTCCACATGTCTAGTTTCATGCAAAACTTTCCACATGAGAGGCTTATTCTGCTAAGGGCACCATCAATATTCATTACAAAAAAAAAAAAAACACATATGAGTGGCCTTTTCATATCTAGCTCACCTGAAGGGGAAGTCGGGGGCTTATGCACCATGCAAATATCGCCAGAAGCTTGGCTCCTCTTATTTCTACATCAACCACCTGGAACACTTTACAAACCAGAAGCTGAGCTCAAAGTACGGAACATTTTACCAGAATCAGCCTGCGGGCTGGTAAACGTCCAGATGGCAGTCCGCCTAAAGGGGCTGGAAAAACAGACCAACCAACCAACAAAACCACCGGGCTCTTCGGTGCCCCGTGGTTAAGGACAGGTCGCTCCCGGTCTCTACAGTTGGAACTTCATACCCCTGGGCATTTGGGGCGCTAGGACAATTAGGACATCTCAGAAAGAGCACTGGATTCAGAGTCAAAAGAGGGAGCTTCTAGTCCTGGCCCTGCAACCGGCCAGGCGGAGTGAAGCTTTGAGGGTGTCACTCAAACTTCTGTTCCCCTCAGCCTCCTCCTGTGCGGATGGGAGGAAGGTTAACGCTGGGTTTTCCTAACCAGGCCATTGTGGGCAGAGAATGAGATAAAGTGGGTCTAAGAGTTTGGGGCATTTAAAACATTACACAAATGCCAGGGATTTGTATTATGGGAGGGCCAGGGAATTCTCTTCCTTTTCTGAAGGTGGGGAAAGCCTGTGCTTGTTTTATCTGCAAGAAAGGATCAGAAGCCACCGATTTTACAGAGATGATGAGACAGAACACAATTGTGTACCAAGAACCTGCATAAGTCATCATTAGAAAACTAGAGGCCCCATGCAAGGAATTCATGCAAGAGAAGGCCTTCCTTCCCTCCGGCTGCCGGCACCGGCGCTGCCGGCACCGGCTTCCCTCTGGCACTGGGACCCGGGAAGGCCGTCAGGAAGGACGTAGGGTCCAATTAGCATACTATGCTCTTATTATTATAGATTAACACAAGGTTTAACCACTAAGTAATGTCACTGATTTTTAAATAAACATATGTCAATGGGTGTGGTCCAATCCTGAGTAGTCAGTAGTCACCTTGGCAAGAGGAACACTTATTTAAATAATCTTTCCTATCATTCAGAAAAACATTTAACTCCTCTTTTGGAATTGTTCCGAGAGCCTCTGGCACATTTGTTGAATATGTCTTAGGGTGACAAAGATTTTGTCCTTTGTGGATAATAATGACTACGTAAATAGCACGAAGCATAAATGTTGGTAAATGAGCTAAGTAATGCCATTTTTTTTATTTACCCTGAAAAAAGTCTGTGACTGTAAGATAGGAAGCCTATCTTTCTTTTAGTTCCAACAGAGCAGTTACAAATAGATTTCAGGAATGGGCAGAATTGTTGCAAAGGGCTTGTTGTATCCTAAGGCGATGACATTAGAGGAGAAAAGCCATTTGGATGTATTTCTACATTTGTAGTCACACCTTCATTATTCATCTGGCTAAACTGGCTTCTAGAAAGGGCATTGCAACTAACCAACTGCTCAATCATTATATCACAGCTTCTGGGGGCTTCTGAATCCCTCATTTGCATTTGAATTAACTGCCTAGAAATACAAATGTTTCCAATGAATTAACATCTGGGGCTAGTGGAAATAGACACCCAGCGGATTCAATTCTAGTCAATTGATTCTCTACTCCCTTAAAAAGTTTAGATTTTTTTTTTCCGGTTATGAAAAATATCTGAAAATTAAAGTATCACTAATATCATTAATCTGCTAGAGTAGATTTGCTTCTGATGCAAATTATTTAAATTGCTATTATTTTAAAACAAACACAATCGCCCTTTTATTCAGGAATATTGCACACTGTGGGCACTTCAGTGTTAAATGATGCCAATGACTTTCCTTTCGTGGAAATTATTATTTTACCTACCTCATTTTTTTATTGTGATAAAATTCACACATCTAATTCATTATTTGGTCATTTTAAAGTGAACAGTTCGTGGTATTTAGTAGCACATTCACAGTGTTCTGCAACCAGCACCCCTATCTAGTTCCTAAACATTTTCATCACCCCAAAAGGAAACCCTGGACCCATTAAGCAGCCATTCTCCATTCTCCCCTCCTCGTAGTCCTTGGCAGCTACTTATCTGCTGTTTCTTTGGGTTCGCTATTCTGGCCATTTCATATAAATGGAAAACCACAATATGTGGCCTTTGTACATAGCATAATGTTTCCAGGGTTCATCCATGTTGTAGTATGTCAGTACTTCATTCCTTTTTATGGCTGAATAATTCCACAGCATGGATGTACTACATGTGTCTATCCATTCATCCATTGATGGATATATGGGTGGTTCTCACCTGATGGCTATTCTAAATAATGCTGCCATGAACATAGGTATACGATTTTTTCTTTGAATGCCTGTTTTCCATTCTTTTGGCTGTCTACCCAGGAGTGGAATTGCCGGGCCTTATGGCAGTGCTATGTTTAATTTTCTGAGAAAGCACCAAACCTCTAACTCGTTTTTACACTTACAATCTCAAGGTGGCTTAATTACCAGACAGAAGCAGTCGGACTCCTGCAGCCAAACCCAGGCTGGGCTCAAAGAGGCCTCTCTTTCAGAAACACTGAGCCAAGCCTGTTCCAACACAGGTTACAGGCAGGGCTTTGAACAGCTTTCTCTGCTGCTCTACAAGTCCCAGCAAGATGGCTGGGG
>NW_006300363.1:710530-711800 GCF_000327345.1 Myotis davidii | reverse complement strand
ATGCCTTCCTGCCTCCTAGGCATCCTTGCTCCCTCCATTATGTTGCACACACGCTTTTCCAAAAGAAAAAAATAGTTAACTACCTAACTCCCAGGCTTCCCCCCTCCCATTTTTGTAGAATTCCGACGAGAATCTGGAGTGCACGTAGACTCACTGCTTGGTAGCCAATGATAGGCCCCTGTCCTGGGCAGCGTTAGTCCTTCCCTGGTTGGAGGACAGAGCCTCCCAAATACCAGTGAGACAAGAGAAGGGAAGACTTTTTACCACAGCCCGGCGGTTCTGACCCTATCAACCCATAGACACCGCGCTGAACCTACCCCACTGTGTATATTGTAGATTGTCTACCCTATGGGCTTGGCCAGGACAATGGGCGATAGTCCTACTACAGGCATTGTTTACTGCAGCCAGTGTACTGAGTCACAAGGCCATTAAACCAACCCCGACAGTAACTGATTAGCACTGATTTATTAAAAAAAAAAAATTAAACCTGTTTCATGAGCTTCTCAGATGGCTGACCTCTTACCTCAACAGCCTAACACATCGGTAGTTTCTGAGCTACAGGAGCTGGAATCAAGGAGCATTATTGGTAGCACTGCCCAAAACAGAGACAGACCAACACGCCTGTTTCCACTTGAAAGTAAACACTGAGAATAAAGACGCTGGTTTCCGGGGTCCTTGCTAGCAGTCTGCCAGCCCAGCTGTCACTTGCTGCTGGTCTCCTGGCAGCCCCTTCAGGTGTCCTGGCCTGAATCTACTGTTAGGACAGAAAGAAAGTCCCTTGGCTGATCATATCCTCTGTCATCTGGCAGGAAACCTAACGTTTGCCCGCTCCCGTCCCGGGTCTGTTTGCTTATCTGCTTCCTTGTAGGGAAGAGCCTGCATCACAGTGTCCGGTTTAGGGGGATTTTCACTATGACCTCACCCTGCTGCAGCCAGCATGCACTGGTCTCTGCGCCGCAGCTCGCAGCTCGCAGCTCGGGTGGGAATCCACATTCATGAGGCATTAACCCAGACCCCCTAGCACATCTCAGATGAACTCCCACTCCAGTTCTTTCTTAATCGGGGAAGCGTGGGAGGGACGGCCTCCCAGGGGTCCGAGAATGCCAAAAAGAGCAGGGCGGGCGGCTTGACGAGGTTTGGTTATTGTTCAGGGCTTGGGGGAGCAGGATGCCACGGAACCACCGTAAGAAAGTGCACCAAAACCCACCGAGGCTCGCGCCCCGCTGTTTGAATCACATTCCAGCCCACGGCTTGGAAGTGAGGCGCGCCC
>NW_006300363.1:705097-709722 GCF_000327345.1 Myotis davidii | reverse complement strand
GCGAGTCACATGGGGTCGGCCCGCTCCCGGCTCCCTGCTTCCCGGGCGCCTCCTGAGCTGGGAGCTCTGCAACCGTCGCGATCGGGAAACTTTTTTGCCGAGACGCGTCAAGGGCAAAGGGTGACCGTGCCTGGGTCCTCCTGGACAAGGATATGAAACTTGAGGGCGTCATGTTTGCTGCGCAGGTATCGGGGAGAGCAGACCCGTTATAGTTAAAAAAAATTAGCATCCGTGGTTTCTCGGCCCAGAGTCAGGGCTGGGCAGGATGTTTGCCTGTGATCACTATGCACACGTTCCTCTCCCTCCCTCTCCTCTCTCTCTTTTAATAATTTGAGGGGGTGCACACCACAACTTGCTTCAATTATTTAAATGAAATTGTGCATTGGTATGAAGAACCTTTGACCTAAAAAGGATGTGGAGCCCGTACAGGTAGCCCATGAATCAGTGTCAGCTTGGATCGTCGACTCTGCTACTTGACATTACTTTAAAAATTAAAGTTATACGTTGTTCTTCAGTGAAAAATGCGCAAGACTTTTATTTCTGGGATTTCAAAGGATTAGAGAAGATGGCTTTCATTTTGAGCGATAAGGAGCCCTTGTTTTTCTTAGCACCAGATATTTTCTGTTTTAGAAGACGTTTTGGCAAACTTGAGATACAGAGTCTGGTCTTCAGGTGCATCCAGATTCTCTTTATTTCATCCGGGTAGCAGTTATCTAGGAGTTTGCGACAGATTTCAGGTCTTTTCAGCATTTTTTTTTTTTTTTTTTGCTTTTCAGCATTTTTTAATGGAATTTTTGTTTGTTTGTTTGGGAAGTACTTAAGCAGCTCCTTTGGGTCACTTTTTCTCCCAGGACTGAGTAGAGGAAAACTGTGTGTGTGTTTGGGGGGGGGGGGGGGGGGGGGAGGTGTTAATGACTGAGAAGAGCACTAGGCAGGGAGCTCCCAGACCACAGTGAGCTCCCAGCCCCAGCACCACTGCAGTTAAGCCGTGCAAAACAGCTGTATTTATCCTGTCTTAATGTTTAGCACGAAAGTAATTAAGGTCTCTTTCAAGGCCTCAGACTCCACCTTGCCAATTCTTAATTCAAGGTACCTTTGTATCCTGATGTAGCTGAATTCAGGAATTATGTCAATGAATAGAGTTGACATGTTAACTGATTATGAGCCAGGTAAATACCTGGTTCTTACATGTGCCTGTTTTGAGCATTGAGTATGAGTTGCAGTAAGTCACTAGACATCTACTTTTTTGAGTTGGCATGATCAGAAAATTGACAGCACAACAGTTTTTCAGTTATCCAAACGAATGAGTTCTTGATAGTTATGTGACTGTTTGATGGATCAAAGGTAACAGTGTAGTGATAGAGTTATTGGGCTTGAACTAATCTCTGTGAGCTGAAATCTCTGTTTTTATCTTTTTTTTGCATTTGGTCTTTCTTTTAGGGAACTCTGATGTCATCCTGTGACTTATACTGACGTGAAGCTTGACATGCTTTTTTGAGTTTTGAATGTGTTCCTAAAAGACTCAGTGTTGGATTAAGCAGGATACTTAGGGACCAAATCACCTGGCATTTCGTAAATGACTGTCTTTTTGAGGGGCTCAGAAAATCTTGGTTGCAGCCGTTTTCTTCAGAGCCTGGACATCGGTCTCTGCAGCTTTTTTTTTTTTCCTCTTGTGACTGACTACCTTCTACCTCAGAAGTTATTTTATAAATTAGAACATGTTAAAATCCTTCAGAAAGAGCCGTTGTTTAATAGTGCATGCTTTTCAAGGCTCTGATTTTATGACTGTAAATAACTTAGTTTTTTTAAACTCTGAGAAGTTACAGATGTCTGTTTTGATGTTGGTCTTCATCTTTGGAGGAGGTAGGTCTGGAGTAGTAAAGAATTTTAAGAAAATAATCCTGGAATAGAATCTTTGAGAATCTAATGATTCCTATCAAACTTCCTTTCTTTTCTTTTTTTTAACCAAGGTATGAGGGTGCTGGTAGATGCTCGAGAGAAGCTTCATATTCCTTGGGGAGATAACTCAAACCAACTCAATGGAGACAAGATGATGTCATTTGATACCCGTTCCCCCTTGGTGGCCCAGGGACTGGTGGAAACTCGAGTTTTTTTACAATATCTTCCTGCTATACGAGCGTTATGGGCAGACAGCGGCATACAGAATGCCTATGACCGACGTCGAGAATTTCAACTGGTAAGAGATTTATTAAAATGCTGTGATTTATTTTAATGACATTTATTATCTGAGAGTTACACACCCTTTTCACTGACTTCCACAATGTAATATATCTGTGCAGAATTTTAGCCCAGAAATTGGGGTTGCTATATAGATGAGCTGTTTACTAGCAAGGTAAAAATAAGGTAAACCTCATAGATTTGGTGAGGCTGTGATAGTTAATTGATCATTTTTCCTTTTTGAAAGTAAGATAACAATTTTAATAAGCACTGCTGCATTTTTTCTGCTTTTGAAAATAATTACCTCTCGATTACAGCAATAATATTCATCCTTCTTTTAAAAAAGATCAACCTTTTACTCTTGGACTAAGAGTTCAATAACTGAACTAGGTTCAACTGTGCCATTTGGTCTTTAAAAGTACTCATTTTTTATGATACAGATTAATAGAGTGACAGATTAAAGTCCTTAATAATCTTTAATAGTCATTGTGCTTTTCATACATTTGCATTCTGTTTTTGCATGTGTTTTTTTTTTTAAGGCTTCTAAGCACATTTTACAAAATGAATTTTTTATTTTTTCAAAGAAAATTTTCTGGACCAACTAAGTGGGTGTCCTATTCCATTTGGGCTGTAATAACAAACTACGATAGACTTAAAAACAACAGAAATGCATTTCTCACATTAGAGGTTGGGAAGGTCAAGATCAAGGTGCTGGCAGATTCAGTGTCTAGTGAGGGCCCACTTCCTGGTTCATAAATGGCCACCTTCCTGCTATGTCCTCACTTGGCTAGAATGTATCTTTTTAACAAACAGAAATCTTAGTTATTTTATCTAAGTTATTACGTATCTGTTTTACATGGGAAGCACCTAAATTTTATTTTATATTTATTTTTTCTACTTTGTCTTAAACAAGAACATAAAACTTTGTAGCTGTTACAGAGGGTGGAAGAGAAAGGATCCGATCTAGGTTAAAGATACAAAAGTAATAACTAAGATAGATTTTTGTTTAAATCAAGTGTTTTGTCATTTAATTGTGAATGCTTTGATTGTATTCTGGGTTTTATTTGCCAAAGACTGGAAAGATCCCAGGAATGATAGCAATCTAGACTGTATACAATTTGGAGCTAAGATCTGAAGTGTTATTGTACTATGATCAAAATAAAGGGACATTACGAGTAAAACTGCTTAGAATGTTGTTTGGTGGTGTCACTGGCACTAAAGCCATCCATATTTATGGGTGTGGCTACAAAATGACGTACAGCCCGCAGTCTTTGCCATTATAGTTGTTCTCAGAAGCAGTCTTAGCTCTAAGAAGTTCTAAAAAAGTGTTATGTTAACTTTGTATAAAACTGATACTTAGATCTGTCTCTGAATTATGGCTCTCATGTGTGTCATACAGTCTAGCACTTGGCTATGTGCTATTTTGTATAGTTCTCTTCTTTGGTGTGTGTGTGTCTTGTCAAGTAATTTGTCCATTAATGGAAGGCAGAGATTATCTCACAATATTGTGAAAATTGAGTAGCTGGCAACATTATATGTTGGAAATTATTAATTTAACTTAACAAGTGACCTCCATCCAGTTCTCAGACTTGTAGTTAACTTTTGTCCTTTGGTCAGTATCTATCTATATTAAGGCTAATATGCAAATTGTCCCCTCAGGAGTTCAACCAACCAGGAGTTTGACCACTCACTATGATGTGTGCTGACCACCAGGGGATGGCACAGAACGAAGTAAGGCTCCAGCCAGCAGCTGGGGAAGGGAGGCCCCGACTGGCAGCCAGAGGAAGGTCCTGGCCAGCAGCCGAAAGGCCCCAATCAGCCCTGATCGCCGGCCAGGCCTAGGGACCCTACCCATGCACAGATTTCGTGTACCTGGCCTCTAGTTTGTTATATGAGTTTGGTAGTCTTGCATAAGTTCCTCCCCCCCAACCCCTTCTCATCTCCCTTCACCCTCTCTCCTGTTTTTAAGTGCTGCTTATTCTCCTTCTGAATTCATTTTCCCAACAAACCACACTTTCCACTCTTAAATTTTTTTCAGGATATTATTCATCTTTCCAGGTCAGGGAAGAAATGCCATCTGTAACAGCATGCAGTTCATATTGACTAAATGAATAAACGACTGTACTCTAAAGTTCTCTGTGGGAAAGTTCCATAAGTCCACTTAATTGAAGGCGGGCTTCACTGGCACTTCTTGAATTTGGACATTCACCTCTTACTGTCTCATATCAAGACTGTCTTGTCATCATTGTTGAGAAAGCATTCCTAAGTATTTGCCATTAAGAACAAATAGCTAAAAACCACTTAGGATGAGGATCTGCATGTTCTTGACTTGAGCCAGCTGATGCTTCAGGAGCAAAGAAGACATTGGGCAGGAGAGACAAGGTCTAGAAATACAATTTTCCTGATAAAAAGTAGACACACAAGAAAAGAGGGACAGGGCAAAGATA
>NW_006300363.1:685966-705034 GCF_000327345.1 Myotis davidii | reverse complement strand
ATATATTCTTGGCATTGTTAATGGTATCTGGTGCTCAACTATTAATGATTCTCATACTTTTTGGATGCTCTGTGGTGCTTGACATAGTGTCAGGCACTGGGAAGGCACTTGGCTCATTAAAAATTTTCCTCCAAAGTCATATTCGGTTCCTTCTCTTGTCTACGTACAGCCAATCCCCAAGTCCTGTCTTTTCTACTCCTGCAACATCTCTTGCACCCACTCATTTCCTCCTCTACATTATTGTCCTAGTACCTCTTGCTTGGACTCCCAGGTAATCTTGGTCATATACAACATGGGTTTCCTCATCCTCTAGTGCCTAAAGAACAGAGTTCAGCTTCTTTATTTGAGTCAAAACTAGCTAGCTTACCTATGATTCCAAAAATATATTTAATATAGCTTATTTGACTGCTGCATACGTCTTACAACACCTCAATTCCCAGATCTCCTGATGATCTGCTTTCACGGCTCTCTTCACAAAGTCCCTCTCTCAGGGTTTTTAAGTACTGTGTCTGTTCATTAGGTCCTCCCCTTCACTTAGAACAGTGGTAATCAAATTTTAATGTGACTAAATGCACTCCATAGACTCCTTAAATCAGATTCACTGGAATGCTTGCTGAATACAAAGCTAAACAGATTCCAAGACATCATCACAAGAGGATCTGATTCAGGAATCTGGGAGGGGACCCAGTGATCTGTATTTTTAGCAGACAGCCATTGGCAATTTGGATGAATTTGTTCCTTGGCCACACTGAAGAACAGTGCTTAGGATCAAAGCTTTCCCCATGGTCCCTGCTGGAATGCCCCTGCCCCTGCTCTCTGTGGTATGCTTGTGTTCTAACCCTCACATGTGTTCGAGTTATTTGCATTCTTGTTTGGCTCTCCCACTGAAGTAGAGGCTCCTTTGGTATGACTTGTTTGTCTTTTTCTCTCTCACTAGCATAAGACCTTACATTTATTTTATTCCCTCATTTTTTAGACATATTGAATTAATAAGGTTATTTTTTTTAAAAAAGAAACATCTCACATTAAGTTCCTTCCAGGAAATATGAATTATTTTTGTATTCTAATTGGTTAATTTTCTAGGAGATGGGAAGTCCTTGTGTTGCAGAATAATATTTCTTTTTTGCAGTGTTTAATAATGTATATTCTTGAGTCTTGGATAGAAAGAATAAACAGGGGGAATGAGAGGTAAAATTGCCTATTTTTGTTTTAACTAACAATTATTAAACTTATTAATGCAAATTGAAAGGAAAAGAAAATGTGTCAGTTTGTTAAGCCTCTCTGTGGCTTTTTTTCTTCAGATGAATGACTGCCCTGTTACTAGTTTTTGGGACAAGGGATAGGATAGTGATATCACAGCTTAGGTTTTCAGCAGTCTAGTCATTTGTTAGTAATAACTTTGGGTGCAAACATGAATGTTTTTTTCCCCCCGAGTTCTCAAAGGCAAACATTTCCTTTTCTGGTTAGTTTCATTATGGGTAAGCTAAATAGCTTACTGTGGAAAAAGAATTTAATCTGTTGTTATAGCTTAAGGGACCGTTCTAGTTCTTATACACTAGCACACTGAGGATAATACCTATATCCTAAGAAGTGGTCTCTGTTGGTTCTGGGTTAAATGTTTGTAATCTCAGTTTTGGCTATGCATTCACTGCAGCCTGCCACTGCATTAAGGAGACACCCTCTCTTACGTGACAATAGTTAGGGAATTTGGTAAGCTAGATGACTAAAGAGATGGGAGTCCAGAGTTGGCTAGGAAATGAAACAACTGGAGGTATGTAGTAAAACTAAGAAAATAACTAGGGATTACTGCCAATTAAATTTTTTGGATTTTTAATATATAGTTACTTATTCAGAAATATAAGCAAACTTTGTAGACTTGGGTATACGGACAGGAAAGTGTGTGACACTGGGAGGAATACTCTAGAGCAGTGGTTCTCAACCTTCCTAATGCCGCGACCCTTTAATACAGCTCCTCATGTTGTGGTTACCCCACCATAAAATTATTTTCGTTGCTACTTCATAACTGTAATTTTGCTACTATAAACAACATGTAATTATATATGTGTTTTCCGATGGTCTTAGGCGACCCCTGTGAAAGGGTCGTTTGACCCCCAAAGGGGTCGTGACCCACAGGTTGAGAACCGCTGCTCTAGAGCTTCCTAATTTCTATAAACAATTTAACTTGTCAGCATTAATACAACTTCCTATAATAACCAGTCTTTCTTTTTTTAAAAAGATATTTTTATTGATTTCAGAGAGGAGGGGAGAGAAATAGAGAGATAGAAACATCAAGATGAGAGAATCATTGATTGGCTGCCTCCTGATTGATTGCCCCCTACTGTGGATCAAGTCCACAATCTGGGCATGTGCCCTTGACTGGAATCGAACCTGGGACCCTTCCATCCGTAGGCCATCGCTCTATCCACTGAGCAAACCAGCTAGGGCAACCAGTCTTTTTTTGCAATCCCTAAAACCAAGCTTTTTTCTTTGTTATCATGGTACCTTCAGTTAGACGTAATTTTTCTTAAGTAGTACAGTTTGTACTTGACATAGTTACACTTCTCCAAGCTGATGGGGTAGTTTATTCTGTGTAACAAAGTAGCTATTTAATATCATGTATTGGCTGCTGAAAAGAGCTGAGTGCTAAGTAAGAATTTCAGGTTGGAGTAAAATATTTATTTTCACTGTAGCATAGATTTGAAATACTATAGAGTTAGAAGCATTGGTTTATTCTTTGACACTAATTTGGATTTGCTTTAGAAAATGAATCAATTTCTGCTTTCAGTTGTAAAGTATGACCATGTTCCTGTTGGAGAAGGATTCAGTTCATTTTCTTTATGAATAAAAGCAAAACAGACAGGACTTTGACTTCAATTTGCTAGATACTGATTGTCTACTGATTCTAGGCTTAGAGTTAAATATTTCAGCCTATATAAGGTAAGGATTACATATAACATTAGAGGTTGTAGAGATTTTAAAACTCATGTCTCTATGGGTAGGATTTCTTGTTGGTGAATTTGATCAAATGTCAGAGTGGTTACATTTTTTCCAAACCTTGGAAGCCCAGAGCTATAGTACTGTTTACATTAAAAAACAAAAATATTTTTAGCATGTATTTATACAAAACAACTTTCTGAGATTGTGTGTGAACATGTATATATGTATGTATACATAAGTATATGTCTTGATGTGTTTTGTTATATTGATATGTTCATGTCAATATATCTTATATTTTGGGGTGGGAGAGTAGAAACTTGACTAGCTATGAGATTTGTGGGCTCCCCATGCTGAAAGGGGGATTGTAAAATACTTGCCTGGTTTCTGTATTACACTTTTATTGCTAAACAAAGCTAGTGATAACAGTAATTTATGCTGCTCTGAAAATGTTTATTAAACAACTAAGGGATGGAGCAAGGAAATCATTTTGTTAGGAAAACGAGATGTTAGTTTCAGAATTTCTACTAGAGTGTGGACCTAACCCAGGAGAAAGCTTTGTGAGCTCACTTTTAAGGGAAGCATAGCATGATGGCCGAAGGAGTCCCTGGCTTGAATATTCCCTGTTGACCTTCCTCAAATAGGCAGCAGCCCAACCAAGTTGAGGTATCTAGTCATATTAGCCCCAAACAGGTGCTAATTTCTTTCTCCAGAAAATGAATTCAAGTGCTGATAATTCTATCACATTTTATACTTTATGTTTTATCAGAATGCCTTTGTACTTTTCAAAGCTCTGTCACATACATTATCATGCATCCTTAAAAACAAAACACAGAAATAGAAAATGTGTTATTGTTCCCACTTCACAGATGAAAAAATTCAGATGCAGAGAGAGGTTCCTTAAAGCTTTGAATCACAGAACCAGTAAATAATAGAGTGGACACTAGAACCCAGACCAACTCGTGGCCCACAGCACTAGCCACTAAACCATCTTGCACGCACTCCAATGTTATATTCATGGAGCATTCTCTTCTTTTATTCCTAGACTCTCTGACCAACAGCCATACACTCAAATATTACCACTCCTCTCATAAGTTCTAGCACATTATTAAATATGTATAAGGTTTTCTTAAGAATACATAACATTGCACTGATATTCATACAGTTGTTTTTTATATTCTGAACTTTCATAATACTCTTGTGCCATTTCTTTTTTATTGTATTAACTTAGGTTATACTTGAGATATAAATAAACTTAAGTGACATTTAATAGTAAATGTGTTAACTTAGAGTGGCACAGTTCGTCCTAACCACTATTCATCACGGGAAAGGCCGTTTGAATCCTCACCTCCTTGAATACTAAATGTACTACTAGTCATCCTCTACTGATGATCCATTAGTGAGCATGGTTTTTATTTATTTTATTTTTTGTGAACATGTTTTTCTTTTTAACTTTTATTGATTTTTAGAGAGAGAGGAAGGGAGAGAGAGAAACATTGATTTTGTTGTTCCACTTATTTATGCATTGATTGATTGCTTCTTATATGTGCCCTGACCAGAGATCAAACTCACAACCTTGGTATATTTTGAAGATGCTCTAACCAACTGAGCTACCTGGCCAGGACAATGAACCCTGAAAAAGAATGTTTAATGGCAACCAGTTATCTGAAAGGCAGCCATATATTTTTCTAGGAAAGTGTCATTTGGATTAGCACATATCTGGTATATAGTCGCTCTTGGTTTGGAGAAGGGGATATCAGAACACTATTATTATTTTTATGAGCTCCTTTGCAGTATTGCTCAGATAATTGTCACAGTTCTCATACTACTGAGCATTCCAGATTGCAGTTTGTTGCACATTTTTGTTATAGTTAGAAACTGTATTTTTATGTGCATGTTTCTGAAAATTAAGTGATTTTTATTTCCTTGCTTGAAAGTACTTCATTTTTTTTCTAGTTACATGATACAATTCACTTTTATGTATATGGTAAATATATATAGTTTGCAAGATGCCTTTTTTCAAGACAATTTGTTCCATCCACATTAGCAGAGCATTATTAGAATGGGTTTATACAGATCAAGGAAATTGTTTTGTTTTGAGAACTGGACTAAAGTTAACCATCTTCTGCACTGATAGTAGTTGTTCATCTTAATCTTTCAAATTTAATTTCTCTTCTTTGGGCAAAACAAATTTTTAAAAATTTAAATCACTTTGGTGAGTGTACTTTTTCATACCAACTACTCTACAACAGATTCAGAATACTTGAATAGAATTACTTTTCCTTGATTTATTTTGGTTTTGGTCTCAATCATAAGACCTGTGTACTTGGTTTTGCTACATGAAACTTTACTTTGTATCTTCCAAACAAATTAGAAAATAACCATGTTCAAATGTATTGATTTATTTTGCATATTGTAAAACATGAAATGATTTTAATGTGATAGCCTTAAGATTTGATATGGTTTTCTACAATGCCGTGAGATAAAGTGGAACTTTAAATGGCCAGCCAGAAATAGGCTGTGCCACTCACTGTGTGAGCTTGAGCAAGTCCCTCAGCATCTCTGAATTTCTGCAACTGAAAATTGGAACTATCCAAGGACCTACTGTTACTAATTTTTGTAGGGATTACATGAGATAATCCATGTAAAGGACTTTAGTGCAGTGCCTGACACATATTGACCATATTATTAATATTAGCAATATGCACACAAACCATATGTAGCTTTTTAAAAATAAAACACTGTAAGCTTTGATTCATTCTTTGAACTTGCTTGCCAATATAAAAAATTCTGAATTCTAAATAGTGCAGAATATGGCTTACATTCTCATTAGACCACATGTTGTCTAATAAAGGCAGTACTTCCAAGAGAGATTTGAGGTTTTCATTGCTACATTGGTTCTTGCTGCCTTCTCATGTCACTTTGCTTGATTTTCCATCTAATGTGTAGTCCATTTAGCCAAATCCTTGGCTTCCTGCCCCTTAGTGTGGTGAGATACCTTTGGCATAGGTGCAGGTGCTCTGCTGTCTCCTTCCCTCTCCCTCCTTTGTCCCTGTGGCAACCCTCCACCCTCACCTCCTCTGCTCCTTCCCTTCCTACCATTTCCTGTGCCCGTGGTGGGCAGAGGCTTTGTGAGTACCACTCAAGTTAAAGAGGGTATTTGGGTTTCTTTTTCCAAGGTAAAAAAAAATCCATATATTTATAAAATACAAAATTATTTTCTTTTTAAGATTTCATGTACTTTTATGAGATTTTAGGACTTCTGACCATTTTTTATAAAAACCAACTAAAACAGTCTAATAGAGAATTTCTACTTTTTTTCATGGAGCAAAATAAATTTCAAATTTGTTCCCCTAAAGAAAAATTTCTTATTGACTTTGGCGTTTAAAAACAATGTTAGCCAATGAGCAAAACTTTTGCACCCCCTCCCCCAAATAGTTTTAACAGTGTCTTTGGGTTTTTTGAGCTGGAGCAGCTGCATGTATCCTGTTAATAGGACATTTCTCTTTTAACTCTTCTAGAAAGGTTACAGAAAAAGAGCTGGAATAATGAATAATTGGGGCGAGAGACTTTCACTTTCCTTTTCAGTAAAACTCATGGAAGATACTAACAGTGAGCAAAGGGACTAGGTTTTTGCTAGAGATTCACCCACATTATTATTGCCTAGCCAACTGTGTGCTACACAAGGCCTAATAAATAAGAAGATAGACATGATTATACTTTAGACAAGTTGCTATTCAAATGTAAGATGGTCTCTAAACTCATTTTTATTGATTTTTTTTAAAAAAACCTAATGAAGCCAAAACCGGTTTGGCTCAGTGGATAGAGCGTTGGCCTGCGGACTGAAAGGTCCCGGGTTCGATTCCGGTCAAGGGCATGTACCTGGGTTGCAGGCACATCCCCAGTAGGAGATGTGCAGGAGGCAGCTGGTCGATGTTTCTCTCTCATCGATGTTTCTGACTCTCTATCTCTCTCCCTTCCTCTGTAAAAAATCAATAAAATATATTTTAAAAAAATAAAAAATAAAAAACCTAATGAATAATTGAATGCTATATGCTGCAAATACTTTTCATCTTAGTTGAAATCATTAAAAAGAGTAATATGATTTAGCTTATTGAGTTAAGATATTGCAATGTAAATGATTTGCTATTTTTAACTGTTATTACTTTGCCACATTTGCAGTAAAACTGTCTTTATTAGCTACAGCTTCAAAAATGATAGGGACTTAAAATTGTTACCATATAGATGATATACATTTTAATTCTGGGCTAGGGCAGAGAGAATTATATTTGCTTAATTTTTTCCTTGACCTTTTAAGTTATGTTATGATCAAATGTTGCAACCAATTAGAAGGTTTTCACCTGTTGTATAGCATTTTGCACATTTGGCCTTAATGTAAGATATCTTTCTTTTGTAAAAAAAAGCTTTTTATTTTTAAAAAAAACTTTTATTTTGTAGAAATGCATTATTTGATAGAATATATATGTCCATCTGATGGTTTCCTATTAATTTATATTTTATACTATATGCAAGTATTAAGGTTTAGAGCATGACTTTGAGTATGTATTTTCATTATGATCATTTGAATTCTTTTCTCTTCATGTGAAAATTGAAGAGCAAATGTAAAAGTCAATGAGGGTAAGAAAGCCTTGGGGAGCAAATTTCAAGGGTTCAGTTATTATTTATTTAACAAGTCTGATAAATCAACTTGTCAACTGGCAGCTTTCAGCAGCCTTTGGTAGCATGTCCTTGAACACCTAATACTGAGCAGGCATTTGTTTTAGGCTGGGTATTTGCTAGTGAACCAAATGAAAATAATCTCTGATTTCATTCATCTTAATATTAGTTGGAGGAACTTACATTACAAACAATCCCACATGTGATAAGTGCTCTGAAGGAAAAGAAAAGGAACCTGTGACAAAACAAGAGGATGGTTTGAAGAGATGGACATTTAAGTTACGACCCCATGGGTGAGAAAGGGTCAGCCAGGCGAGGAGAGGGAAGAGTTTGACGGGCAGAAAGAGTACCATGTATGCAGTACCTAAGGTGTGGAAAGCTTGCTGGAGTGTGGAGATTGGAGGGAAGTGAGGAGAGCAGTTAGTCAGTAAATACTTATCAAAAAACCTTTCTCCTATTCTGGATGCTAAGCAGTTCCAGAGCTAGGTGGTAGCCATTGAGATGTAGGGACGACAGTGGATTCAAGGTAAAAAAGTCATTGGGGTTCTGACAGATTGGATATGAAGTGAGGGAGAGAGGCATATGTTAAGAGTAACTCTGGTTTCTGGTTTTAACAACCGGGTGGATGGTGCTTTTTGCTGAAATGAAAAGACTGTAAGAAAAGAATTTGAGAGGGAAGATTAAGACTTTAATTGGGCATATCAGGTTGAGATCTGGGAGGCATGCAGGTGGAATCAAGTAGACAGTTCGCTACATGAGTCTGGAATCCAGAATAGAGCTTTGGGCTAAAAGATGGAAATGTAGGAGTTATTTGTATTTGGGTGATATTTAAAATCTATAGGATGTACACAGTTATTCAGGTAAAGAGTATAAAAAGAAATTAGGGCTCGGGATAGAGTCTTGAGGAACCTTCAACCTTTTGAGAATGTTCAGAAGAGGAGATGCTAGCAGAAATGGCCAGAAAGATAGGAGAAATCCAGAAATCCATGTAATGCCATGGAGGCCCCAAAAGTGTTTCAATGAAGAAAAACATGGTCATTGGTGTCACATGCCACTGAGAGGTCTTGTAAGGTAAAGACTGGCATGTCCATTGATTTTGACAATGGGGAGGTTTTGCTGACTGTGGCAAGTGACAGACTTGGTAAGGATGAAGTCAGGCCAAAAGGGCCTGAAGAGGGAAGAGAGGTGAGGAAGTAGAGAAGATCCACTTGAAATGACTGTTCTCATTTCCCTTTGCAGTACTTTCAACCACCTGGCTTAGTAGGTTGGGTGTTTTCAAGTCTTTTTAAAATTCAGGAGGACTTTGTATTAACCAGTTTCTTTGAATCTCACAGCGAGAAGAGTTAATATCAGTTAGTAATAATTAATCTGTTAGGCCAGGCAAGCACAAGACCTTTTCACTTTGTACTTGATTGTTTTATGACCATTTCTTATATAATGGGGCAATAATTTGATCAGTTATACAAGGCACTCATTCATTTCTGTACTCTTTCAGCAAACATGTATTGAATACATTCCCATACTATGTTCTGGGCGAGTGGGCAGGCCCTGGGGACTGAAGAACTGCCTGTCTAGCTGTCTTACAAGAGGCTCTCAGTCTAGTGGGGAGCAGATAGAAAAGTCAACCAACAGTGTTTGTAAATGAGAATGACAAATGCTGTAGTATTTGTTGCTTTTCTGCCAAGAGTATGCAGAATCACTAAGGGTTTACTAACCTAGAAAAGACCTAAGAGAGCATGTTGTCCTGTTCACTTCATTTTATACATAAAACATGGGTCCATAGAGGTTAAGGCCACAGGTAGTTTTGATGATAGAGCCATGATTCAAACTCTGGGCTATAGGACTCCATAGCCCATGTCTTAGGTTCACAACCAACCATGCTTTCCTGTGTCCCTTTATAGCACAATTAACTAAATAGTGATTTGGAAAAGGAACTGATTACCAATATAAATTTTGAGCTATTTCCCACCTTCATCGGTATTTAGAAACATTCATAGGTTGCATTGCTTTGCTGTCTGACGTGTTTGCCAGGTAGACGGGGAAGGGAAGATGATTAAAGCTTGCGCAGGTTGTGTGGAGCTACTCTGCTGGCCAGAGTTGGGAATAATAAGTTCAACACCTAACTGGGAATAAAGTGACCTGGGTTTTCCTCTCACCTGCTGTGTAATAAAGGCATAGAATTTATTAATTGATGTTGATTGTTAATGTTACTTAATGTTGATTATTGTGTAATTTTGAGTTGTGGGGATTTCAAGATTCATTGTAGCACATCATAGAGCAGAACTTTCCATCCGGTGTGCATTCACAAGGACTTCTGGGTATTGTGAATTGCTCTTATAGGCCCTCTATTGGTTATCAGGGGAATTGAAACTATATTTGGGAAGTATGACCTGTGTTAGAAAACTGTGTTTTTGTTTCTTTTTAACAATTGAGGTCATTTCTTTTTTGAAAATAAAAAAAATTACTACTGAAAGGTTCTAGTTCTGCTAGCACAGCTAAATATTTTTTTGTTTGAATTGTATAAGATTGACCCTTTCCAAAAAAGTATTTTAGTTTTGAGGAATTCTCAAAACGCTAAGCTTTTTATTGTTATGTGAAAACTGGAATGTAGGAAAATTGTTTTGTTTTATTTTTTGAGGGAATTACCCGCTCCAGAATCCAAGTTAGCTTTATGTATGTATGTATGTATGTATGTATTTATATATTTATTTATTTAAAACTATATGTCCATTGTAGAAAAGCATGCAGTCAGCCACTCAGACACCACCACAGATATCTTTGTTGATATTTGGTGTTTTTTCTTCTGGTGTTTCAGTACAACCTTGGTGTTGAGATAAGCTTTTCAGGACTTTCTGTACAGTTTTATATCCTGTTCACTTAGAAGTGCAACGTTAGTATTTCCTGCAGGCACTGATTTTCTCAGAACTGGCAAGGCATTCTTAGAAAATGTATGTGATTTTTGTTTGTTTGTTTACATGGAAAATTCTCTCGTGTGTGTGTGTGTGTGTGTGTGTGTGTGTGTAAGGAACAGAAACTGGTCATACTAAATGGTAACATAGAATAAATATGCAGTAAATTACCATGTTGCCTAATTAAGCAGTGTTATATATCACTAGAGGCCTGGTGCATGAAATTCGTGCACTGAGGAGGGGCATCCCTCAGCCCGGCCTGCCCCCTCTCGCAGTGCAGGAGCCCATAGGGAGCGGGCCTAAGCCTGCAGTTGGACATCCTTAGCACTGACACAGAGGCAGGAAAGGCTCCTGCCACCACCCCTGTGCTTGCCAGCCATGAGCCCAACTTCTGGCTGAGTGGCAGTCCCCCTGTGGGGACACACTGACCACCAGGGGGCAGCTCCTGCATTAAGCGTCTGCCCCCTGGTGGTCAGTGCGCATCATAGGGACCTGTCATTCCACCGTTTGGCCGATTTGCATATTAGCCTTTTATTATATAGAATATTAAAGCTAGCCCCTTTCTGTAATATTAAACTTCTTTCTTACATTTAAAATTTGTACTTTTTGTTGATTTTGAGAGAGAGAGAGAGAGAGAGAGAGAAGCATTGATTTGTTTCAATTAATGATGCATTCATTCATTGATTGCTTCTTTTGTATATGCCCTGATTAGACATCAAACCTGCAACCTTGCATGTCGGGGTGTCACTCTAACCAACCAAGCTACTTTGCCAGGGCCTGCATTTCATTTTTACAGGAAGAAGATTTTTAAGAGAAATGCTGGCCTTCGCTCAGAAACCTGTATTATTTGTTAAAAGGAACTGTAGTTTTTATACAGATTTTTGAGGATAATTGATACTTTCTAAAATAACAAAATTGAATAGCATATAAGTATTAGGTACACATGCATAAATATAAGATATACATGTATCCAAAAATGTGTTAGACATATGGCTAAGTTTTTTTCTCATATCTCTAGGATGGAGCATTTTAATAAAATAAGAGAATTACTAAACTGCATTGTACATTTTGTGTTATGTGTAAATTGGAATTTGGTAGGACTACAGGAATACTCTTAAAAACTAAAATCTGCCGAAACCGGTTTGGCTCAGTGGATAGAGCGTCGGCCTGCAGACTGAAGGGTCCCAGGTTCGATTCCGGTCAAGGGCATGTACCTGGGTTGCGCGCACATCTTCAGTAGGAGATGTGCAGGAGGCAGCTGATCGATGTTTCTCTCTCATTGATGTTTCTAACTCTCTATCTCTCTCCCTTTCTCTCTGTAAAAAATCAATAAAATATATTTTTTAAAAAAAACTAAAATCTAACTTTAAATTATTTGGTTGGTAAGTCTAATTGAAAAATTGGATATAAAAAGAAATTTATTCATTTGTGAGCAGTGGCAAAGAAAGGGCAGTTTATAAAATAAAGTGATAATTGAATTCTTTCCAAAAATCTCATTTCTAATTTTGTGCACTAGTTTATTTTTATAGCTTATATGCAAGAAAGAATTAAAATTAATTGCCTAAATTAGGTATTCTTTTGGACATTTGATTTAGGCTATTGTAAATTATCTTAGATTAATCTGGATAGATACTTAATTTGATGGAAAATATTTTCAAGTATTGGGGTGGTTTATGTTGTACCTAACTAATTTTGGCCCTTTTGGAAATTTTAAGTGATGAACATAGAAAATACTAGCAAGAAATTTGAAATTCTGCATTTAGTTGGAGTCTACATAATTTTGACCTATCTACAAAGCGAAGGGCAATAGTTTATATTCCTTTGACTATAAGTAAATCCTCTCGCTCCTTGTGAACCAAACAAAAGACATGAGTTAATACTTTAAGCATGCTTTAATGATAAAGATGACAATATCACCCTTATTAAAAACATGTACTGTGCGTCACATCAATACTTTAAAATGCTTTTTCCAAATAAAAATGAATAGAGAACGTCATTAAACAAAAAGTAGGCCATCTCAAAGATAAGGAACAATAAAATAGGTCCTTTGTGAAGACCAGGCAAAATGAGAACATCGGGAGGGCAATCAATGAAAGGAGAAGTGAAACTGCCCATGACAGGTTCAGGACCAGAGAGCTTGATGCCTGCCCTGTGTGCAGAGCTGGCCTCTTTATTATGGTTTATTTTGAAGTTAAAATTAAGGGGAGGAAAAAAGACATGGCACTCATCATAGAGGTGATATATTTCAAACGTTTGAAATAGGATGATTTCAAGATCTTTTAATTTAGAGTCATTTTCAAAGCTATGAAAAAACTCTTTAAATATAATCAGGCCTGTTTTATGTTTATTGTCTTTAAGGAATATGTATAATGTTCTAATCTTAGATTTCAAACAGTGTGGGCAGAGCAATATCATGTTTTATTTCATCTTTTCATTGGAAATTGTGTTGTCCAAAAGGATCCTTATTTAGATGTGGCTTCACAAAGATATTTGCAGGGCTTCAATTACTACTCTATGTAAATGAATTATTAATTTTAAAAAAAACACCTATAGGTCACTTTTAAAGTCAGGTTAATAAATTTCCTATTGACTAGATTTCTCCAAACATCTGCTTAATGAATATTCAGAAAACATTTTGACCTGGCTTCGTTTGGGGATTATAAAACTAATGAAAATTAAAGGCATATTATACCTTATTATGGCAATAGGTGCAATATAATATGGTAACTCAAGTCACAGTTGTAATTAATTTAAGGAGTAAACAGATTTGTAGTTTTCTCTCATATCTCTTGATTTTTTTCTCTCTAAAATATTTCAAACTTGCAAATAGAAGGAATGGCTATGCATAGAACGGTTTAAAGCCACTTTAAACCATTGGACTTTGCAATTTTAGAGCACAAACATCTATCTAGTAGTTTACTAGTATTTCAGGAAGTGTTTTCTTACTAAATTATTAAAACACTTCTCTCTTTTCCAACTACATTTTTGTGTAAGGCCAGATTTTCATCATATACTTCAACCAACCTAAAGTAGCAGTTCAGATTCAGAAGCAGATGAGTGCTCACTATCTTTTATTAAGATATGTTAAAATAGATGCACAGGTGATGGGTTTATTATTGACATATTAAAATGAATTATTAAGTAAAATATTTGTTAATCTCTTGGTTTCACTTTCTAATATGGTAAACAAATACCAGTAGCTATAAGCCACATGAACAAAGTCTCTTTTGGGTTCCTCAAGAATCTTAAGATGTGAAAAGGGCCAAAACCGGGTTGGCTCAGTGGATAGACCATCGGCCTGCGGACTGAAGGGTCCCGGGTTCGATTCCGGTCAAGGGCATGTGCCTGGGTTGCGGGCATGTCCCCAGTGGGAGATGTGCAGGAGGCAGCTGATCGATGTTTCTAACTCTCTATCTCTCTCCCTTCCTCTCTGTAAAAAATCAATAATAAAAAAAAAAAAAGATGTGAAAAGGATCCTGAGATCAAAAAATGTGAGAACTGCTATTTTAATTCCTTATGACTGAAAGTGTGGTTCCAGAAATCACTTGAACTATGGGAACTACTCCCTCCCCCACCCCATCTCCACTCCAGTCGGAACTACAGTATAGCAAGGTCTTCCTGTGATTCTCCCATACATCAAGGAATCCCAGCCTCCAGGGTCTTCCGGCAAGGGAAGTGCCTCAGTAGAAATCCTACAGGCAAAGTGAAAACACAGGGAGAGAGCACTGGGAGATTCCAAGACCCAGAGCCTTCTTTCCTGAAATGGTTTCCTCTGTTAAAGTATTGCCTTTTAGGAACACATTCGCACACAGTTTAGATGCTTGGAATTGCCTGGAGGGCCAATTGAAATCTGGGCTCAGTGAGAGTAGGCTGGTCACTCAGGAAAAGAAGACCTATTGGAGACAGAAGCCTGCAGCATTACTCAAAATCCTCCTTAGCAAGGTGTGTCTCCAGGCACATGCTTATAATTGGAAGATAAAGGCAGAAAAATGTACACAAACAAAAATCCCACTTAAAGTTTAGTTGATATCAAAAGCATACATGCAATCCAAGCAGATGATCACATTTATGTAAAGCATTTGTGAAATTAACCAGGCTGTGGCACTTTGTGGCAGAGGCAGACATTTATATGTTTTTAGTGGGGTTAGTGTTCAGTCTGAAACAAACTATGTTTGGATTAAGTGTACAACCAGACAGTTTAATATAAACTGTTGTAACAAAATCTTCCATTTCTCAGCCCTAATAACTGTTTGTGTTCTTCTTGCTTTTAGGGTGAATCTGTAAAATATTTCCTGGATAACTTGGATAAACTTGGAGAACCAGTAAGTTTTTTAACTGAGTGTTCAGTGCCATTTGAAAGCAATAGTCAGGATATTGATGTCAGGAAATTTAGAAAAAGTATGTATCAGGCTATTTGCTTCTTTCTGTGTCCTAGTGGCAGTATTCTGACTGTTCCCACTTCATTTTTTTCTCCCTCTACTATCCAGATCTCTGCCATTTCCTTAAAGAATTGCCCTATCCACTGCTCTATGAAAGTAAAACTGTTTAGAGAATGAAGTTTATGTTTGAAAATGAGATAGCATTTTATATGTTCTACTTTACTGTCTTTTGGGTTTTTGTAAACAGAAAGAACACAGTGAGTTCATTGATTTTAAAACCTTTCAGAAAACGGTGTTTTCCAGCTCGGAGCCCCTTTGTGTTGAGTTACAATGTAGGAGGGCTAGAACTGAAGGCCCAATGAAGAGACTCCACGTTGTAGGAGAAAGAGTTTGTGATTTTCCTGCCGTGTGTCCCTCAGAGCCAGCAGCTCTCAGCTGGCTGTGGCTGGCCCTGGCCTGCGCCACCGCGGGCAGAGCAGCTGCACTGTTTGTTCTCCGTATTGGATTCATGCAGGAGACACCATCGGGAGGAAGGTTCTGCTGCCTAGAAAATGTTTGGAAGCCGTTGCCTTAGAGGCATTTGTTACCTGCTAAGTTTAGTGCAGTTCTGTTTTCCTCCTCTTAAAGCTAATTTCTGTTATAATTTTAATATGATCTCATGGGTTCTTTGAGATATTTAACTTTATAACTTAAAGGAAGCACAGCATGAAACCCATTACGAGTAGGAAAGTAACATACCGATGGATCTAGGACACGTGAAAAAGTGCCCTCTTTTTATTCTAGCAGGATAATTTTTGTATTTTCCCTTATTTTGTATTTTGCTAAATTGTATTTGTTTGCCCTTAAAACCGGTGTTTTTCTCCTACCTGTTTCTTACACACAGATGTTCCAGAAGTTGGGATCCCCATATTTATCTGTTTTTACTCAGTCCACATCAATGAAACTTTTTATTAAGTCTTATCTCATTATCACTCTTCCATCTGGTCAGATTATAAGCCTTAAAAAAAGTTAAGAGAATCCTTAGTAGATAAACTAATTTTTAAGAGTTTTTTTTCATGTTTTCCAATCCAAACACTGACCTGCTCTTCTTTTATTTTTTCTTTTATACTTTTGAAATATATATATCTTCATTGATTTTGGAGAGGGCAAGATAGAAACATCACCGATGAGAGAAATCGTGAATCGGCTGCCTCCTGCACTATAAGGGCACAATCCTGCAACTTGGGCATATGCCCTGACCAGGACGAACTGTGACCTTCTGGTTCATAGGCAACGCTCAACCACTGAGCCACAGCGGTTGGGCTGACCTCCTCTTCTTAATTTGCCTTTTCACATAGGCCTTCTTTGAGCATACCGCTTAAAGTAGGTCTCCTCCTCTTGTTTTCAGGGTCAGCCCTGGCTTGTTTCAAACCTCCTTGCTCTTATTACTACAGTTGGTTTACTTAGTTCTATGCTTATTGGTCTTTTGCTATAGGCCAACTCCAGTAAATTTTGTACTAACTGCTTGGTATCTTATATTGAGGACAGTTCTGAGGCTACATCTGGAATAAAAAGGAAAAAGTGCTGTAATCAGTTGGTAGTTGTAAAGGAGGGAAGAGTTGTAAACCTGGGTGCGCTGGACATTGGCCACCCATTCTGTACATATTAGACAAGTCCCAGGATTGCATTTGCTTCTCCATCTCTGACTGTGGCACCAGGGTCATTGAAGCCCTTCTGTGTGCCCAGCCCCATGACCCTCTGGTAGGTGGAACAGCACCTAGATCAAGGACCTGGGTTCTGCACCCAGACCACCTGGGTTCCAATCCCAGTGCTATCACAGACTGGCTCTGTGTGACCTTTGGCGTTTCTAAACCAGTTTTTTCATCCATGTCATAGGCATAGTAAGAGAACCGACCGCATAGGGTGTGGGACAGTTCCATGAAATAAACCCCCTGTCTCAGTCTGCTCAGGCTGCCATAACAAAATACCACAGCCTGGGAGGGCTTAAACAAAGACATTTATTTCTCACAGTTCTGGAGGCTGGCAGTCCAAGATCAAGGTGCTAGCTAAGGAGGGTCATGAAAGCCAGTCAGCAAAGTTCAGATCTGATGGAGTGTGGGTGGTTCCGAACTCACGATGCAGGAGGGGTCAGCCTGGGGGTGGCTTAGAGGTAAAACCAAGAGGTGCAAGGCATTCAAGGCAGAGAAACTAGTGAAGAGATGGTGATCCACACCTGAGATGAAAGAAATGGGGCAATAAGGAGGAAAGGAAAAATGTAGGAAAGATTCAGAGAAAGAACAGAGGATTTAATGTGAGATAGAAGATGATAGAGAGGCTTAGAGAATGCAGACATTGTTGGAGGGACAGGAAATAGAAAGGAAAATTTACTGGTTGGAGTTGGAGGAGTTGGTAAGGAAGAATATGAGTTTTCTTATTGTAGACATTGTATTTGTGAATAGATTGTCAAGTGCAAATGAACGGTGAGCATTTAAAAATGAGACTGCAGAGACTTGAGTGGAAGTTTACCTGCTTGTCACAGCCTTCTTGATTTCCCTCCCTACAGCAAGTGGCTATGGTGGGTGGCTGATACAGTAGGAACTGCTAGATAGTAACGTAAAGCGTGCCAAACACGACTCTTAAGCACTTCATTCCTTTAACTCATATAGTGCTCACAGCACCCCTAGGAATGTTACTATATTTTACAAATGAGGAAATTGAGACAGAGAGGTTAAGTGGCTTGTCCAAGGTCACACAGCTAGTATTAAAGCTGACTCTAGAATTCACATTCCTAATCACTATTACTGTTAAACCATTTAGCATTAAATGACATTGTCCTGTGTTTTATGCTTTGTATGAATTAGCCTTTAGCTTCCTAACTAGAGTGTTAGCTCCTAATTAAGGCAATAATAAATATGTTTTTATATTTTTGAAATTAGAACATTTTAAAGAAAGAACAATTCAGGGCTGGCATGTTTCTGAGGCATCTGGCACACAAGTGCACTGTGAATTGGTACCACCTTCCTAGAAAGCAGTTGGGCATTTAGTGTCCAGGATTGTCAAAATGTTTATAACCTTTGACCTCATAATCTTATTCCCGATTATTTAGATGTATGCATAAGAATTTTAATTGCTGCGCCTCTATTAATTAAAGCAAAAAATTGGGAACAACTTAAATGAGCACTAGTAGGAGAATGTTTCTGTAAATCATATCACATTAATCCATCGATGTAAAGTAGGTAGGTATGTGAACAACAGCTAGAAGGAAGCCTGGAAATGCCAACACTTTGGAGTCCCAGAGTTACTTAATAAAATGGCTGTTAATTACAGATAACTGTGAACTGCCTCCTTTTTTCCTTTACTCCAACACGCTATTTTCAGGAGATAAGTTTACAATTCGCATTGTAAGGACACTTTCAGAATCATATTACACTATTTGGAAAGACATAAAATGCAGCATTGCAAATAACAGCACTGTTTTTAAAAAACTTGCCCTGATTCTAAAAAATATGCTGACCTTGATGATGAGAATTTAAGGCTCTTCTGTTCAGTATTGCCAAAAAGCTTTGTCAACGTTCTGGAAAAACACTAGCCTGAGAAGAGAGAAATCAGTTATACTGCATAACAAAGGCAATTCTACGGTAGCCAGTGACTCTAGCCAGTGACTCGTGAGACCAGCAGCTTCTTTCTGCTCAGAGTCTGGTAGTTGTCTGAGCCTGCTCACAGAGAAGGGCTCATTTGACCTTTGCATAAACTGTCCCTTAGAGGCAGGTAGGCAAGCCATTGTCACCTTCATTTCACAGGCAGAAGTGCTGACAGAGTAAATGACTACTTGTGTCAGTAGATGAGACAGCTGGAACACAACTACACCATACCCTGGAAACAGACCGAGAAAGTGGCCAAGTAAAGTCAGCTCATGAGTTACAGTAGAGGAAGTGTTTTCTATGTTTGTAGTACAGCAGCGATGATAATAACATGGAGTGACCAGCATAGAGGGTCTTAGTCATTGAGGCGATAAAGGAATGTTTAGTGTGGATTAGAGAGAGGCAGAACCTAGAAGTGATCCTCCTGAATGGACATTCAGACCCCAGGAGCAGGTGTGTGCATGAGCAGTGGCTGAAACTAAGAGTGGGTTACGGTGGGGAGTTACACTGAAGGCAGATACACAGCAGTTGGTAGATAAGACCTTAAAT
>NW_006300363.1:669382-685938 GCF_000327345.1 Myotis davidii | reverse complement strand
CAGGAATGAAAAAAAAAATAGGTGCTGCTCATTTGTAGTGAATTTTGAACCAGTCGTCGTACACTAACATTTTAATATATTTGGCATTGTATAATTGGAATAATAATAGTATTGATGCTTTAGTATTATTAAGAGGTGTCGACATGTTAAAAAGATAATTTTGCTTGCATATCCGTTCACCAGACACTTAGTAGAACATTAAAAATTCTAGTTCTGGTTCCTGAGTATAAAAGCTTTTTTTTTTCCCCCCCAGAATTATGTTCCATCACAACAAGATATTCTGCTTGCCCGAAGGCCCACCAAAGGCATTCATGAATACGACTTTGAAATTAAAAATGTTCCTTTTAAAATGGTCGATGTAGGTGGTCAAAGATCAGAAAGAAAACGTTGGTTTGAGTGCTTCGACAGTGTGACATCAATACTTTTCCTTGTTTCCTCAAGTGAATTTGACCAGGTGCTTATGGAAGACCGACTGACCAATCGCCTTACAGAATCTCTGAACATTTTTGAAACAATTGTCAATAACCGGGTTTTCAGCAATGTCTCCATAATTCTCTTCTTAAACAAGACAGATTTGCTTGAGGAGAAAGTGCAAATTGTGAGCATCAAAGACTATTTCTTAGAATTTGAAGGGGATCCCCACTGCTTAAGAGACGTCCAAAAATTCCTGGTGGAGTGTTTCCGTAACAAACGCCGGGACCAGCAGCAGAAGCCCTTGTACCACCACTTCACCACTGCTATTAACACCGAAAACATCCGCCTGGTTTTCCGTGACGTGAAGGATACTATTCTTCATGACAACCTCAAGCAGCTTATGCTACAGTGATATACAAAAGACTTGCTGTTTTAATGCCTTTTTGTCTTTTTTATTGTTTTCTGTTTGTTTTGTTTTTTCAAATAGTTTACAACAGGAATTAGAAAAATCTTGATGCTGTGTTGAAGTTCTTGGAAATCTGAGTCCTTCTTCTGCAGACTTTGGTTTGTGGCTGAAAGCTGCTGAATAACAACACATTGCCAATATCTGCTGAAGTTCAGGCTTTGATCGGTTTCGCTATGGCTTCCATTAGAGTGGAGTTGTAATTTTCTGCCAAACCTCACTCGAGGTATAGTTCAGGCTTTAACACCTTCCACTTTCAAACTGGATTGCCCTGTAGTGCCAAGTATAGCAGGTGTCCTTGAGTATTTCTAGTATGAGGTTGAGAATATTCAGTTCTAAAACAAATAAGATACCTTTTGTCTGCCTGACACATAGCAGCAACACTCGTGCCTAGCTTTATGGTGACCTATTTTGAAATGGCTATTGGAAAAAATTTTGATCTTAGGAATGACATTCTATAGATTCACCAGATTTAGCCTTCATGTATTTTTCATTACATGCATAACAGTTGTTTTGTTTTAAAATTTCTGTGGTTCCTAAAGGTAATGTTTTTAGTGTTTTAAAGTTTACATGAGGATTTCTGGTTTGATGCTAATGGAAGTTCACAAATGGTACGGGGGAGCAAAAGGCAAGCAAGTGCCATATATAGTGTTTTGGTCAAAGTTATGAGTGAAATACGATTTACCCTTTTCATATTTAAATATGTAATAAAAGTGTCGGATGTGAAACATCTTGGCCATGGCAGTAACTAAAAATTGCAAGCAACTTGATAACAGAACTTTCTAAATAAACATAACCTTTCCAGATGTTATGTGTTTTACTCTCAGACTTTTGAATCCTGTTTCAGATTATTGGGGGCCTTACTGTAGGAAACCATTTTGCTTTTGTTTTTGTTTTGTTGTTTTTTTAAGTATATTGTATTGATTTTTTACAGAGAGGAAGGGAGAGGGATCGAGAGTTCGAAACATCGATGAGAGAGAAACATCGATCAGCTGCCTCCTGCACACTCCCTACTGGGTATGCGCCCGCAACCAAGGTACATGCCCTTGACCAGAATCGAACCTGGGACCCTTGAGTCCGAAGGCCAACACTCTATCCACTGAGCCAAACCGGTTAGGGCAGGAAACCATTTTGTACCATCACAAACGCTTTTCTTTTGCTCTCCTGTCTATTCCCATTAACTCAGAGAGTGGCATTTTTGGGATTTTTTGTTGTTCATTTGGAGTTTGCAGTATTTTTGTATCAAACTATTCAAGATACAAGAAGGTATCATTTCAAATTCCTACTCATTCTTGGTATGTCACTAAAAAAGCACAGTATGTGCATGTTCATTTATGAAATTCCAGCTTTATTGAGGTGCATTTGGAATGTTTTAAGGATATTCCTAAGAACAAGAGATAATATTTTTAGTTCACACCAACATCTGATTGCATTTGACCTCCTCCATTTCTTACCAAATGAAAACATACCCATGCAATAGCTTTTTGATTCCAGATACATTCACAGCAGACTCTTCAGAATGGCTGGTTTGCAGTACTGAAAATCCTGGCTTGCAGGGTAAGTGCAGTGTTGGAATTGGATTAGGGAAAAGATGGACAAGGCTGGGGACAGTTTGGAAAATGGCAGCTTTTCTCCTTTTCCTGAAAATTGTCACTAAGACTGTGATATTCGTCACTTTACTGTATAGCTGACTGGGCTCTCAGGTATTTTCTTGGCGAGGAAGTTCTTGAAAGATGGGTGAACATTATGAGCCACCCACCGTTACGACAATGGCTCTTGGTCTGTCTTGCTGTCTAGTATGAGATAGGGCTTTTCTCTGAGCTAACCAGGAATTGTTCTTGCATACCTGACTTTGCTTGCATTTGCAGTTCCATCCATAGTCACTCCCAGTATTTTCATGCCTTGGTGATATGTGACCTCCAGACCTGTCGCCCACATGATAATGCAAATGTCCATGCATGTTTAAACATCTAGTGCTTCTTGCCAAAAAGAATACTTTGTTTAAATTCATAGAATAATTTCAGAGCTTCTGAATATCATGTGCACAGTAACATTTGGACTGTGTGGTGGAGAGCCTGTGTGTAAATTTAGCTATTGGTTTTATGGAATGGCCAAAACATTAACTCCAGCGAGGGGCTGAAGTGAGTTCCCTATGTGAAGAGGACACTTGGTCGGTTTATGTTATATTTAAGATTTGTGACGTGAACCATAAATATTGCCTGACAAAGCAGAAGTCACCAGTTTCCCCATATTGGCTACCAACAAGAAACATTGAAACACCAAACAGATACGGTATTATTTTGGGCAGTTGTGATTTTCTTTCCTGATGTGTGTGATGTCTCAGAGTCAACCTTCTTTTATGGTAAAATCTAGAATACACTTTGAGGCAGCAAATTACTTATATTTAATGGCTGGCTTGTTTAGACATTCAGTAGAACTATGAAGTTCAATCTGAATGCTTTAGTCCACTCTTTTTATATACTGTATTTTTAAACTGGTTGAAGGAGTCGTTATACCTATATCATGCAAACCAAATCCTTTTGAAATACCACTATATGAAGATGGAGGTGAACAAAACAAAATTAAAAGGGTGCTCATAGCTATGCCAATTTACCCCTAATCTCTAAAAACATGATTTAAAGTTCTTTCATCTGTTAAGATTTTCTTAGACTTCATGATTATTTGGAATAAGATGTGCCTAATTTTCTTACATTCTGTTCTTAAATCTGAATGTCTTGTTTAATTCTTAAGAAATGCTACAAAATATCCTCTTTGACCTTGAAGAACTTTGTAGTATACAGAGTTGCCTTATATTACAAATCAAAGAACACCACAGATTTGGGCCTTGATTTTCATATAGGAAAAGGGTTTTGTCAAATGTTTTCTGAAGATCCAAATAATTCAAAACGTGCCTCTTCTGCTTAAGTATTATTTTAATAACCTGAATCATTGCTTTCTGCCAAATACTGTGTTAAGTTTAAATCTTCATTTCAATCTTGTCTGGAAAGGGCACTGGATGGCTGTAGTGCAGCCGTAATCCGAGAAGGCAATGTGAGTGAAAAGGGGCCATTTATTTATTTTGTTTTCTTTGAAGTTTCATTGGCATATATTTTACAAAGTTAGGAGCCTCTGGTGAATCGCTCTAGTGAGGTTGTTTCGGGAAATCCTTGTTCAGTTGGTGGCAGTGGTTGGCTTAAAGTAGAAGGAAGTAAGATGACCTTATTACCAGAAATGACTAGAAATATTAATTTAGATTTGACAGAAATCATGTCCTATAATTTTTTGTAAGAAGGAATAAATAAATCTTAATTTCCAATGTATACCCAAATACTTGTATTTATGCTTTTGATGAAATGTATTTTCAGCATTAATACACATATCCAGTTATGCCTTATTTAGAGAAGAATAAAGTTACCAAGTTAATGTTCTGAAACTCAAATCACTATTTGAGAAGCCCTCAAATTGGTGCTTTCATTATATAATGATACATTTAGACAAAACCCCAAACCAAGCCATTTGCAACAAGATTTTCTCCATTGCAAATTTGTAGCAATGTTATTTCTGTATATGTAATGAGAAAGCTAAATTATCAGTGTTAACTCTTATTGGAATTCATGGAATCGTGCCTGTAAAGTTCAGTTCACTATTTGTAACAAACTCCCTAATAAATGTAGAGAAAGTTACTCTGTTACCTTTTCATTTCTTCTAGTTTTATTTGAGGAATCAGGACAGAAATTTTGCACATGTCATTTTCAATTGGAGATCTACTTAGTGCTGAGCCACTTTATCTCCTGTCATATCAACAGGTTAAGTTCCATTAGTCACCGACAGTCTGGTCATGTGCTGCTTTACTAACAGAAAAATGATAGGACACAGATTGGCTTTCTGTCCAGTAAACATGAGGAAGGGAGGGATGGTATGGGAGTGGGTGTGTATGTGTCTCCATGTCCCAAATAATACATACCCATTATTTTATGGTACGAAGCTAGGGCTTAATAAGTTTATGCTAGAAATTGAAGTATAAGACTAAACCTGAGCATTTTAAACAAGTTGGCTTTCATGGCTTTTTCAAGTACCACCACATTGATATTAGCCTTAGGCTGGTAAGTGATTCTTACCATCATATGGAGTACAGTGTTTGTACCGCTAGCATGCTTATGTCTGTACTTGAATGTATAGTTAGCATTGAAATAAATATGTTCATTCTTATTTCATCCAGGTCTAGCCATCTGATTGCAAATGCCAGAGCTTATATGGACCAAAAAAGCATTAATGATAGGGCAGTATTCTCTGGGTTGATTAGAGGTTTTGAGACATACTCGAATCTGTTCATAATGATCATTTCCAGATGCATCAACGTATGCTGACCCACTATGCATAAATTTTCAATCAGTGAATATCATGATAGAAGTAGGCTACTTTCCTTCCCTTTGTATTTTAAAAGCTTATATATTTCTTACCATAGTAAGCGATACATTTGTCCTCAGTCATGCCTATTTGATGGGGTGGGGGTTAATTCTTGGAAAGTATATGTAAAAATGCAACAAACTAACATTCCCCCTTTTTTGTTTTACCTCTTAAAGCAGAAGTAGAAAATGTTTTCACTGGCTTTTCTGTACAGTACTACTATACAGTGGGGAGAATTCATTTACCACAAGGAGCCTTATAAAAAAGTATATTTTGTAACAACCTCATAATACTGTACCCAACCAAACATCCTTTGTATTAGTTCTGTATAAAAGTATTTGTGGCTTAGGATTTTTTATACATATATCTTTTTATAACTTTCCAGGAACTAAGCGCATTATCTGATATTGTAAATTATTTTCTGTCAGTGCTTTAGTTCAGGGTTGGCAATAAATTATTTCTAAAGGAGGTCTGAAAGTGGCAAGGACAGTTGGGTTTTATAAAATGAGTTACTAGTTATTAAGGCTTTTTACTTTTGTACATATTTTGCAGAATTTTTGCCTCTTGCTTTTAATATTTGCTTTGTAAAGATTACTGACATTTAATAAACATTTATAAACTATGCAATACTATGCTGTTATTTAAACTACTTGCTAAATGTAAAATGTGAAGCAGGCATTTACTTAAAATTTGAAAGCAAAAGTTTCACCTGGTGACTTTAAAGCACAGAAATCTCTAGTCGGCAGCTCTCCCAATAATACTGTGCCTTAGCATTCCTCCATAAACGTTCCTTACTAAGGATGGAGATGTGGGCTTCGTCCAGGGAAGTTCCCAGACTCTTACTGCATTTTGATGTGGGAATTTTTCTCTGTGATCCTGTTAAATTGCTGACATTGGCAGGATGGTGTTTCTGGGCTCCTAGTTCGTTCACCTGCAGAAGTAATGCTGTTGTGTCTATTGTCCAGAAATGGTGTTTTAAAAACAAACATGTTACCACTCAGTTTTATATTTCAATACGGTTTATTTTATAGAAAAGTTGCAAAGATACTAGAACTCCCCTGTTCTCCATTCCCTTTATAAGTTTCTCCAGTTAACGCCTGGCCTTCTTATGGTACGTTGGTCGTAATTAATGAACCGACATGCACACTTAATACTAACGAAAGCCCGTTCCTTATTCAGATTTCCGTAGCTGTTCCCTGATGTCCCTTTCTGTTCCAGATGCCATCCAGGACAGCAGGCTTCATTTAGTTGGCATGTCTCCGGGCTCCTCCTGGCTATTGCTGTTTTCCCAGAATTTCCTCGTTTTGATGGCCTGGGCAGTTCTGAGGAAGAGGAATACTGACCAGGTACAGGCATATCCTTACTGCACCTCACAGACGTTGAGGTTTTTTTACAAATCGAAGGCAAGACCCTCCACTAGCAAGAGATCACCACTCGTTTTACTGTGGTGGTCTGGAACGGACCCACAGTATCCCAGAGGTATGCCTGTTTTTTTTTTCTAGATTATCCTTTTATTGGGATCTTTGATTTATTTATTTTTTTCTCATGACTAGACGGGGTTAAGTGTTTAGGGACCACAGAGGTAAAGTACCATTCTCAAAATCCTATCAGGCACACCGCTCATCTTTTCCCTTTACAACGTCAGCTAAATTAGAAGGTGTTAAATAAACGTTGGCATATTCATACCTTTTCTAAACTGGCATAGGTTGGAAGCTGAGCATGTACTTTTCTTCCCCAAAGCAGATTGAAGGGCTTTTCCCCACAGTTGGGATTGCAAAGCAGGTGGCGATGGCCGGGCTCCAGGCTGGTTGGCTCCAGGCCTTTCTGGCAAATTAAAAATTCTGTTCCAAGGCCTCAGCATTAACACTTTTCACTGTTGGTCCCAAGAGAAACGGAGAGAAAAGTTTGGACTTAAAAATATCTACAAATCTGAAACTGTCTAGAACTCTGTAGATTGGAAACAGGTCACTCATTAAAGGCTTGAGATTTAAGATCTTTTAAATTGACTCTAAACGGAGCATTTGAATCCCAAAACAAACCAAGAAGTCTTCTTATGTTATTGCTGGAACAAAGCAATATTCATTGTTGTCAAAGGAAATGGCTAAAACTCAAACTATTATCTAGGAAAGTTTTGGCCCAATTGGCACAATCACACCATTAACACAGGATGTTCTCTTGAAATCACCTGTTCCACTGCCCCAATGTTCCTTGTTGGGAGGGAAAAGAGAGACTATGGTCTCAAGAATGCAGGAAACTCAAGTGTTTGTAGGTTAAACCAGAGTTTTGTGTTGGTGATGGGAAATTTGGCAAATCCTCAAAAAACAACTGACCTAGGGCAGTGTTTTAAAATTCACATTGTACATTTCCCTCAAATTAGTGGGGTACCTGAAATACAGTCGTGTAATGGGAATGAGGAGGGCCTATGAGAACACTGCAACTCTATTACACAAGCATCCCTTTTCAAGGACATCAAGACACAAGGCTCGAACAAGCATTGCATACAAACTAACAACGCGGCATCTGTGTGAAGCTGTCTTTGTTGGCCATGAGAATACTGAGGGAAATTGTGGCCACAATGAATATTTATACTGGGTGGAGGAGCATGTAGATTTCTTTTCCCATGAAGGTGCATGATAGGGAACACTAGGAATGAAGCGTTTTTAAAAGTTGATCATTCTCTTGTAATTACACTGCAGCTTTAGACTTAGGCTTGATGTCAAGTGTTGAAGAGAGAACAAGTTTATAAGATAAAACTGAAGGCCAAACACACTGGCCTTGGGAGAGAAGTGTAGTTGTTTTTTTCCGTGTGTATGTGTGTTTAATTTTTGATTTATTTTACACAGAAATTCCCAGTTCTTGTCAACCTTGTGGGATTTAACTGGCTGGTTTCATTGGAACTTTATTTTGAAAAAAAGAACACCCAAGGCTTGGCAATGTTGATGAAATCATATATTAAAGCAAATTTTGTACATTCGATCCCGGCATATACGTAGCAGGTTACAGATGCTATAAAAGAGAAATATATTAAGAGTAAGGACTGGCTGTCCAGCCGTACAGAACTAATGAGCATCAATTTAAGACAGGTAAACTGTAGGGCATAGCCCTTTCTAAGTGCATATCACTGTCAGTTGCACAGGTAACTTTCCAACTCGGCACACGTAAGACACAGAGTATGTATTTACCCTTTCCAGCCAACACTCCGCTGTTCTCACAAATCCAGCATCTCAAAGGCCTTCCATATTTTCATAGGAGTTGAACTGTACTTACCTGCAGCACCATAGAATGGAACAGAAACATTGAAAATCTGATCTTGTGTTTTGTGGATTGGTAGTATTGTATGCATACTTCCCAGTTTGGTAGTAAATACTTTTTCCCAATTAGTCATAGGAGTCATAAGATTTCATTTCTGCGTTGTGTAATTAAGCTTTACTTAAGTTTTACCCCTGTGTACCTAGATTTGGGGGTGTTTTGTTGTTAGTTGTGTGTGTCCGGGGACATTCTCTGGTAGTATAGGGCTTGTGTCCAAGGGTGTCCACGTAACTATTTACAAAAGGCAGCTCAGAACTATCTGTGAGCAGCGCCCAGAAGGGGCACTTGGCTTCCAAACCTCAGGCCTTTTTATTCACTGGTGACTTAATACTTGTCTTTATCATGGTCCTCATGTAAGCAAGACTTCTGTAGCACTGTGCAAATAAGACGTGAGCTTCCAATAGCATGTGAAAATGCTCTCAACGTGATTAGCCATCAGGGAAATGCAAATCAAAACCACAATGAGATACCACTTCACACCTAACAGGATATCTACAACCAAAAACAAAAACAACAAATCAAAAACCAAGGCACAATAATAAGTATTGGTGAGGCTGTGAAGAAATTGGAAACCTCATCCATTGCTGGTGAGATGTAAAGTGGCACAGGCCCTTTGGAAAGATTGGCAATTTCTCAACATGTTAAACAGAGTTGCCATGGGATCCAGCAATTTCAGTCCTAGGTATAAACCCAAGGGAATTGAACGCATCCATACAAAAATTTGTACATGAATCTTCATAGTAGCCAAAAAATGGAAACAATTCAAATGTCATTAACTGGTGGATGGATAAACTAAAAGTGGTATAGCTATACAATGGAATGTTATTTGGCATTAAAAAAAATGAAGGCCTTGATTCATGCTACAATATCGAGAAACCCTCAAAACATTGTGCTAAGTGAAAGAAGCCAGACACAAAAGGGCTTCATCTTTACAAGTATCGGATTCCATTTGTGTGAAATGTTCAGAGCAGGCAGAACACAGGTTTGTGGCTGCCTGAGGCTGGTGGTAGAGGAGATGGGGAGTGCGTGCTGACAGGGATGGGCACTTGGGGGAATGATGATAACATTTTCAAGTTAGATTGTAGTGATGGTTGCATAACTCTCACTACACTAAAAGCCCCTGAGTCGCACCTTTTAAGCTAATTTTATAGTATATGAGTTCTAAAAACAATAATGCAAGAATGTGAACCTTCAATCACCCCACACAAGTTTGCAAAGAAAGATTGAAAATACACACCAAAATGTTAACTTTGTGGTTTTAAGGAGTGATGGCAATCACAAGACATTTTGTCTTCTTTACACTTTTCCGGTTTTTAAATTTTTTACGAAGCACATCTGTTATTTTTATATTAAGAAAACAAATCAATCAACATTTTAAAAGCAAAAGAGCAGCCCTGCATTGGACCGGCAGTGTATAAGCTTCTCTGTGCTTGTTTGAAAGCTGCTCATCTGGTTCGCCTGGTGCCTCAGTCATACATGTGCAATTACTTGTTTCCCACTCTGACCTAAAGAACAGTCCATAAGCTTCCGAGGCAGAGGTCACTGTGTGTGTCTCATTAACCTCTCCATGCCCAAAGTCTAGTAGCTTGCTATATACCTGTATGTGCTCAAAAAAATATTTGTAGAATGTAACCGAAGTTATGAAATGTCAGCTGTGTCACCTACGGGCTAGAGACGGGTGATAAGAAAATGATCTGGTTACGGAATTGAATTTAACATGCTCACAAATCTAGTGGGGGAGAAATTATAGGCGCATCGGTCTTAAACCAAGACACACAGTAATAAATGCCACTCAGGAGCACAAGCTAGAGTGCTGTGGACCTTCAGAGAAAGGCAATCACCTCCATCCAGACAGAATCAGAAACACTTTTGTGGAGGAAAAGGCATTTTGGCTGGTCCTTTGAAGATGACTTAAATAGACCTGGACATGAGGCTGCATGCCTGATAGATAGAATGCATAGAAAAGGCACTAGAAGTAAAGAGGGGAAACAGTTCACTCTTCAATAGGGACAACAAAAATATGGAAGGCTGTGATAGAAGGTGAATACAGCATAGGTTGTTCTAGGCAAAGGGTACAGCATGTGCAAAGGCACTGGGGCATGGTGGAGCTTATGAGTGGGGGAAGCAGCAAGAACTCTCCCTGAGAGATAGGCAGAGACCGATAAAGCAAATGGGAAAATATTAGTTGTTCATTATGCTATTCTTTCAAAATGTACGTGTGACATTTTTCATAGTTAGAAAAAAAAAATAACCTCATTGAGGTGGTGGTGTAAATGTGAAAACAGCCTCAAAGCCTCCGCTGGAGTGGGGTGCACACCAGGAGGCATGCGGGGTGGAGTTGTGGCAGATCCACCGCATCAGGATGCTTTCAACTCAGCCACAGTCCTCGCCTCCTGAAGCCCCGGGGGCTGCACTTTTTCGCCAGCCTTTGTGTGATCCATTTATTGAATAGCCTCTTTGCTCCACAGTACAAGAGGCCCAAACTGCTAATCCCAGCATAAGACATAACTCAGTACATTTTTTTCACCCACACTTTCATCTTTACATTATTACTTTTCTAGAGGATTACTGTGCTGCTTTTTTCTTTTATGTTGCAAGGTTCTTCAAGGAATGACTACAAGATGTTTCCGTAGTTGATAAATAAGAACATGAGTTTCAAGTAAGATGAACTTGGAGTGAAACCCAGGCTTCTCTACTTACTAAGCTGTGTGGTTTGGGCAAATGACTTAGCCTTTCTGGGCATTGACTGCCTCATCCATAATACCTATGGAGTAAGTTTTGTATTAAACATTAAATGCAGAACTGCTACAGTGCCTGGCACGGGATAGGATTTGGGGGTGTCTAATGTTAATTTTATTCTTTCGCACCCCCTTTGCTTTCTTTGTCTTCCTTCTTCCCTCTCCTCCTCCTCTTTGCTTCCTTTGTTTTTGAACTTGACAATTCCCACCCCCAAAAGAAACAGAAACCGACTTTTGAAATTCTCAGGCTATAATATCACCCTCACTATCGGAGGTGACACTTAAGCTAGAAGTCCCCTGAGAAAGATGTTGTGTTGATATTGGTGGCTGGAGGGAGAGCATACAGTTGGACATGTTCAGCCTTAAATTAATAGGATCTTTAAGAAAAATACATGTGCACCCCAATCATGTGATGGGCTGAGTACCACAGGGGCAAATCATTATTAAATTAATGACCAATGGCCAACGGAGTTGAGCTCTACTCTGTTTTCACTATGGGAAAACACAGAATAGGTGGGAGTTTTTTATTTTGTTTTGTTTTAAGTTAGCATTGTGCTCACCCAAAAGCTAAATATCCCTCAGTGGGCAAGGTTGGCAAAGAACGTGGGTCCCAGGTTGCCCGGTCCCAACCTCCATCGCATGTTGGCCCTTAGCTCCTGGAACGGGAACAGGTGTGGTCTCGGCCTGAGGCTGGTCCAGTGAGGCCCCTTCCTGGGACCTGTCTCAGGAGAGGGAACTCCCTTGCAAATCGGACTTACCCGAGGTGGATTCGCTGGTGACAGGCAGCAAAATGAATTCAAGAAGACATTTAGAAGTAAATGAGAATTGAAAATGTAGACACCTGAGCGCAAAGATGCAAAGCAAAGGGGCAGAGGAGAAAACATGCTCATCGTGCAAGTCTGCCTCTGCTGTGTAGGCGATCCGCGTCCAGGTGAAGGATGGAGATTCACCGCAGCTCCCCGCGGGATGGGGGTGAGGATATGCAAGCCCAGCCCAGAGAGCTTCCGGGGTGCAAGGTAGCTCTGCGGACAGGTTGCCATCTCATCTCTCTCTGTCTCTCTCCACCTCTGACTCTGTGTCCATCCTCTGCACACTCTCCAGTTCACTACTGGGAACTAGCCTGATTCATCTAAAGCCTGTCCCATGGGTAAGAGCCCCCGTAGGCCTCCAGTCAGCCTATGGATGGGCTGCTTAATTTGCCCCTCAGATATACCTGTAATAAATTAAATTACCACAAATCCTCAGTGGCTTGAAACAACTAAAATCTTTCCTCTCATAGTTCTGGAGGCCAGATGTCTGTAAACAGTATTGCTTGGCTGCCATTCCTCTGGCAGCTCCAGAATCTGTTTTTTGCTTCCTCCAGCTTTGGGGCTGCCAGCATTCCTTGGTTTGTGGGCACACCACTCAGCATTCACATCTCTCTGCTCTGTCCTCACATCGCCTTCTCCTCTGTGTGTCAAATCTCCCCTTGCCTCCCTCTCATAAGGATACACATGATGGCATTCAGGGCACCCTGATAATCCAGGATCATCTCTCCGTTTTAAGACCTTAGTTTAATCACACCTGCCAAGAACTTTTTGCCACATAATGTAGCAACCATAGGTTCCAAGGATTAGGATGTGTGTGTGTGTGTGTGTGTGTGTGTGTGTGTGTGTGTTTTAATATATTTTTATAGATTTCAGAGAGGAAGGGAGAGGGAGAGAAAGAGAAACAGTGATGAGAGAGAATCATTGATCGTCTCCCTCCTGCACGCCCTCCACTGGGGATCGGGAATTAGCCCTTGACCAGAATCAAACCCAGGACCCCCGAGTCCGCAGACCAACGCTCCATCCGCTGTGCTAAACCAGCCAGGGCCCTGGATGTGTTTTTTGTTTTTTGTTGAGGCAGGAGGGCATCGAGGACTGTTCCAGGTGGCTGTGATTGTGTGTTCATCTGCTCTGGAGATGTCTCTGGCCCCCTCTAAACTTCCCTAACTGCAAACACGTCATCTTTCCCACCCAGCCCAGCTCTCCCTTCTGACTTCCTATTTTTGGCCACAGTCGCATCATTTTTTCCATAACCCTCCTCAGAACTGTCTTTGACCCTTCCCAGTTCCTCTGCTTCCCCGACACCACCCCACCCATGCTTTAGAGCAGACACCCAACCTCAGGGTCACAAAGTCTCCACGCAGAGGGGAAACCTCTCCTCTAGCACCTTTGACTCAGAGACAGAGCTGCACCCGAAAGCGACGGTGACTTGTCCATGTCACAGGGCGATTTAAGGACTAGAGCTAGGGCCCTGAGATCCACTCCTGCCGTGGCTACCCCCACGCCTTATCTCTGTCTCTGCTGCCAACTTCCTTGGCCTTGCCCTTGTCTCTTCTCCTGGGGACCCTGCAGAAGCCTCACAGGCTCTCTCTGCCCAGTCTCCCCTTCTCCCCTTCGGCCGGTCACCCCAGCATCTGTTTCACCTCATTCACTTGGGTCTCCCTTTGACCTAGAAGCAAAGTCCATCCATTCAGCAAATATTTATTTATTGTTTTTAAAAATATTTTTAAATTTATTTCAGAGAGGAAGGGAGAGGGAGAGAAAGATAGAAACACAAACGATGAGAGAGAATCATTGATCGGCTGCCTCCTGCACGCCCTCCACTGGGGATGCAGCTTGCAACATAGGCATGTGCCCTGACCGGGAGTTGAACCCTGACCTCCTGGTTCATAAGTCAACACTCAACCACTGAGCTACGCTGGCCAGGCAGCAAATATTTATTGAGTATCTATTATGTGCTAGCTTCTGGGGGGGTCCAAGATGAACCAGGCCCAGGCCCAGCCTTCAATCACAATCCGGTCCACCTGCTGCCTTGGTCTGGCATCCACATTTCTCACCTACCTCTCCTACCCCAAGTGGCCCAGCTCCATGGCTGGGGTGCCTGCACTCCTACTTCTGCAGGTTCAGGGGGTTGTCCCCTGGGTGCAGAACTCTGTCCCTACCTGGGAAGCCTGCCCGGCACACCAGCCCAGTGCCCTGAACATGGCCCCTGCCCGGTGTACGCCCTTCTGAGACTCTTGGTTCTGCTTCCTGCCCTAGGTGGACTGAAGAAGCCCCCCCGGTGGCTGCTTTTGCTGCTTCACAAGGTGGTTTTTCACCTCCATCCCCCCTCCACTCCTGTTTTTTGCTACTGCCTAGAAGGTGGGGTACACCTGTCTGTCCAGTAGAGGCAGCTCTGATCCCCTGAACATAGCTCTCCCTGCCATTGCCTGTCTGGGGAAGCATAGCTGTGGCTGAGCAAAGTCGGGGTGAGTCCCTCAGCCCAGGGGTGCTCTGAGCAAGAGCTGAGGAACCCCCACACACACACACACACATCAGGTACCTGTCACCCAGGCCCACTGAATCCAAGAAACTATGGACTTCAGGGGATTTCTGTCTTGTCTCCAAGAGCAAGTGCTCCTGCCTGTGGTTGAACTGGGCACCGTCCTTTCCTTTGAGCCTGAGGAACCTGACCAGCCAGATGGCACAGATTTGGGCATTTTTATGGGCATTTTGCCTTTCCTGTGAGTCTGAGGTTTCCTGCAATAGCTGTATAACAGATTACCCCAAACTTTGTGGCTTAACAGCAAAACAGTTTGCTCACAAGTCTGCCAGTTCAGAACTTAAACACAACACAGCGGGTGCCTGCTCTCTGGCTGGGTGGCACAGTCACGGTGATGTCGTCAGTTGTCTCGCCGGTTTGGCTCTTTAGTCTGGCAGTGGCTGGGTCAACTCCAACAGGGCCACAAGTCTGAGTTCCTCAGTTCTCCTTCACACAGTCTTAGGCCCCTTCCCCCACGTGACCTCCACGTGGTCCTTCCATGTGGCCTCTCCACGTGGCCTGACTTGCTACATGGTAGCTCAGCGCTCCCCAAAGTGCAAACGCAGAATCCATGGAGTGTTCCTCCAGCACTGCCCAGAGCTGGTACAATGTTCCCTCCGTCACGCTCTATTCTTGTAAGCAACCCAGATCCGAGGATGAGAACCTTGGCTTCTAGGAGGTGTGGGCTCGTGCGCCACCTCTGTAACCTGCTCCACATGTGCTGTCCTTCCAGGTGGCACTGATTCTTCCAGGGACGGAGGTTGGTCCTGTCCTCAGCACGCTTCAGAGCGGCTGGCTCCTGGGAGTCACTTAACCTGCTTCTGTCTTATCGAAAAAGGACAGTTGGAACCACAGGTACCACGTGACCCTCGGAGCGGGTCTGCCATACTGCTAGCCCCTTTGTCATCAAGAGGTTTCCTTTGCACTGGTTTGAGCCACGTTCCCATTTTACAGATGAGAACACTGAGTCTCATCTGAGTTTTTCGCTTATATGCTGGCTAAAGGCCATATAATAAATTAGCAGATTAGGTTTGAGAGCCCAGACTCTCATTTGTATTGAAAACTAGGGAAATAGATGTACTTTTCAGAAATTCTCTCCCTGGCCAACTTTTGTCTGGACTGCGTCTAATCCGCGAAGCGAGAGATGTCACATTTCCTTCCACGGCCACCTTCCCCCAGCCATGCCTGCCTATTTCTCACACCCTTTGCTCGAACCCAAGAATGAGGTACAGGGTGGGGGCAGCCGTTTGCAAATACAGCTTACTCAAGGTGTGATAAAACCAATTCCCTGAAGGACAAGAGAACCCCTCAACTCCTCTCCCAACACAATATTTGGGAATGAATACTTCCTTAGTGTAAGTATGTCCCGAATATTGCCTGGGACATACTTATACCAAAAAAAAGTACTCATTGTTTATCTGGAACTCACATTAACTGGGCCTCGGGTACTGTATCTGGCAACCCTACTTGGAGAGTTAACGTATAAAACTAACACATGGATCAGAACTAAGACATGTAAAGTCACTTTAAGAAGTCAGAATGGGTCCTTCAGCAACACTTGCCTGGAATTAGAGAAGGTAAGAAAAGCATATTTACAAAAACACTTCGAACCTTCTCTTGTAACATGTCTTAAGAATGTGCCAGCCGGAGAGGGGGTTTGTCAACAATAGAAAATGGAGGGTCAGAGACAAACCTTCGCTATTTTTCTCTTTCTCTCTTTTTTTTTCCTGGAGGCTGTGTTTATGGGGACGACCTGACAGAGGGCATGGTCCTTACAAAACTGGGAACAATATAAATTTAAAAATAATAAAAATAAAATGTGTGTGTGTGTGTGTGTGTGTGTGTGTGCACTGAGAGGCCAGATTATTATGACCACCTGATGTTTGTAGGCAAATAAG
>NW_006300363.1:660651-669266 GCF_000327345.1 Myotis davidii | reverse complement strand
CACACCTTTCAACATCTCGTGGAGTCAATGCCAAGAAGAATCGCCGCAGTATTGAAGGCAAAAGGTGGCCCAACGAAGTACTGATGGGGTGGTCATAATAATCTGGCCACTCTGTGTGTGTGTGTGTGTGTGTCTGTGTGTGTGTCTGTGTGTGTATGTGTATATATATTATACAGAGACGTAGTCCTACAGGGGGTGAGCCACCAGCCAGAGAAATTGGAAGAACTGGCGCCCCACCACCACCTAGTCCCGCCCCCTCCATCTGTGGGGCGCAGGAGGTGAAGTTCATGTTGGCTACACTTTCAGGTCTGGGCAGCTCTGATGTCACCGTGGAGGTACTTACCAGGCCTTGGAGTGACAGAGGCCATTGGGGTCACCCCACAAATTCCCCATGTTTACCAGGAAGAGGTGTGAGAACTTGGCTTCCCGTGCCTCCTGGGAGTGAGTGGGCTGGTTTAGGAACAGAGGGACACGTTCAACCTCTGAGGGCCACGATCAAATAGCATAGGTGCCTTTTCTACCCCCTTCTCTCTGTGGACATGGGTGAGGGGGAGCCTGGTCCATCCTCACTGTGCTGGATCACCCCCAGGGACACCCGATGTCAGTGAGCTGTGTTTTACTTCAACGACTGCTGTTTTTCTGGGTTGCTACTACAGCAAAGGGCAGAATCCATTCCTTCAGGGTCTGAGTGCGGAATCATAACAAGTAGCCTTTCTTGGGTGCGTGCTGCATCTTATGTAATCCTCATAACAGTGCTCTATCCGGTTTCAGAGATAAAGCAATGCACTCAGGTTTACACAGCCGCCCTGTCCCAGGCCACACACCCCGGTAAGGGGCACAGCTGGGACTCCAACCCATGGCTTCTTCCCATGATTACAATGATGTGTGTGTCCTTGTTAATCCTCACCTGAGGATATTTTTCCCATTGATTTTTAGAGAGAGTGGACTGGAGGAAGGGAGGTAGAGAGAGAGAGACATCAATCTGAGAGAGTCACATCGATTGGCTGCCTACCACAGGGTCCCCGACTTGGGCTGGGGATCAAACCTGCAACCCAGGTTTGATCATGCCCTTGACTGAAAGTCGAACCCAAGACCCTTGGGTGTGCTGGTCAACACTCTAACCACTGAGAAACACAGGCCAGGGCCATGATTACTGACCATTATTAATATTTTGGCAAACATCTTCTTTACACACAAATACGCACATGTTTTTATGTAAATAGGCTCAAGTGATATACTATACTGTTTGAAACATTTTTTAAGAAAGTTCAAGATCTTGGGGACATCCTTCCATGTATGTGCCCCTGGCTGCCATGTATGAAACCATGCCTAGGGGAGCTTTACACATTAACAAATACCTTGACAAGTCTGAAAACAAGCTCAAGAAGACTCCAGATAAGAAATCCAAATATCAAGGAGGAAGAAATATTCGCCCTTGAAGGGAAGTAACGTCATCACACCCGCTCGCTCTCCAGGGTGGCAATAAAAACCTAATCCATTTGGAAACCACTTTATAGCCACCCACATCAGGTAGAACCTCTCGCTTGGCTTTGTGTTTTACGAGCAGACGGAAGTTATTTGAGTTTCCATTTAGAACATTTTACCCAGGTGATCCTGAGTCAACAGAGGTGTGTGTGTATAAAAGGAGAGACTTTAGGAGAAAATTCGAGAGAAGGGGCTGCACGGGAGTAAGAGGATTACCTAGCAAGCTGTATTTGTCACCTGCTGTTTCAGAAGCCGGGGACTGTCAGGACTGCAACCCTCCTGGCGAACACGATGATCAATCTCCAGGGTCAATTCGGCTTCCTTTGCAGGAGAATGTGCCTCTCTCCAAACCATTCATTCCAGGGAGAGTTCCCGGCCCAGAGAGCTAAACCACCCAGTGACTCACCACAACAGGCCTTTTTGTCAGAGAACATTCATTCCCATAATTAGAACTTGTGACTGACACGTCCAACCACGAGGACATATCACAAGTGCTTGCCGTGAGCGCTGTTCCTTAGCCAAGATGGACCTGGTAAATGGCAGGGCCGTGTGCTTGCCTGTGGGCTTTTGCCACGCTGCCTGACTGTGGTCAGGTTCTTTCTGATGTAAACGGTTAGTTGGAAGGGGCTTTCCCCCAGTCTTACTTAACCCTCTCAACAACCCCACCAGGTTCTTATTGTCCCATTTTGTGGATAGAGACTCAGGTTCAGGGAGGTGCCCTGACCCGTGTGGCCCTGTGGTTAGAGCGTTGGGCCCGCGCACTGAAAGGTCCCAGGTTTGATTCCTGGTTAGGGGCACTTCCTGGGTTGCAGTTTGCTCTCCGCCCCAAGTCAGAGCGCATGGGGCTGGAGGCAGCCAGTCAATGTGTCTCTCTCACATGATGTTTCTCACTCCCTCTTCCCCTCCCTCCCGCCCCCTCTCCTTTACCCTCTCCTCCCCCGTCCCGCCCTCCGTCCTTTCCACTCTCTCTGAAAAGGAAAAAGCAATGGAAAAGAGTGTCCTCAGGTGAAGATTAAAAAAGAAAGTGGTGTCTGAGACTGGCTGGGGGTGGGTGCTGGGTGCTGGGTGCTGGGTGCTGGGTGTTGGTAGTGCCTCGACTTGAACCTGGGTCCATTGACCATGGATTCTGCTCTCTCTCCTGTGGTGCCCAAGCCTGAGCCTCTGTGAACAAGGTGGATTTAATCCTCGAGATCTCTACGAGTCCCCGCCCCAGCAACATCAAGGCCGCCGTTGGCCCTGTCTGTTCCCTCGGGGCACCCAGCGCCTGCTTGGCTGACTGGTGCCGCTGAGCAGCCCAAAAGAACGTGACCCAGGAGGGTAAGAGAAAAGTTGCAGAAGGGGGAGTGCGCTGTGGTGTCAGATGCCAGGGGCGATGCGGCTGACCGTCCCACGCTTTGTTGTCACTTTGTGCCTTTGGTATGTGCTGTTCTCTCAGCCCGGACTGGACGGTCCAGTCCTGGCCAGTCCGTACTCCTCTCAGACTCAGCCACAAACATGGCGTTTCTCCCCCACAACAGAAGTGTCATTTTTTAAAATATAACACAGAATCGTTATTTAAAATAAAAATACAGGCCCTAGCTGGTTTGGCTCAGTGGATAGAGCACTGGCCTGTGGACTGAAGGGTCCCGGGTTAGATTCTGGTCAAGGGCACATTCCTGAGCATGCAGGAGGCAGCCTATTGATCGATGATTCTCTCTCATCATTGATGTTTCTATCTCTCCCTTTCCCTTCCTTTCTGAAATCAATAAAAAATATATTCAAAAAAAGATAAAATTTTAAACTAATTTTATGAATACATATATGTAAATGCTATACTTAACATTTATAATTTACATATTTTTTGTATTTGCAATTTTATATATAAAATATGTAAATTTGTGTATAAAAATGTAAAATGCCAAAATGGTATCATATTATGTATAGGTTTGGTAACTCACATTTTCACTCACTATATAATAGATACATTTTATGCTGATAGTATAGTTTTAAATAAATTTTATATAATATATTGATTGATTTCAGAGAGAAAGGGAGAGGGAGAGATAGAAACATCAATGATGAGAATCACTGATGGGCTGCCTCCTGCATCATCCCTTACTGAGGATCTAGCCTGGAAACTCGGGCATGTGCCCTGACTGGGAATCAAACTGTGACTTCTTGGTTCATAGGTTGATGCTCAATCACCACACCACACCAGCCAGGCAGATTTAAATAAACATTTTAAATAAAGTTTTAAAAAATATAATGAAATGCACTGACTACCAGGGGACAGATGCTTAATGCTGGAGCTGCTCCACAGGAGAGCACCACTCAGCCAGAAGCCAGGCTCACGATTGGCGAGCATAGATGCAGTGGTGGGAGCCTCTCCTGCCTCTGCAGCAGCACTAAGGACCCCTCGAGGGATGTTCCACTGCTGGCTTAGGCCTGCTCCCCAGCAGTCGGACATCCCTCGAGGGGTCCTGGACTGTGAGAGGGCACAGACCAGGCTGAGGGACCCCCCCCCAGTGCACGAGTTTCGTGCCACGCGCCTCTAGTATAATATAAAGAAAGTAAACAGCACAGAAAACCCTCCTTCTAGGGAGAGCCATTGTGACTGTTTGGCAAACATCTTTACACACACACACAGACACCCATGTTGTGATATAAATAGGCTCAAATTATATATATATTTTGAAAACTTTTTAAAAATTCAGCGAGATCTTGGTGATATCCTTCCATGTTAATAAATATAGTGTGGGATCAGTCTTTTAAATGACTACCTAGTATATTATTATGAGATTCATTTGCCTGAACTGCTAAGGATGAGCATTCATATAGAGTGTTCCTTCTGGCAAGGGAATGAAATACATGGAAAAATCAGTATGTACAATTTTTGAGGTTCCATATGATCACAGTTAAGTAAAAAATGGGCCCACATCAATATCTAAAAGTTCAGCCATTGGTCACACAGGTTATTTCTGGGCAGAAGGACCAGGAGTGATTTTGTTCTTTTGTCTACTCTCCTGTCCTTCCAGATTTTTTATTATAAGCCTGTGTTACTAATAGTCTTCATTGCATTGACTCAAGTAGAAATGTCTTTTTCAGAGTTTTTGGGGGTTCGGATATGTGGATAAGGGATGGTACACCTGCACTGCTAACAACTTGTTTTTTGTTAATCCTCAACTCAATTGATTTTTAGAGAGAGTGGAAGGGACAGGGAGAGACAGAGAAATATCAATGTAAGAGAAAATCATTGATTGATTGCCACCCACACGTGCCCTCCCACACCCCCAGGCCCAAGGATTGAGCCTGCAACTGAAGTACCTGCCCTTGACCGGAATCGAACCCAGGACCCTTTAGTCTGCGGGCCAACGCTCTATCCACTGAGCCAAACCGGCCAGGGAAGCAGAAATGTATTTTACATTGCACAAGAAATAATTTTTTTTTTTAGTCAAAGTGCCAACTCTGGCGATGCTCTCTTTCCTGTTTCCTCTGCACCACACTTGGTCCTGTCACCGGCCACTCTCTTGTCGTGTCTTCATCCCCTCCATCCTGTCCCTGAGTCAGCACCAGCTGGACCCCACAGGTGCTCAGTGGGCGTTGCTGACTGACTTGGAGCGTGAATCGGAGGCGGGGGGCTCATGGTCCTCGGGTGGCCCCCTCAGATGGCACCTGCATTGAACACAGCCTGGGCATCCCCACGTTGTGAGAAAGAAGCCTGACGGGTCACACAGGGGCAAGGAGGCCCGTGTAGCCTCAGGCACATCAGAAGGCCTGTAGCAGGCAGCCATCTGTTCTCAGCTCCCAGCAAAGACCTGGCCAGAGGGAAGCTTGGTGCTCCTGAGCAGCAGCTGCCCCAGCCCCCAGAAGGTCTGTGAGGACGCAGAGGATGTCTTCAGTTTTTCCATCCAGGTCACTGACTGAGTGGGCTCTCTATTACGTTTGGTTAGTGCTGAGACACTTCCTCTTTCGTCTGTGTCTCAGTTAAGGCCTCCCCGCCCCCGCCTTCGTGAAGACTGAAAAAGGGGAACATGGGAGAAAAACTCAAAATTTCAGATGGAGCTTCAGCCTGGGAACTGTGCTTCCCCGGTGGCTGGGGAAGTCTCCAGGGGACACGGCACCCCCAGAGGTCACAGGGGCCACTTGACCTGCCCTTTCTCCCTCCCCTTAAGCCAACAGTCTGAGCTCCCACCCAAGGAGTCCTAAGTGCTGCGGAGGATCCTGGGGACCCCCATGCCTGTTTTTTGGGGAGTGACCATCTTAAAGTAAAAAACTGATGCCTGCTTTTGCTCATTTCGTGAGTTTACTGTATGCATTTGCAAGATAAATATAGAGACACTCATATGTGTATATATAGGTCCTCACGCAGGCACCAGACGGGAGCTTTTGGAGACTGTCAGCACAGAAAACAACGTGCCTGACAAGATAGCAGAAAACTGCAAAAGGCCGCGGCCCCAGAGGCCTGAGCCGCTGCTTAGCCATCTGCAGCGTGATTGATGATAAGCATCTATGTGCACCAGTGAGTTGAAAGAAAATTGTAACTGTTCCGGGAAACAGCAACCAAAGTCACAAATCATAAATAATAAAAGAGAGAAAAATCCTCTTTTAACCTAATGGACTGGATGACTTCTTGCTTTGTATTTCTGCTAATGGCCCCCCTCCCTTGGCACTACCGGAGCTGGCCCATTACAGGCAAATCAAGCCTCAGTTTGCAAGCAGGACCTGGTCCAAAAGAGCATTTATAACGCGCTTGTTTGGAGCTTGTGTTTTCCCTGGAAGCCATCTTCCCAGGGTGCCTTGTTCTCAGGTTCACTGCGTGGCGCCATGGAGCCCCTACTGTCCCTGGGCGCTGGGCCTTTGAGGGCAGGAGGGAGAGAGCAAGTCACCTCTGGCTGTCCACCTACAGCCCTGGCTCTGGGTACCATTTAAATGTAAGTCAGCTTCCTTTTCCATCTTCCCACTCCCTCCTGGCATTCGTGTGCCCTCACCTGCAGCACAGCACCCTCCCCATTCTCTGGACTGCTCTCCTGCTGGGGGACTCCTGACCACAAATGGCCCACCTGTCCCCACTTCCTGACCAATTAGACTACCATTTCCTCCATTCAGCTGGTACCAGGTCAGGGCTAGAGAAAAAGCCAACTAGCAGATACGAGTTCATGCTAGCAGATGCATGACTGAAACCCTCCTCATGTTTCCTCATGTTAAAACAGGTTGCTTGTGACCCTTGAGAGTCATTGTGGGCAGTAAGGTCGAGGGGGTGTGCAAAGGGGGTTTAAAAGTGCAGAATCTCTGCACACTCATGAGTGGGGCTACTCACACCACCCAGCTCCCAGAGCACTGGCAGTTAGTTAGGAAAGAATCCTTCCTCGGAACAAACAGGATGGTCACAGGTTCAGACACCGGGTACTCATTCTCCGCTCAGTGATTGACTAGTAGCTGGCTCCCTGGCCACCTCCCAGAAACTCCACAGTGGATACGCCACTCGCATGCACACAGAACCATCAACCAGCTTTTTGTGCCTCACGGTGAAATCTCAACAGACAGCCAAGGATCGCCAGATGTTTGTGGAAAGTTCTAACGTCGGGGGGAGAAGAGGGAGCGTAACAGAGCAAACAGCAGAACAAAAACGTCAAAAGTAGCATAGTTAATATCCACAGAGAGCTGAGAGGAGATGTCTTACCCATGAAAGGAGAAAGGCTGCAAAATAAACAATCAGAACAAGAAAGGGCTTCTGGCTATTGGAGAATACAACGTTTGAAAATAAATATTCAAAAGAAAAGGAAGAAGGTAGTTGATGAAAACTTCAGAAAATGGTACAAAATGATATATGGAAACTATGAAAGATAAGAAAATCAGAGGAAAGCCCCACATCCAGCAAAAAAAAAAAAAAAAAAAAAAAAAAAATGAGGGAAGGAAATTGTAAACAAATATTATAAGAAAAATTCTTAGAATGGAAGGATAAGTCTCAAGATTGAAGGGCCCACTGAGTGAGCAACAAAATGAATGGGGAAAAGGCCCCGACCAGGACACATCTTAAAAAAACAACATATAAACGTTAAAATCTCAGAGTTCTTCTGAACTCTAAGAATAAAGGGAAGTCCGAGAGAGAGAGAGAGAGAGAGAGAGAGAGAGAGAGCAAATGAGGTAAAATGTTAACAGTTGGGGAATCTAGATGAAGATTATATAGTAATTCTTTATACTATTCTTGCTGCTTTTCTGTAAGCTTGACATTATCTCAAAACAGTGTTGTCAATTTAATAGGTAAGAAAAAGCATTACAACGGTTATTGTTTTATTATAATTATCAGTAAAATTGAACACGTTAATGAATCATTCAAATTATCTGTTTATGTCCTTGCTCATTTTACATTTATGTTCTTTGCTCTTCCCTATTGCTGTGTAAAGCCATTTTTAAATCCGTCATTTGATATCTATATATAGCCTTCCTCTCCTGCTTTCTTTCTCCTCTTCTGTAGCCTTCTAACTTGTTACAAACGTTCCTTTTTAACCTTGGGCAGGGTATGTTTCCTTGCTGGAGACTGGGAGGAGGGGTTTGGATGAAGGAACGCCGGAGTATGGTAACGTGTCCTGAACTTCAGAACAGGTGACTGTGGAGTGGCCGGACAGTGGAGCACATGAGTGAGGGCTGAGAGGTAAGAAGAGAGGACCGGAGGAAGGCTGGGCCTCCCTGAAGGTGAAGGTCTTGGAACAGAGTCCAATGGCACCGGCTCCCTGGGCAGGAAGTGGGAGGAGGAACTGAATGGAGCGCAGGCGACCAGCCCAGGGAAGCGCGGGCTGAGCTGGCGGGAAGCGGGGTTTGGAGAGGATGCCCATTCGGGCAGGTTTGTCCGCACTCATTGGCATTAGCCAACCTGGCCACCCAGCACGTCCTAACGTTTGATGGTCCCTGGGGATCCGGGGGGCTGCGGCCGGGCGGCCGGAGGGTCCTCTGCTTCCACGCACTCCGCTTCCAGGGCTGAAGGGAGCCTTGGGGTCGGAGCGCTCTCCTCGTCCCTGCGCGACCCGCTCGATGAGCATCTCGACTTTCACGGTCCCTGTAGTCATGGGCATCACGAGTAGACCGAGAATCTCTGGGATCACGGCTCTCCTTGTTATCTCTGCTATAATCTCTCATCTCCCTGGAGTCCCGAA